>NW_004955407.1:5331243-5348177 GCF_000276665.1 Chinchilla lanigera
TTTGGTTTTTCTCCGGTACCGGGAACCGAACTCACGACCTTGCGCTTGCCAGGCAGGCGCTTTGCCGCTGAGCTAAATCCCCAGCCCCTCCTAAGAGGTCTTTAGAATCATGTGGTCATTAGTTATTAAAAATAAATATTAGTTAATTTTTTGGTACATCCCTAACTCCTCCTTTATGTTTTATTTTGAGACAGGCTCTCCCTCAGCCACTGAGCTGCTCAGGCTGCACTTGAATTTGTGAACCCTGAGTGCTGAGATTACAGGTGCAGTGTTTCTTCATTTGTCTCTTTTCATCTCTCAGTTACCACCAAGCTCCAGACACGTGTAACTTCATATGTGTCCTATTGTCATACATCTCTAACTTGTTGCTCCACCTCAGCTTTAATACTGTGTTCTAATGGACTTTGCATAGTGCAGCCAAATTAACCTTCATAAATAGCAATATAGAACTCATTCCATCAGTCAGAAAATTGGTGTGCCACCTTAATGCCTAAATGTAACATGCAACTTTAGCTGGCCTTAACTTACCTTTACTGACATGTCTTCTACTAATTCACATTACATCCCACCACCTGCTTGCCAGCGCTCCCCCTGCAAAGTTGCTCCTCTGCATCAGAGAGAGGCAAAAACTTTGTTAAATATCAGATAATCACAATGTTATGCTTTACATGGCATACTATTTCTATAATTTAAGGATATGAAATAATATTCTTATTACTCAAGTCAGATTTTTATGTATTCTTAATCTTTTTAATATATAAGCATGCAAAGCCATACAGTAACAAGTAAGAAGGAACTAAATTTTATTATCATATATATTTCAAATACTTTCTTGATGAAAGCTCATATATTTTAATGTATGGAAAATCAGTAACATATACAAAATGACTTTTAATGAAGTCTATCAAGTGAAAACTAAATCCAATTTTTCTTTAATTTTATTGAAATCAAGTAATTTTGAAGAAAGTTCAAAAACTTTTGCAGAGTAATCACCATACACAAATATTCCATGGTTTGAATGTGGTAGTATTTCCCAAGAGTCCATGTGTTCAAAGTTTGGAATCCAGAGTGGCATGACGGAATAGGGGCCAATTGGGAAGTTGTTCTGTCACTGGGTGTGTCCAGGAAAGGGACTATATGCTTCTGTCTATCTGTCTGTCTGTCTGTCTCTCTCCCTTCCTCCCTAACCTGGCTCATGATTTGAGCACTCGCTTCTACAGTCATTCCCAAACTTCTCTTTCCATAGATCTAAACCAACAGGGCTGCCCACTGCAGGACTTGACCCATCAAAACCACGAACCAACTCTCAGGGCCGGGGATATATCTCAGTGGCACAGCACCTGCCTGGCAAGCACAAGGTCCTGAGTTCAATTTCCATTACCAAAAAACAAACAAACAAACAAAAATAAATCTCTCTTTAATTTATAAATAGACAGTGTCAGGTGTTCCATTATTGTGATACAAAGATGATTAATACAGACACCAATAACTCAAAATTCTCTTTATCACTGTTTTTATTTTATCACAGAGTAGTGCACTGTATAGTAAGACTCAGAAGTGACACACAGTTCTTTCTTTTGTAAAGTGGGAGAGTACTATTATGAAAGGAAGGTTTTAAAAGAAATGACAGAGCCGGGCGTGGTGGCGTACACCTGTAATTCCAGCACTCAGGAGGCTGAGGCAGGAGGATCATTGCAAGTTCGAGGCCATCCTGGGCTACAAAGTGAGCTCAAAGCCAGCCTGAACTGCATGGCAAGACCCTGTCTCAAAAAGACAAAAAAATAAAAAATTTTAAAAAATAAAAGAAATGATAAAGCTCCTATATGTCAGGCACAGTCTACTGAGGGAGAGGGCAAAAGGGACTGAGGATCAGGTCACTGGTCACATTTAAACCCTTTAGATGAACTTAATTTTCGGAAAGTCTTCAGGTATACTCAGAATTAGTGTTCCAGATAGAAGTCCACAATAACAAACCCAGCACTGTGTCACAGTTAGAATTCTCAGACAAAATCTTGGCCACAAGATGTCACTAAATTTCCACATTCTACCTATTACAAGTCATTCAGGATAATCAACAACATTATTGAACAAGGAGAGAATAAAGTCTTACTTACTTTCTCATTGCTGAGACAAAATGTCTGACACCCAAAGTTAAAGGAGGAAAGGTTCATTAGTTCACAGTTTGTAGAAGTTTCAGTCCATCGTTGACTGGCTTCAAGGCAGGGTGTCGCGGCCGACAGACATCACAGAGGAGAAACAGTTCATGGCAGGCAGAAAGTAGCAGAGAAACAATGGCAGGCAAAAGGTAGCAGAGAAACAAGGACAACCACAGCTCTTTCTGCCCCTTGTGTCTTATCAAGGCTGCTCACAGTGGGTAGCACTCACCCCCTTAATCCTAGTGCCCTTGATCCTAGCATTGCACTGTGAATCAATCCCAGTGTCACACACTCTAGATCCAGCCACCCTTGAAAAAGCCCCACCTGACTGCCTGAGGTTCTGTAGGAGACATCTAGACACAAGCTGTGAATATTTATTAATTTTTAAGGGAAGAAAAATGAGACTAAAAGAAAAGGAATGAAAGGCTAAGTTCTTTGGCATCACCATCCCATGCAGTATGGCTCTTTACAAATTTGTGTCTAGTGCAATGCAATCCAGTAAACATGTTCGTACAGAACTGAGATTTGAAAATTTAAAATCTGCACCCCAAATGGAAAAACACTGCTGTAAAAATAAATTTTTAAAATTAAAAACTTCAAAAAATATTGTATGTACCTTTTGTCAGTATGAACAATTTATCAGTTACAGCAAGTTCATCTTGGAAGAAATGTGATGTGTGTCCAGCAGAGCTTGCCAGATGGTGATGCCTGCTTAGAATCCCAGTACCTGGGGACTTGAACAGGGAGACATCAAGTTTGAGGCCGCCCTGGGCTATACACTGCGTTTAAGGCCAGCCTGTTCTACACAGTAAGACTGTCAAAAACAGAGCTCTTTCAGCAGCCCCTAAATTTTTTTTATTATTCAAATTCACTTAGTTTTGAAAAAATTGACTATTGCTCAGCCATCCAATGGTTACTGCATTCACTGTACTGTATATATCTGGAAGAAGTGTTTATTGGCACACTGCATTCATTCATTACTGGTAACTCATTCAGACTAATGCGGGTTAAAAGAACTGACATTTCTTAAAGGTCTAAATTATTTTTGTCTCTTTGTTTGTTTTGTGAAACAGGGTCTTAGTTCACCCTGGACTTGAACTCACTATGTAGCCCAGGCTAGCCTTGAACTCTCAGCAACTGTCCTGCCTCAGCCTCCTGAATGCAGGCGTTATAGGCATGCGCCAGCATGCCTGACTCAAAGGTCTACATTTTTAACATGCAGTCTTACTCAAATTAAATAACAAGTTATGTATATTGACTATATTTCATTTTTCAGAGCATTGTTTCACAAATATTTCAAATCAGATAATTATATCTCAAGAGAATTTTAACTAATCAGTGTAATTCTGGCATAAACAGAGATAAATTAATCCCAAACTAAAATAATGCTCTGGTAATTTTTGCCATTAAAATCATTTTACCTGAAACATGAAAAAAAAATTTATTTTTTTTCTTTCAACATTTTACTATAGACATTTTCAAGCATAACAAAAGTTGAAAGAATTTGTTGCTGTTCTTGGGTATTACTAATTTGTCCAGGTTGACCTCAAACTAGAGATTCTCCTGCCTCAGTGACCCAAGAAGACAGGACTATAGATGTGTGCCATCATGACTGACTTAGCTGAAAAAATTTTAAATGAGAACCTGTATATTTACCACAAGATCCTACTATTAACTTTTTGAACTTGTTTTAAAGCATTTATCCCTTGATCCTTCCCTGAATCCATGAATCCTTTTTACATAGAGAAGCACTTCAGAATAAAATGCAGGTACCACCACACTTCTAACTACTCTAACATGCACATATAAAAATGATTAGGAGGCCATTAGATTGCGATGGTTGTACCCAGTGCTCTAAATTGCTATGTAGCCAGACATGGTGGCACTTACCTGTAATCCCAGCAATCAGGAGGCTGAGGCAGGAGGATTGATGTGAGTACAAGGCCAGGCTGGGCTACAAACTGAGTTCAAAGCCAGCCTGAACGAGATAGTGAAACCATGTCTGAAAAAGACAGTAAATACACAAACAAGAAACAAACAAATAATTATGTAAGCACACCAAAATCCAACACAATTTGAAGTCTCTTATCCTAGTAAAACAAAACTTAAGCAAACCCAATGTAAAACAGCCAACAAACCTTTAATCAAAAAATTTATCAGTCAGAAACCCCCAAGTAATCTCAAGTAGGGACTTAAACCACTGTTCTATTTTCACCATAGCGAGTATTTTCCACATTTAATCTGTGTTTCCTTCTTGAATTTCTTCTATGGAGCCAAATGACTTCAGGTTTGTCACTACCTAACTTATATGTCCCTGTCTGCTTAAATAACCTCTTTAAAATTTTAATGTAGCCTAAATGTATTTTTAACAACATCTTCAATTACAGTTCAATGCTTGTGTGTATGTAAAATTTATAAAGCACAACCCATAACTCAAGGGTATATTTGCTAAGTTTTGACAATGCATGTGTCTCTACACAGTTAAGCCCTTATCAAAATATAGAATACAGTCATCACCTAAGTAAGTTTAAGTAGGATCAAAATATTTTACTCACAGATTTAAACTTCATCTACCTGATTCCTTTTCCTTTACTTCTCTGATGGCTTTGTGTCAGCCTGACATAAACCTCACATTTGTCTCTAAATCCTAATTTATAACAGCTTCATTTGATTTGACTCTTAGTGATATTATTGCAGGAGTCTATCTAAACAAAAGGGAAAGTTCAAAATCTCAAAAACAAGGTCTCTGTTTTGGTTTATAGACAGGTGTTTTGTACTGAATCCTTAGGTATTATCAGTTACCATTATGGCACTGAATATCTTGACTTTGATGAATCTATATATTAAAGAACTAAATCTATCTGAATTCCAAATGCATAATAGCTAGATCCAACAAAGTGCCCCAGGAGCATTTTTAAAATAAAAATTCATGCCAGGAAGAAAACTTTCCCATTTTTATTAAGAAATTTATATCTTAAACACAAAGAAACGTGTGTGTAAATATGAGTGCGTGTGTGTATATATACAAACATAGTAGGTAAAATATTCATATTTATTAATAATGGCATATAAACTAAATCATGCCTCATTATGTTTCAGATATTACAATAGTATGTCAGAATATAATTGTATATGGATCTCAGTACCCTTTCTACTACTGGAAATAGAGTCCTTAGCATTTTTCAGTCTAATTAGATAAGGGAACCAATTCCACAAACTCCAAATCCAACTCAGGAAATTCATCCTTAAAATCTTGCTCTTCTAGAACTGCAGTATTCTTAGTACCACATCTGTATTATTTAATGTTCACCAGAGAAGCACGGATAGGTGTAAAAGGCGGTACATTATGGTAATTGACTTACATGATTTTCGTCAGCTTGAAGCCTGATAAAGTGTCATCCACTACCTGGAGAATCAAAGGAGGCAGTAGCGTGGTTCATCACAGGTCCGAGGCCTGGGAACCAGGGAAGCCAGTGGTATAAGTCTTATTCTGAAGTTGAAGACCTGAGAACTGAGGAAGGCTACAGGTGCAAGTCTTGAATGCAAAGGGCAAAGAAGCTAGATTTCAAGTACAGTTGAGGATGGATGGGTGCACCAGCTTCGGAAGAAAGGGAAAACAAATTCACTTTTCCTCTGCCTTTTTGTTCTGTCCAGGCCATTAGGCAATTGAGTGGTTTTCCTTACTCAAGCCACTGATTGAAATGCCAATTTCTTCTAGAAATATCCTCACAGACCCACCAGAAATACGTTTTGACAGTAATCTGGGTATCTCTTAACTGAGCCAAGCTGATATCTCAAGTTAAATGTTACAAATGGATAGGGCTGAGTCTAGGAGGTGCACAAATGTGGGGCCTCCAGTCCCTGTCTCAGGGTATCATGGACAGCATTATCTCTTCCCTAGTCACAGTGTGTGAAAATCCTTACCCAGCCTTTGATGTTCAGCATTAGTCTTGATCACCTTTTAGTTGGTTGTGCTGCCAACTCTTAGTCTACAACTCCTCGCAGAAGTTAGGCTAGTATCTTGATCTCGTTTCTCTGGAGTTGGAAATGACATAGCACGGTCCAAAATCCCCATCACACACCACATAGCTAGATTGGTCCATGGCCATGGATTCTAGAGATGACACACTCATCCGGCAAAACGTTACAGGAGCATGGCAATACCATCCTAGCAGACAAGGGCAAGGTCAAACTTCTTTTGAGTAACGATAATTCTTCAATGACAACTGTATTATTTGTTCACATCTGCATCTGTTTAGAGTAAATAATGCATGTCCATGCAAAAAATGCAAAAGGTGTATTCACTTATTTGTATATATATATTTTTTCTTGCACACACAAAGACTGTTTTTACTTGTAAGTATTCAGGGATAATGAAGTCATCGAAGATTTCTCACTCATATCTAACACACATATGCCAGCCAATGATTCATATACTTCATGCCAATGGGTTTCCCTGAAAAATGAAATATGCTCTAAATGAATACACGATAAGAAGTGATCTTCTATATTCTTATTGAATAATGCTTTTTTGCTTTCCCTGGTGCTGGGGATTGAACCCAGGACCTTGTACATGCTAGGTAAGTGCTCAAGCACTGAGCTATATCCTCAACTTTTATTTAACTCCGAGACAAGGTCTCACTAAATTATCTAGGTTGGACACAAACTTGCTATCCTTCTGCTCATCTTCCTGAGTAGCTGGGCTTATGGGCATGTGTCACCACAGCCTATTTTCTTTTAGACAGATCCTTTCCAATAGCTTGTCATTATATTTAATATTGAAACTAGTTTTTCAAAGTTTCAATGAGAATCTTATACTTGTTAACAGTGTGCTACTGCAGGCTGAACAGCCTTGTGCACGGAAGGCAAATGCTTTGGTACCGTGCTACATCCCCAGCCCTTTCTATTTACTTATTTTTTGAGATAAGGTCTCACTAAGTTCCCTAGGCTGGCCTTTACCATAAAGGCAGAATCCTCCTGCTTTGTCTCTTGGGTATCTGGGATTATAAAAGTGTATCACTGTTCCGTTCTACATTGGTTTTAAAGAATACAACTCTAGATAATGCTTTTATAATTTTGAATTCAGGTATCTCACATGACAAATTTTAAAGGAGGATGCATTACTTAACACTCAGAAAAATAATGATTACCTAACTAAATTCACTTACCAGAGAAGTCAGTGTGCTTTAAAATAATGTAAAAACATTGATGGCAACATAAAAATGTTTGACATACAATATGCTATTGATCAGTAGTAACGGGATTACAGAACAAAAATAATTTTAGGTAGTCACCATTGTCCTTTCTTTGCTTGTAGGTGATATTAGATAACATCGCATTCACAGAATCTCTTGCACAAACATAATTGTTTTTTCCACTATTTACATTTTGGCATTTTATGTAATATACTTGTTACTATTTTAATCATTTTTAATAAGCCAATATAGTGAGTTAGAAAAGTATCAACTATAGAATGAAAATGTAATGAACATTAAAGGAAAGAATTTTAGCAATTATGAACGCCCTGGCCACTTCACGGTAACCTCAGCAGTCCAATCCTCGTCGTGTGTGCATACAAGCAGAGTAACAGTGTTCAACTCAACAGAATGTTTTTTAAAAAAACACTTTACAATTGAAAAATGTGTAAATTATACGTGTAAGATTTGGATTTGGGGGCCAGGGATATAGCTCAGTGGTACAAGCGCTTGCCTGGCAAGCACAAGGTCCTGAGTTTGATTCCTGGTGCAGAAAAAAAAAAGAAAAAAAAATTGGATTTGGAAAATATGCATGAAAAAAAAAGCTTCTGTGCATTTGTATTACCTATGATACTGCCAAATTACTTTAATACACTACCACAGATCACCATTCTTTTAGAAGCATTGATCTAGTTCAGAGCTAGGATTTAACCTGCAATTTTACATAAATATCAAAAGATGAAAATAGTTAAAATAATAAGGGCATCAATACAAAATCACAAAGAAGCACTTGATAATAAAATAAGGCTCTTTATTCAACAGTAAAAATTATACAAACTAAAGTGAGAATATCACCAGAAACTAGAAGAAATGTACTACTTTACGTATAAGTACCCTGTCAAAAAAAGCCTGGTACATATTAAGTGCTCAGTAAATGTTTCTCAAATTGAAAAAAATGTTTAGGAGAAAATACTGATGCATTCTTTAAAATCAATCTTTTTCTTAATCCTGAACTTTTGCTGTAGCATACAGTTGCTCTTAAAATTAGTATGGTCTAGCCTGTTATTTAATTCCTAAGAGTCTAATGATGTCTGGTGACTTTATGATTGTTCTACTGACAGCTGCAAGTTTGAAGTCCATACATGCTTGGATTTTCTGTTATCTTGTATGTGATCCGAAGTCTGAACTGCTTTAATCAGTGCAGCAGGTACAGCAAAACTTTCCTTTTGCTAGACAAATGTTCCTGTTAAACTTCCTGGAATAATTTCCATTGAATTTAGGAGTAGTAGCCATCTATGTCCATGCTTCCTACAGAGTAAACCTATACTAAACCTGCCATTTGTCCCCAATATCTTTTTGTTTTCTCTTTTGTTCTGGGGTCCAAACCCATGAATTCATGTTTGCTAAGCACACATACTGCCACTGAGCTACATCTCCAGCTGCCCAGTGTCAGTCTGAAATACTTGCCGACTTCTGTTCTTAGTCTCTTTGAAGCAATTATCCATATTTGATTATTTTAGTAACCTTTTTTCTTCAGTTTACAATGGGGTTACGAATCCATCATAAATTGAAAATATCATAAATCAAAAATACATTTAATATACCTTAATTACTTAACAGCATTTCTAAACCTAGCCTGCCACCATGCTCAGAATACTTACACTACCCTATAACTGAGCAAAATAATCTTACACAAAGCCTTTTTTGTAATAGTGTCAAACACCTTATGCAATCTATTAAATACTGCACACAAAGTGAAAAACAGAATGGTATTGGTAGCCTGGGGTAGGGAGCCCAAATTAAAAATTTGAAGTAGTTCATGCTGAATGTCTATTGCTTTCAAAGAATCATAAAGTTGAAAAACTATGCCAAATCATCATAAATTGCGCACCATCTGCACTGATAGTCCTTAATTTGCCTGTCAAACCAGTTTGTACTTTTCTTGACTACAACTTGGAAAACATATTGTGCACATATACAAGGCAAAAACGTTTAACAAAATGAATTTAAAGTTTCAGAATTTGTAATTAAAAATGTTAAAGTTCATATTTTTATTATAAATATAATATAGGATATTTTCATATTGTGGGTAGAAACACACATACTACTCACACATATACTGAAAATGTATTATGTATATTCATTTGAAGACTGCAAAGTGTGTTTTTCGATGACCACTGCTTATGAGGAAGCAAAATAATAGAGAAATAACTTTCTCAGTAAGTTCCTTTAAAAGTAAAATTCCTGTTAAAATAAAATTCAATTGCTAAGAAGGTATACAATCCCAAGGCCAGGGAAAATCATAGATCTCAGGAAGCATCTAATCTAGACAGATCATTTTACACATGAAGAAATG
Source organism: Chinchilla lanigera (assembly GCF_000276665.1). NCBI lineage: Eukaryota > Metazoa > Chordata > Mammalia > Rodentia > Chinchillidae > Chinchilla > Chinchilla lanigera. The sequence goes on from NW_004955407.1 coordinate 5,340,951, forward strand.
AAGGATGAAAAAAAAAAAAGAAATGAAGGATGAGTTTAAAATATTTTAAAATAAGGTACTAGTCATCAGATTTGACACAAAGTGCAAGAAAGGACATCAGCTTTATAATTTTAAAACTATGATAAAAAGCCGAAAAATGCCAGAGGTGCAATAGTCACAAAAAACTGTGAAGTTAGTACACTATCTACCTTTGGAGCAGAGTTTCTTCATTTTTACAAAAACATAGTAAGATCTCGATAATTCTTAGTGTCAGTTATACTAGATGATCATTCTGTCAGTGTTAGTTGTGTTAATTTAGAAGACAAATTTGGCTTTGCTCAATGAATACTGAGCACCTAACACACATGCTATACACTGTCTTTAATTGATTGGCAAAGGTCTAGGATTGTATGAGGCTTTGAATAAACAAAATTAATGAATATTAATTTCTCATTCCTGTCTTTACTAAATATCTACTGAATACCTAGTGCAAGCAATGGAAGTACAATGAAAGTAAAAAGTCTTTGATTTCAGCCTAAAATATATTTCTAACTTTATCCTTTACTCAGGATGTTTATTTTCCAGTGGTACTTCAAATCTAAAAATAAAACTCAGACTTCAAACTAAGCGAAGCTATAGGATACAGACTTTTAATCTGACTGCCTATATTATAAAATTATAATGGATAACTATTTTGCAAACAGTTATTTTCTTTATATCTAGTTATATTTCACTAATAGTGTAACTAGAAGCAGTAAAATTTGCTTTGTTTTTGTCAAATGCCTAAAACTTTAAGAACTAGACAACTGTAAATTAAATCTAAACAATATACTATTCTTACACAGACAAAAGTGATTTCCTTCCTTTATTAAGTTCTTATTTTCGGACATACCAATTTGTATTCCTCAAAAGAGGAATCCCATTAAATATACAAAAAAGATGAGTGTTTTTCTCCTGCTTCCAATATTTGCATCAGTCTCCCCAGAGGATCATGACATATGTTAAAACTTAACGTATACATCATTGTACTTTCCAGCTGAATTTTATTCCCAAATGGCACTTTTATAAATTAAAATTCTTTAACTAAATCCAGGATCAACAAATAGTTGCTAGGTTATTAGTAATTAAAATTTTAAAGCATTTATGTTATTCAACCGGGAACCCTACCTTGTCACTCCAGCCTAGTAACACAAATTAGAGATAATTCTTAGTAAGATTACAGTGTGGATCGTATGTATGTGTACACGTGTATATGTATACCCATGTTGTAAGTTCATGGGCTTTTGGGGGGACATAATCATGTCTGACAAGGTAAATCAAGAATAACAATAATAATTTGCTTGAAATTTAGAAATAATAATCCCTTTAAAATTTCAACAGCATATTACCTTTATGTTGTTATAATAAGATGCTCAATAAAGCTGTTAGCGTAAGGCTAGGTAAAAAGGTCTGTTTTAAGAATAACATTCATCATTACTCAAAGTAATACAAAACATGTTGTAGATTATCAGAGATATTTAGCTTGGACAAGAGCAGTCACTTTGAGAAATGTTCCATAAATATTTAAAGAGGCAGTAAATTCTTCTTCTCCTGCTAAATTATTGGATTTTGCATGTCATCTGGGTTTTCTAAAAGGAGAATTTTGCATTTATATTAAATACCTCTACAATATTTAAGTTTCTAAAAAAGAACAAAGGAGATGCATCCCTAAAATATCCAATATCTGGATTTAGATAACAGTCAATGAGTAACTTAAGGGAGCCTTGAACACTGTCAATTCTTTCCGACATGGAAGTACAGACAGTGGTAGAATAGTATAATGAAAATATTACATGTTTTCTAAGGCACACAGTTAACTCAGCATCTGAAGTGGGATTTATTTGATGGACTGCAATAAGTTCTCAGAACACTTACTACAGCTCAGGTAGAAATAGGCAAATATTCACATAATATGTAAGTGTGTAATAGAGAAAGGTATTTCAACTAAAATACATCAATCCTCACATCTGAAATCACTTAGAAATTACTGATGTATTTGGAAGAACTTCTGTATAAAGATGTTTTAGGATGATACATAATGTCAATGGTTCGGAAGCCTAGAAGGTTCTCCTCTGTTTAACAATACCTCATTTCCACTACAGAAAGCCTGGTCTCCAGTCCCACTATGCAATGCCTGCTTTACATTAAGTCTTATTTCAGCGTTACCACACCAAGTGACTATATTATAAAAGGCCTCCAGATCGCTCTGTTCAAATGTAAGAGCAGGTTTCAGTACTATTCCAGGGGTAAGAGAACTGTCTCCAATGATTCTCAGGTTGATAAATTTGATTTTCCAAGTATTTTCCACAAAAGGACAGCGGATAAGTCCAAAGATTTGCTCAAAAATGCCCAAACAAGTGTTCCCTCGGTGCACAGTCCCTGCAACTCCAATCATAACTAATCCATGGGGAGAAGTAGCGCATTTTAGTCCACGGGAATCTAAGTTAGGGCTGAGAAAAAGAAATTCTTCTTTCACCAGTGACAGCAAGCGAAGGCTCACAATCTCTGCTCCATGGTAGTCTATTACATTTTGTTCTGATGTTTTGTAATAAAACCTAAGCTTGACATCGTGCCAGAAATGCTGTGGCCCCCATTCATCTTGAGGTGGTCCCATGAAAGGATTCTGAGAATTTAGAAGTTCAAAGAACCAGTGACAAAATTCTTCTCCTAGGCGGCGAAAATCAACTTTTTCAGCTTTTTTATCTTCTTTTTTCTGCTGATTAAAATAAAAATAAAGCTAAGTTATAAAACTCTGACATACTTTTTTAAATCTAGCTTGTTTCAGAGCTGTTTTAGTATACTGATCACAGCAAAGAGAAATGAAATACATGGGATCTCACTGAACACATCATATATATAATTTGTTTACAAAAAGGAGAAAAATCATTTTAGCATTTTCCAGGTCAAAAATCTTAAAACTTAGCTAAGTAAAGTTAACAAGGCCCCAACTGGGTGCAGTAGCACATCCTAGTTATGGCTATTAGGAAGGCTGAGGCAGGATTGCTTGACCCCAAGAGTTCAAGGCTAGCCTGGGCAACACAAAAAACCTGTCTCTCCAAAAATAAATAAAAAGTAGAAAACTAATGAAGGAACTGTACATACAATACCTGTGAATTTGAAGTCTTTGATGAAATGGACAAATTCATTTCAAACTAACAAGGCTCATAAAGTACTAGGATGAACAATGATAGTGAACTATATAAGCATCTTCTCTTCATTCTGATCGGATCTGTCTGTCACAGCCTTCAAACTGCATGCTTCAAATGGATGTGCTTTGGTGTGCACATAAATTATATTCCAATAACGTTATGATAAACATTTTTAAAATCTTTAAATGTATACTCTGAACTCTCTTCACAATAAACACTATGATATAGATACTGCTATTATGATGTTTTTGGTGTTGAGGGTTTTGTACTATCATTGAGCTACACCCTTAAGCCCCTTATGATCATTTTATAGATGAAGAAAATACAGATCAAACTCTTTGCCTGATCTCACACATCTTCTATGCCACTAACCTAAACTGAAATAACAGCTGTAGGGCTGGGGATTTAGCTCAGCAGCACAGCGCCTGCCTGGCAAGCGCAAGGTTGTGAGTTCGATTCCTGGTACCGGAAAACCCCTCTCCTCTCCCAAAAAAAAAAAAAAAAATTAAATAACAGCTGTATTATTCCAAAGCACATTCTCTTTTCTGTACATTAAGTTACAAAGTACTTAGATCCTTTCCTAATGTGAAAGCAAAACAATTCTCTTCAGACAGTTAACATTTAAATTCTCATTCAATATCTGAAGTGCACCAAAAAATAGCAACAACTAATGCTGGCTGAAGAAAACTGCTACAGGATTTTTTCTAGCTAAATATTTCAAGTTCTCTCATGAAAGTTCTGTAATGGTAGCAATGAAATCTTAAAAATGTGAAAGAATTTACAATAATTTTATTATTCCTTTTTTTATTAGTATATGTTTGCAATAAATAATACCTACATTCATCACAGGAAATTTGTATGTACACATACATATGTGTATTTAATCCCGTCTTGCTCCTTTTCACTTCTCCCTCTTCTCCCCTACTTTTCATCTCTTTACATCGCTAGATCCCCTTCTCATCCACAGTCTTTTAAAATGGAAGAAAATTAGAGAACCAGTGTCTAAACTAAAGTGAAATTAATCTTAAATTTACTTTCAAAAAACTCAATAGTTCTCATCTGATAAGGGAAGAAAAAAAATTTTTCCTCATATATCAATACACCACTAAACATCAAAACTAATTTTTTCTCTAAGTTGTTTTACTGGTCTTTCCTTTTTTACTTTGTAAAAGTTATGGAGTAAAGTTATAAGATACAAATAAATTGTACAACACAAATATTATTAACTATCTCTCCCAGATCTAAGATTATCTGTGGGCCTTCAGACAGAACAAAGATTCAGAACGTAACTATAAGATCTATTTACCTGTTGAATGAATTGGATGTTCTCTTTCTTTGTAAGTGGCTCTGATGTTTTCACCAGTTTGAGCTTTGTTAACCTTTCCCAGTAATCTTTTGCATACTGAATAAGATTGTGTTTTTCAGTAGTGGGAGGAATAACAATCCCCTGCGTTGCCAAGTACTTAAATATGACTTCCCGGTGGACCTTCTTACGCTTCAGAAGTTCTTCTACACTTTGACTGTACACTAATATTGCCCGAATAGCATCTAGAAGAAAATTAAAAGGATTAATAAAAAAATCATGAGGCACTTACAAATTTGTCCAACGTCAGCAGACATTCTACCAGAAAGTAAACTCTCACTATGGATTTGCTTTTGCGTAGGGTTTTTAATTTCATGGCTTAAACATCCTTATCGAAAAAAGTCCCCCTTCCTTTCTTTCCATATGTGACAGTAACATTCTAGCACAATTTTAAAAAGTGTTTTAAGAACAAATCCAAGCCAGAAAATGTATGTTTTTCTAATAAGACCACGAAATGTGAATTCACATATAATCTCCTAAAAATCTGTACAATTACATATTTTAGACATTAATGAATTTTGGATCAATTTTCTCAATCTAGATACTCAGAGTTGAACATAAACAAGATACCAAAAAAAAAAAAAAAAAAAAAAACCAACATACCAAGAGTCACATTTCTACGAAGTGGCAGAACCAGAACCTGTTTTTTTTTTTAATTAAAAATACTTATTCACAAAGCCAGGCAAGGTGATGCACGCCTGCAATCCCAGCACTTGGCAGGCTGAAGCAAAAGGATCACCACAAGTCTGAGGTCAGCTTGGGCTACACAGTAAGTTCAAGACCAGCCTAAACTACACAATGAGACCCTGTCTCAAAAAATAAATAAGTAAAATAAAAATAAAAAATATATATATACAACTCAAACCAAATACTCTTTGTATGTGTGAGGTATACAGAGTGGCAATAAAATGTACTCACATATAATGTCTCCAAGTAAATACTTACTAGTATCTTTAAGGCCCCATTTCACCTCTCCCCAGTGCTATTACCTTCTCTTCTCACTCATCTTACAGAATGGCTACTATCCTCCACATTATTTAATATTTCTTGCTTTTCTTTATAACTGCATAGCATAAATAATTGTTTCTAAACAATATATTTAGCACAGTATTTAAAAATATTCTGTAAAGTTAATCCATTAATATGGATAGTCTTTTGGAATCAGCTTTTCATTTATTGTTGTTTTTGCTATTAATCTACTTAGATAGGTAGTTCTAGTTAATTCCTTTTCACTGTAGTGAACCAGCAAGTCCTGTTCAGACTTTTGTTGCGCCTGTCCTATTGCTAACACTGCTACTTTGAATATTCTTATACACATCTGCCGGTGCACAGAAGGGTGAGCGGCATGAGCACCACCCAGGTGTGTGTTAGAAACGTATCCCTCTGGGCCTACCCGATCTACCGCACTGGGATTCAAAGGTGCATTAAAGTCTGATAAGCCGAAGCAGGGATGGCGAATCTTTCACAGGCAAGGGCCCAACATGCAGCCCAAAACCCACTTATTTACAGCAAAATGCCAAGACTGCAATTAAATCTGAATGTTGAGGCTTTCGTTTAGGAACACACAACTCAAACATTCACATTTTTTGCTTTAAAAGAAAAAAAAACACGCACGCCATAGATTTGCCACCAATGGGCTAGGGTAAGTGTCTCATCTTTCATTTTAGGAGACAATGTCAAATTTGTTTTCCACTGGGGCAGCTGTAATTTACATTCCCCCATAGTTGTCAGACTTGCTTCATCTAATCACCAACAGGTGAAGCTTTTTTTAAAAAAAATGCTTTGTCAATCTGGTACATGAAAGGACAACTTTAGTTTGGATTTTTTTTTCTACAAAGACTGAGTATCTTTTTATACGCTTATTGCTTATTTTCTTCTGAACTCTCTCTTGAAATCATTTAAATAATCTTATATTGCGTTTTACTTTTTTCCTTATTTGCTTTTAGATTCACTTCCAAATATTTCCAGCATTTTTACCTATTACAATTTAAATTCACACTCACCATACCTGCGAGAAGGCGATTAACATGTAAAATTTATAAATGCTGCGGAACTATATTAGTCTAAAGGTTTTCTAGTCTAAAGTTTTAGGAAGACCGGGCGTGGTGGCGCACGCCTGTAATCCCAGCACTCGGGAGGCTGACACAGGAGGATCGCTGTGAGTTCGAGGCCAGCCTGGCCTACATAGTGAGCTCAAGGCCAGCCTGAACTGCACAGCGAGACCCTGTCTCAAAAAGACAAAAATAAATAAATAAATAAAGTTTTAGGAATGCCTCTCTTTTTAAGGTTCACTGTTCAAAGATGTAAACAACTGATTTTCTTAAATGCCCAAAAGGTACATCCGGCTTAGCAGCCCCTGAAATCGACTCTTCCTTAACGTGTATCGGATTCTGAACGTACCCTTGCCCACGAAATCGTCACGAAAAAATTTTGGCTTCAAAGAGAGCTGAATTGAAAACCTCCTCTTTTGATCACAGGGGGTGTTTCACCCAAGCGCCCCACAGCAAGCGTGCAGGGCTCCCCCACCACCTCCCAGGCTGAGCGGCGGCCCCGGCCGGGCGAGGCTGGCGGAGAAACGGCCCGGCGCCCGGCACCCTCGGCCAACGAGCCCAGGCTCGACGTTACAGCGTGAAACCCGGGGGAAGCCGCGCCGGCGTCCGCCTCGCCAGCCGAGGCCTGCGGCAGGCTCCAGGGCCG
>NW_004955407.1:5348342-5350265 GCF_000276665.1 Chinchilla lanigera
GGCCCGAGGGGCGGCGGCTCGCACCTGGGCGGTCCGCAGGCTGCACCAGGCGGTTGGTGACAGTGTCGCACAGGGCCATGATCTCGCTGTTGTCCAGTAGGCCGAGCAGCTGACGACAGCCTTGCGTCTCCTCCTGACTGAGCCCCGACATCTCGAGCCCCGACATCTCGACCCCCGGGGAAGGGGGGAGAAGACCGCGCAAATAAAGCTGCCACGGCCCTCAGGGCCCGCGCCTTGGCAACGGACACCGGAAGTGCCTTTCCCGTCGTCACGGCGAGAGGGTCGCAGGTATTCCAGACCCCTACACGGAAGTGATGGCCGGGGTGAGGACGGAAGGCTGTGCCGCCGGCTTGTGGTTCCGGGCTGTCTTGGAGCAACGTTCCGCCTGCCTCTTGCCTCACTACAGACAGCAGCCGCGTTTACGTGGAGAACGTCGGCCTTCCACAGAAAGCCAGTTACAAAAACATTTTCCGAGCTCGCCAGGAGCCCCTCCTCCTCACACCGCGTCCAGGAGGAGTGCGCGCTTGCAGGTGCGTGGGAAGCGGGAGGCGGCCGGCGCCCGGCGAGCTCCCGTGATGCTGCGGGGCGGCCCGGAGGACGCCCCTCCCGCCGGCCCGGCCCGGCTCCAGCGCGCGCCGCCTGGGCCCCGTCTGAGTTGGGTGAGCCGGACCTTTACTATGCTTAGCCTACACGAATTAAAATAAATTTTGGTTTAACATTATACTACGAAAAGTAAAAAAAATAAAAAAGGTAAGGACGTATCCCACGCCTGCCCGCCTCCCACCTGACTCCTCCAGCCCGCTCCGGCCCCGGGAGAGACCGCGGGGCGCTCCGAGAGCCGGGCAGCGGACCGCGAGCCCCCGCGAGCCCCCGAGTGTCTCGGCCCGGCGCGTCCCTGTCTCAAAGCGGACCCAGAGTTGGGGCAGGCGGAGACGGCGCCCAGGGCCCAGGAGGCGCGGAGCCTGTATTTCGGATGCTGTTCTTAGTGTGACAGTAAGTCAGATAACCTGAGAAGCAGTCGTGCCCTGCCAGACTGGGGAATCATACTTCAACACGTTGCTTCTATCGCCTTCCATTTTTAGCTATATTTTATGAGTTAGCATTTAGAGTATTGGCATTTAGTAGCTAAAATGCACAAATCTTCAGATCCAGGTGAGGAAATTTAACATTGTCTTAATGTCAGAGCTAAATGTCAGTAAATGTGGTATACAGTACAAAATACACTGTAGATATGGTCTTTAAAACAAGGCATTGAAAGCACGGTAAGTTAACCTGCCAAAGGGTATTATTTCGATGTACCTTTTAGTCATAGACACTAATTTTTTAGTTTGCATTAATCATTGATGAGTATCTTTTATGTAAGTATTGAAGCTTCTGCTTTAAGGATTTTCAAGGCTTTTTGCCAGAACAGAAAGTGTAAGTGCTCATATGTACTGTTATGAGACCACATGGAAGGCATGCCCAACTTTGCCTTGTTTTCATTCAGTGCTTCATTTTTAAAAATACCTTTACTGAGCACCTGCTTGTCAGCGATCGTTTTCTGTACTAGGAACAAAAGCATTTTCTTTGGGCTTGTATTCCAATAGGCGAAAACAGACAAGAAACATGTAAGAAACTATTCTCTGCTAGGAAATGCTGTGAAGAAAAATGAAAGAGAAGATGGAGAGGTTGTAAGGAAAGGCTTCGCAAAGTGACGTTAAAAAAGTGAGAGAGTAAATCACAGAAGACTATTCTAGGAAGAAGCAACAGTAGAAATTTTGAGGCCAGAGGGCTGCACTTAGCACATAAAGAGAGTCCAAGAGCCTGGAGCAGCTTTGTCATGTAACACTGTGGTTAGGATTACAGTCAAGACTGCTCCAAAGCAGGAAATATTGCCCTTATCATATAAATATGATATCATATTTATATGCCCTTATCATATAT
>NW_004955407.1:5350365-5436408 GCF_000276665.1 Chinchilla lanigera
ATTTTTGTTTCTATGCCCTGCCTGAGGATGGCAATTCAGAATTGCCATCCTCAGGCAGGGCATAGAAACAAAAATCTTCTTTCCCCAACACCCATCATTAAAATTTTAATCTTTGCCTACATTTCTAAGAGCTGGCCACAAAATGTCTGATCCAACCATGTTTGATAGTCAAGTCTTAAGACCCTCTTATTCTAGAAGGGCCCTGCCTAATAACCTTGAGGGAAGAATGCTGCACAGGGAGGCCAAGAATGCTTAAGCAAGGCCTCTTGCTGGATTTCTGCATTCATTTTGTTATCATTCGATCATACCCATTTTATCCAATCACATTTTGATGTGGTTATCCATTCTTCGGTCATGCCTATGCAATGAATTCTCCGTAAAAACTCAAAAGGACAGGGTCTAGAGAGCTTCTGGATAGCGGAACATGTGAAAGCTCATAGAGTTTGGCACATCTGGATAAAAAAGGACAGGTACCCTGATGAAACAAGAGACTTGGATTGTGAGGCTTTAACCCATGACCCATTACTCTTTAAAGGTGGGTATATGTCTTTTTCTCCATCCTCCTTTTCTAACAGTGTGTAGAATGTGCCCTCTATTTATCTCCTTTTACTGCAAAGACCAGGTTCACTGTAACATCAGAGGAAAGGTCAGGATGTAGCCAAGGGTGAGAATTGCCACTAATCTATATTCCACAGAAAGGAAATCCTCTCAAATATGGAGCCAAAAATAAATAAATAAATAAATATGCCATAGTTATGACCCAATGGAAATGTCCAGCCTGCAACCTACCCAAGCAAAGCCATAAAAGCTCATCCCTTCTTTTATTAATGGACCATTCTGATTCTTGTCATCAGACCTGTGCCTCCTTTATATCATTAAGCTAACACTAATTTTTCATACTTCCTAAATGCCTACCACATCTGCCTATGTCTCTCACTGATAAGGCATGAAATTCTTTTTGTATGACAGATGTTTTAGTTATTTTTCTTATTGCTGAGACAAAATGCCTGATGCTCACAGTTAAAGGGAGAAAAGGTTTATTTGACTCACAGTTTGTACAAGTTTCAGTCCATCATTGGCTGGGTCCAAGGCAGGGCAGCATGGCAGACAGGCATTTACAGAGGAGAAACAGTTCATGGCAGGTAGAAGGTAGGAAAGCAAACAAGGGGCCTTAGCAACTTCTTTCTGCCCCTTTTATACTCTATGCTACCAGGATTAGAGTGATGCCAAACCAATCATGGACTGATTCAGTAAGCACACACCCTTAACCCCAGCATTACACACTTTAGATTCACTCTGAAAAAGTCCCACCTATGACCACGTGAGACTAGGGGGATATCTTAACACAAAGCATGACAAGAGTCAAAAAACCTACTCCAAAGGGGAGGCAAGTTGGGGCCCCTATTTCATCTTCGTAGAACCTCCTTAAGTCTAACCAGTGACATGCCAATTTCCTATCTGCATTGGGCTAAAGAATCCATGGCTGATTGGTCACAGAAAGAGCATGAAAGTTCTGTGCCTCTTCTTCCAAAGCTGGAGAATGCAATTTTTCCTTTGTTTTGTAATTTTTTAAAATAATAAATCAGTACATTAAACTTTCCAAGTTGTGTGGACTCAGATTAACTGAACCCATGGAGGAGGTTTTGAAGATCTCCATTTATAGCTGGTTAGAAGCACAGGAGAAACAAACTGCCCAAGGGACACAGTCTTGGAGCTGAGCTTCCACCTGTGGGATCTGATATTAACTCGAAGTAGGTGGTATCTGAATTGTATTGAATTAGAGCACATCCAGCTAGTGTTTGTCACAACAGAATTATCTTGTGCATTCTAGTGTGCTTGCCTGCACCTCTGGCTTTGTGTTGCCACTAGGTAATACCATTTCCTTTCAGTTTTAGAATGCAGACTAGCTCCAAGTATTGTTAAATGTTTGTTCGCTGAGGTTGTTATAGAGCAACTTGTCAAATGAGATGATGAAAATGTTCTTCATGCTACCAATACAGTAACCATTACCCACATGAAGTTACAGAAATCTTTAATGTGACCAGTGAAATTGAGGAACTGAATTTCAAATTTTATTTGCATTTCATCTAAATTTTAATAGTCACATGTTGCTAATGGCTGCTGTTTTAGTGCTGATCTAGACTTTAGGCTATAGATTTTGGCTTTAGTTTTTACCTCTGACTTTCCTATTTTTCTCTGTTTCTTTTTCTCTTTATCTCCCTTTAGATATTCCCTTACAGTATTCAAGTCCCTGGTTCAAAGTTACTTTATCAAGCTAGGTATGGTAATTCCATCCCTTTGGGTGGCTGAGGAAGGAAGATCACAAGTTCAAGCAAAGCCTGGGCTACTCTACTTAGCAATTTAGGGAAGCTATCTCAAACTTAAAAGCGGGGGGCAGGCAGAGGATATAGTAGAGTTTTAAGGCCCTGGTTTCAAACCCCAATACTTAGAATAAATCACTTTATGAAAGGCCTTGCTGCATCATCTTTTTTAGTCATGATCAACCCTTCGCTTACTCTTTTTTCTTACCACTTTATCTCCATACTACTTAAACTGTATGGTTTTTCTCCTCCTTCCCCACCCACTGTAGCTTTGTGAGGCAATGATTTTTATTTCTGTTTTTCCATTGCCTATGACAAAGCCTGGCACATGGTAGGTTGTGAATGCACTAAGTTGAAGAATGTAATGATCTGACTTGTTTCAAGCAGGGCCACTTGGCTGCTGCTATGAAGAATAGATTGAAGAAAGACAAGATAAAGGAAAGGGAGCCCAATTAGAAGACTGTATAATAGTTGTATGAGAGAAGATGGTGCCTTCAGTTCCAGTGAAGGATATGGTAGTCAGGGATTACTGGAAGTTTTGGGGAGACTCCCTACAGCTGTCATTTACTAACAGAAATACTGAGTGAAGTAGATTTTAATGGGGAAATAGCAAGAGATCAAGCTTTTTGTAGCATGTGCAATGCTTAAGGATGATTAAATCTAAGAGTGAGGGACAGGAAGAGAAGTAAAGAATTATCTGTAAAAGGATCAGTAGTAAAAAGTGTATAGAATTAAGTAGCATTATGAGGATTTCTTACCCATTATGATTTTCGCTGGGTGTGGTGGCTCATGCCTGTAATCCTAACACTTGGGAGGCTGAGGCAGGAGGATCATTTCGAGTTCAAGACCAGCCTGGGCTACAAAGTGAGCTCAAGGCTAGCTTGAACTGCACAGCAAGACCCTGTCTCAAAGACAAGAAAGTAAAAAAAAACTTTTTCAGTGTGACTGAAGATACAGTGACCAAAATATGAAGAGAAATTTAGCCACATCATAACAAGAACTGTTCCACACCAAACTTAATTCTTATAACCTTGCAATAATAGCTGTCTTATTTTAATTGAAACAAAGTCTTGCTGTGTTGCCTAGGTTGGCCTGGAACTCAGGCTCCTGCATCAGCCTCCTGAATAGGTGGGATTACAGATGTGTCCTTATTTTAAAATGAGGAAGTTAGGATATTTGTAATTGTTGGTCTCCACAGCATTAAAACTACCATACTAGAATTAGGTATCTCCATATCTTTTTGGCTGTTTCTAATGAGCTCTACACTGAATACTTCTTGAATGAGGGTAGGTTAGAGCAATTTGGTCTAGTAGACTGAAAATCTATTTAACCTGCTGTAGTTATTTTAGCACTACAGATGGCAGACTAAATGTCCTAAATTGTTTCTAAAATGGCAGTATGAATTTAAGGGTAAACAGTTTACTTTCTAGGGAAATATGAATGGTTTTGCTTTAAATTTTCAAACCTTAGTTTCTGTAAGAATCACTTGCAAGACTTAACTACCAGTTCTGCTGCTCTAAAGACTATACCTAAAATCACTGCTAATACAAGGTAATGAAATACCAATCAGGTCTGTCTATACCACTTCATTTTGTCTTTGAAATCCCTGGTTTTCAGGCAGGTGTGGTCCTTTTTTTTTTTTTTTTGATACATTAGATGCACTTATGATCTACATTTGTAGGGGAAAGTGAATGGCAAATGGAAACATAGTTTTAGGACACATCTGATTTTTCATTCCTCCTTTTCAGTTTATTAGCTGTGTGACATCTGAGTCTTGGTGTCTCAAAAGCTGTGCTCACATTTAATAAAAGACAAGCCATTTCTTCCCAGTATATCACACCTATTAATCAGGGATAAACCTCTTTTATTCTATTTAATATTGGATTGACTCCACTTATTTTTTTTGTTTTTCTTCCAGTACGGGACTTGAACTCACGACCTTGTGCTTGCCAGGCAGGCACTGTGCCACTGAGCTAAATCCCCAGCCCCTGGATTGACTCCACTTAGAATCCAGATATATAGCTCAAATTTCTGTACCTGTATCCCACTGATTGTTGAAATCAATATAATTTTATATTATGCTCTGTTGGTGTGGGTATGGATTTGAATGTGTCCTTCAAACTTTCTTGTGTTGAAAACTTCAGTCCTCAATATGTCAAAGTAATGGAGCTGTTAAGAAATGATCAGATAACAGGGGCATAACCCTTGAAAGGGATCAACATGTTCTTACCAGGGTCATATGTGCATGACTTGTACTTGATGGGACTGTCCCATGCTGCTAGATGGAAGAGTCGTATGTATGTATGTACCTGATGGTTCAAGCCAGCAGGAATGTGTTAAGGTATCTTTTGAGAGACGGGGTTGTTTCCAGTCCATTATAAAAGGATGAACCTGGGCTGGGGATTTAGCTCAGCGGCAAAAGCGCCTGCCTGGCAAGCGCAAGGTCGTGAGTTCGGTTCCTGGTACCGGAGAAAAACCAAAAAAAAAAAAAAAAAGGATGAACCTAATCCATTCACTTGTTTTCCTGCTCACCACACATGCCTCTTCTGCACATCAGTTCCTTGTCCACTTCATGACAGTGATGTATTCAAAGTGTGGCAGACCGCTGTTTGGACTTTGCAGCCACCAGCATTATAAGCCAAATGAATCTTTTAGTACATTATTCAATGTAAAGTATTCTGTTATAGCAGGATAAAACATACTAAGACTTAATTTGGTTACCTTAGAAATGTGCTTAGTAAAATTTCTTCCCAAAATTTTTCAGGTTTCCAAAAAGGAAAATGGAAAGTTACCCAAACTACAAGTGCTATATACCTTAAGACATTCATTGTTCTGCAAATTGATCACATTTACTGTTAAGATCAGAAAGCCATAAATCAGACTGAGAATTTTGGATCTCTGCACTGGAATGCTTCATCACTTACTCTATTTCAAAGCAACATGTTTGTGCTATGCACAAATCATTCTATCTCATTTTTTATTCTTTCACTTTAAGTGCTATCTCATTTGCACTACAAAGATGTTATTTTTCTTAAAAGCCTGCTTTTCCAGTTTTAAGTTTTAGGGAAGAAAAGCATATAGGTTTTTCCTTTGTTAGTGACCCACAGATCCCTCAAGCACAAGAACATCCATTATAGTTATAGGCTACTGACTTAGTCACTTCCCCACTGAAATACTTTGCAGGAAATAATTCTCATCATGATTGATGTTTTTTCCTGGTTTTAGAGACTGAAGCCAGGGCTTCACATATGCAAAGCACACATACTAAAATTGAGCTGCACCCTCCGTCTTTTTCTTTTTAAGAAAGGAAGTCTTCCTCTCTTGCCCAGGTTAGCGCCAAACTCCTGGGCTCAAGCTATCCTCCTGCCTCAGCTTCCAGAGTAAATGGGTATACAGGTGTGCGGATCATGACAAGCATATCCTAAAATTTTACAGTGACTTTAGTCTTTCCTTTTTTTTCTTACTGATTTTTTTTTAAGTTCCACCAGAAAATCTCTCCACTGTCTTGCTTTTGGAGGATGCTGGTATTTTTTTAAATCTTTACCAGGTTTGCATAGTAATATATTTAGTAAACAGCATTCTATCAACTGTTATTCCCACATACAGGTATTAATTAATGTGAAAAATGTATTTTATGTAAACTGTGAGATTTCTCCACTTTGTATATTAAAAATCATTCAGTAATTTAAATATAGTACTTGCTGAAATACCATCCTTTTATAAGACATAACAAAATTCTCATTTAATATACACCTTAAATAAACCTAATTTCTTTTAAAATCAGTGTACTACATAAAGCTGAACACTTGCTTTATCAACAAGGACAATGTTTTATTGAACAAATCTATGTACAGTACAAAAATTTCTTGAAATGAGACACTTGTTGATTTATTGCAGTTCAATGGCTCAGTTTTAATTTGTACTTATAAAATGCAAAGTAAAATAATTTAATATTCAACAAGGAAGCACAAATTTCCTTTCTTGCTGAATCTGTAATATCTTTCACATATTAACAATTTCAAAATGCATACGCAGCATTTACTCATTCTGAAAAGATGTTTTACAGTACCAAATAAATTAAAAAATAAACACTATCATCCCTTTTAGGTTTTTCATTCATACAACATTAGACCGAACGTGAAAGGAGTATGTCTGAACCTTCAGTGTGACTTGAAAGGAATCACAAGTTCAATGATATAAATTATGTATGCATTATATAACTGGTAATTTTTAAAAATAATGAATATGGCTAAAGCCCAAAGTACCAGTGTCCTTGTCCACAGAGATTCCCCTTTTCTACATCCTCTATAATGTCTGAGCAGCAAAAATTCAGATTTGCTCTTTTCTTACCTTACACATAGCAAAAGGTTAGCATTTAATTTTTGAAGGAAAGTTTTATTTAAAAACAAAAATTTGCAACTTTTTCCATATAAGATAAACATCCTTAAAGTAGAAAAGAAGCTGAGAATAAAAAGAAAGCTTCCTTTTCTTTTGAATCCCAGATAAGAACTACTGTAAGTTCATGTACGCCATAAAAAGAATTAATAGAAGCTTATGTTTTAGAAGACAGACATTAACAAAATTCACACATTCTTTCAATATTCACTATTTTCAGTGTATATAAAGAGGCTAAAACAATGTAATCAAATAGAACTTTATGATATTCTTTGACTTAGTTGTATATAAACCAGTTTGATCTTTCAGAAAATTTTCTCCTACCAACACAAAAGCAGAAATAAAACCTCAAAGTAGACTTAAGGACGTAATAGGTAGAATATGTTTAAAACATCTTAACTGAACTTCAGAATAAATTGTGGGAACAGATTTATGTCAACAGTTACAATTTGTAAAGAAATAAAGTGTGGTAAAATGTTACTTTAAAATTCTGGAAAAAATTCTGGAACATGTACAAAGCAGAAATTATATTTAAAAAAAAAAAAAAAAACTTCATTGTCCAAATGAACCAGATTCCAAACAGACTTTTTGTTATAAGATGTACTTTTAGGATGAACTGAGTTAAAACTCACTTATTACATTTTTAGTATCAGGAAATATGGAAAACATTTTCTTTAATTGACCTTAAAATATTTAAAAACTTGATTATGAGTTGTGTTTACTTATCTGTTAGCTATATGTAAATTCCAGCCTAATATAGGCTACATAACAAAACAAAAACTTAAATTTTACTGGAATGGATTTATGACAATCATTGCATAGTAGTGAATATCCATGATAAATAAACTAATAAAATTAAGAATTTTATCATCTGATACACCATGTCCTGGAAGTCATAATTTGATAAAATCTGGATTCTAAAGAAAAGTAACCTCATTGAAGAAGCTCTAATATTCCTATAATTTACAATAGTACAGTGTAATGGGATTCTCTGCTTTAAACAAAAATTTATCCGTTTGCATAACTGGAATATTCAGTTGACATTAGTATATTAATAGGTCTGTTTCGAAAGAATTTGCCTTTGCATTTTTGTTACCTCTTTTAGACTAACATAATTAATATACTGTTAGGTAAAAGGAGATCTTTATCCTCCTTTCCATAATGGAGATGGAAAACATTCAAGAGGATTTTTAAAAATTTGTAAAATACCTACTGTTTAAATAATTAAGTTAAAACCTTTCTTAGGAAAATTACTGGTCACCAAGGAAAATAATGCATTAATGTATCTCATCATGTGCCTGCTGTGCACAGTTTTGTGTAAATACTTCCTTTTTAATATAAAAATGTTCACTCAGACCAAATTGATCACTAATGAATAAGAAGCAGAGTAACATGGCTTAATTTGGAATTAACTCTAATTGAATAAAATGAATTACTGATTTTTAGTTGACATTTTTAAGCAGTTATTTTCATAGGACTGTACTTAGATAACTCACACTAATGTCTAAAGGACCTTACTAGGAATCACCAAGCAATGTCCTAACACTATATAGGAAAAGAAACATCCCAGTGTGCTTTAACCATTATTCACATTGAAGAATTTGCAAATCAGTGTTTTCTTTCAACTATACAGCCTACAATGGTCTCAGGTTCCTCCCATACCCTGAGAAAGTTACCGATGGTACTTTCCACTTTGACAGTGCTGCCTTTTAAATGTCACTGATATGCATTACAAACATTTGTGTTACAAACACTTGTATTTGTATTACAAAATGCAAGATTTTAACAAGAGCTTATTAGTAAAGCATTGTTCTGTTAATTTTCAATGCTTCCATGCCATTCTTTGAGTTCTGACCTATCATCTGAAAATATGATCTTCAATAGATAACATGGTGATAAATTAAGTTTTATTTCTATGTATCAGCTTCTAATTCGTATCACAAACCAAATAGCAATCGTTTCCTAAAACACGTGTGACCAAAAGGGAGGACATAACCTGATTATGTATGACAGCAAAACAAACTGCATATATAGAATGCTTTACATTGTTTATTATTGTAAACCAGCTCCCCTTTCATCTCCTTGTTTATAATGGGTTAACTTTTTCCTTTTTATAAGGCCACAGCTGGTTTTCCTTTCTGACTAGTTGCCCAAACATGTTTTCACACAAGCAAAACTGAACATGCTGCTATTAATCATCATACACTTCTAAAAAATGTGGTTTTCTGGATAACTGGTACTTTGGGAGTTATATAACCCTTTTGGAGTCTTAGCCAGCACATCTCCTCTGCAAGTTCATTCTAGAAAATGTGCTTTGTCTTTATCTTTAGTAATCCGAGACCGCTCTAAAATTAAGGCCATCAGGGAAATAGCAAACTGATGATGCATTTTCTTGTAGTGCTTTTATTCACACTACTGTTTGATCGACAGATCTTTCTGAAACATTTTTATCAGGCACCTGTAAAACAGAACATGTCTGTTAATTCAAATTTTACAGATATTCCACTGGAATTCTAAGTCAAAAAATTTTTTTTCAACTTATACCGTCACTCAAAGGATATCAGTAAAAAGACAAGCTCTTTTGGTCTTCTTGTTTTTCAATTATTTTTCATTTTCTCACTTATACTTTTGCAATAGAAAATTTACATTGTGGTATACAGAGAAACAAATCATTTCTAAGAAAATTATTTATTCTTAGAGTTTTTATTATATGAAACCTGGAATGAAGAAAAACCTCTGATGCAGTGAAAAAATAGGATAAATGGATGAAAAATCTGTGTCCAAGTTCCAGCTTCCACAAATTCATCCCTATGCAATTACTTGTGAATTTTGGTTATTTGATCTATAAAACAGAAATACTAATATTATGTCATAGTAATTATAGATTAAAGAAAATAATATCTGGGGTAATGCTTTACCATCTTTGCTACACAAATGTTAATTTTTTTAGCCTCACTAAGACCTGTTATATTTATGGCACTTTCTACTTCTACAGATTTATCTACTGAGAACATAGAAGACTTACTTTCATCATCTGAATCAAATCCAAAGAGTGTCTGACATTTCTTTTGTGCAAGGTGAGCCTCAAGTGCTTCTGCATTACAGTAGGTGGTCAGGCATTTGCCGCATCTTAATCTTTTTACTGACTTTTTACAAATGTTATCTTGATCAGAACTGGCATCTACTCTATCTGTCAGAAATTTTCTGCGTTTTGGCATACTAAGGTACCGCTCATCAAGGTAACTGGGAGGCAATGGTCTGACATATGGCTTTGTTAAAATTAAGCCATATGAAGTATGTTCACTTGTAAGATTTGGTCTGGACGGTGCCTGAGATACTGGCAAGGTATTACTTTCTTGTGATACAACACTAGGCAAAATAGAACCATTTTCTGTCCTTCTGTTTATATCAGTTTTCATAACAGGATCTGATGAAACTAAAGATGTTTGTTCTACTTCACTGTGTCCATTGACCGAATCACTAATACTACAACTATTTTCAGAATTTGGCTCTGTGTCAGGCATCTTTTGGTCTATTAAGCTTATATTTGAAACAATGTCATCAGAATGTTTATTTCCGTTCTGAACTAAACTTCCTGTTTTCTTTTCCAAACACATCTTTTCTATACATGTCTTTGGTTCTGCAGAATCTTTTCTTGATTTGCTAGTAGAAACTGGCAGATTAACAGTTTGTTTCTCATTACTAAATGAGTCTGTTTCCAGATGATCAGGATTCGAGTCTGTACAAACATCTAAAAGAACTGCTTCGCTTGGCTGTGCAGATGATTCTGGTGTTTTACTTAAGTAGTGCTGGGCTTCATGTTCATAGAGCAGAGGAAGATCTTCAAAAAGCTCATGGCATTCTGGAAAACTGCACTGAGCTTGAAATATCCTGTGACTTTTGGTGTGTTGGGCCAGCTGGAATGGCAACTTAAAGGATTCATTGCAATTAAAATGCAAACAGAAGTACACATTTGGATAGCTGTGTCTATTTAGGTGATCGATAAAATGCTGAGAATCTTCAAACTGCCTTTGGCAAAATTTGCATTTTCCTCTGCTCCATTTCATTACTGTTTGTCGCACATTTAAATCAGTTGGGTGTACGGTCCTAGCATGTGTGTTTAGAAATCCAATTTTTTTAAATATCCTAACACAGCCAAGAGCAGGACACTTAAAGTTTCCTTCTTGATCTGTAGCATAGATGTCTTTTGGATGGCACGCAGTTCCATTGATTTTATGAAGTACTGAAGTTTCTTGATTCAGGTCATAATCCTCTTCTTCATAATCACATTCTTCATCTTCTTCCTCATAGTCACCCTCACATGGAGGTAAAGGCTCTGAGACACTGTTTAAAGAAGTTTCAGGGCTGTCATTTTCAATTATACCTTCTGATACACCTATGGGAATTTCAATGAATTCAGTAATGTGCTCAGGTGTGAGTTCTTTGTTTCTATCAGTGGAAGCAGTCAGAGTCTCTACTTCCAAATCGTTATTGGAATTCCCATTTTCAAACTGAATGGAGGAACTGGAACAATTTATTTCTTCCAAAACAGTGATTTCCTGATCATCCTGTTGAGCTGCAATTTGCTGTCTTTGTATCTTCTTAACATGATTCTTTAAATGTTTCTGCATAAGTCCTCGGTTTCTAAATTTCCTACCACATATTACACATGAAAAACTGCCTTTCTTCTGATGAGCTTGGGCATGTCTTACAATGTGACCACCAAGAAATTCCTTATTACATAACATGCAACGATGCCTTGGGACATTGTGATCTACTTTGGAAGTATTAAGAGCTGCAAGGTTTTTCTTTGTATTAACAAGACCTTTAGGTTGCATTACAGATATATCATCAGGATCGTACTCTGCAGTGCTCTGATCTGTAAGACATTCGAGCTCGTCAGCTAAATTTTGCTGTCCCGCTGTCTTTTTTAGATTATCTGTAGAATTTTCCAGTGTACTTTCATTTAGAAATCTAACTGCTGATTTGTCACTCAGTAATGCAACACAGTTTTTCTTAATCATTACAAAGTTCCAAAATTCAGGATCAAAAAACAATCCCTTTTTCAAAATTGGAAGTAATTCAAAACGAACACGATTTTGAACACTACTTGTGCCTTCATTGTATTCTTCATCTGGACGTTTATAAAGCTCTTCAACAGTACGATAAGCTTCTAAGGAGCGCTCAAGAAAAAATATTGAGAGTGCACAAATCCTGAGGATTTCCAAATCATTTGGCAAAAAATGTGCAATTGTTTTATAAATTAGACATTTAGTTTTCGGATCATCATTAAGGTCAAGTTGTAGAGCACAACCACATATTTCAACACAAATTTGCAAACCTTCTTCTTCAACCTATAAAAAAAAATAGATGATATTAACTGCTTTACTTTTTAAAAGAAAACTTTCAGCACACAGTATTCTAAATACTGAATGGAAGAATTGATGGCATTAACTCTTGTTTAATATATATCTTTTTTAAGCAAGAGTAATCCAGAATAGACAGCATTTTAGTTTATACTTTATTGAATTACCAAGTTGACATTACTAACCATAATACAAAATGCTTGATAAATTTGTGGTGGTTAACATATAACAGTTTTCTGTTAAGAAATAACTGAGTTTAAAAAACTACTATGGAAGCATTTATAATGCTATATTATTTTTTGGATGGCTGAATATTTTTGGTTCTTTTGTACTTGAGATCAAACCCTGGGCTTCATGGTAGGCAAATGCTGTAACACTGAGCTGCATCCCTGGCCCCTTCAGGAACATTATTTATCCAAATAAGGGAGGGAATATGCCACTCAAGAAGGGGGCAATTATTATCTTTCCAAAATTAATAAAGAACCAAAATAATAAGCCTACTGAGAATTATCTGAAAATTACTCAAGCTTGAAAATTTTTATTAAAGGCTCTAAGAGAACTGTATTAGCTTATTTTCTACTTGTAACTCTGTTGTTGACCCATCTTAGTTCATGTTATAAATAATGCCTGTAATAGTTTAGAATAATCTAAATACTTGTTTGAATAGGACAACATACTAGAATGTCTTTAAAATCATACTGCCTGCATATGCTTATTAATTATAGCTAACTTCCCAGCTTCGTGTCATAGTTCCTTAACATGTTATGTATCTCTGTTTAACTACATACAGTTACACAAGTAGATCTTAACTTTACACATACTATTCCCACTTTATCCAGCTAGTAAATTCGTACTGATCTCCTATCTATTATTTGAGAATCAGTTCTACTCAGTTCTACTCTGAAACCAACTGTGTTTGGCCCTAACTTTCACTTTGAATTCCTAAATCACTGTGCACACTGTTTCACTTTTTGTGTCTTCCTATGGTTAGCATAGAAGTTGGCACATAGCAACCTCTGAATGTTTGCAAAATGAGTGGGAATCGGATCTATTTCGGTGACTTTAGTCTGCTCCTATAAATCCATCATCTCAGGTTTGGATTTATGAATTCAAATTTTTGTATCTATTGTGATTAACTTTCTGACCCAAATTTTCCAGGTATAACAATTTCAAAATCCACTGATTCACCACAAAATTTCTTTGCTGTCATTCTCCAGTTATATCTGTATCCTCTATCTTTACTTATAAGATTGGAATATACTCAGATGTTCAAGTTTAAAAACTGTAAGATCATCAAAAAAGGGAACAGACTGCATCCTTACCTGATTCCTTAATGGTTTCAGGACATTTATGAACTGAAGTTGCAACTTATGGTGATGTATTCAGTTCATTTTAAGATCTCCAATAGCCATTCCCCTCCCCAATAATCTCGCCAATTAGTCTCCCCTCCCACTCACTTCACCTTGCTTCTCTGCTACCCTATTAAGGTCACTGGATGTGAAACACGAACACTACAATAACAAAAAAGTGCTCTGTAAACTATAAAACCATCTAGAAATGTTAGTGCTGTCCTCATCCATCATCCATAACCCATCTTAAAGTATCTTCCTCTGTGGAGCCTTCTCACATATGCCATATGTACTGTCTCTTGCTGAACTGACACAGTATTGTAACTATGCTTCTTTCAACATTACTAAGGCACATGACTGATATTCCATCAGATAAAAACATTTTTTGTAGAATGCAAACTATTAAGAATCATATTTGTAATGTTTTTTGTACATGTTTATAGGACACATTTACATTTCTTGTGTAGAGTAGGTACATGTACTAACACATATTAATTCCTTTTTTACATTCCCTTTCCCTCCCTTCATTATCCTTCCCTCCATCTCTTGATCCGCTTCCCATTTGAAAAAGTTCTATCTTCATACTTCCTATTACTTAATCTTTTATTTTGCTCTTTATTTATAATCTAGGTTTAAGAGAAACGAAGTGATACTGAAGCTTGTCATCACCAAGAAATCAAATAACAAATGCTGGTAAGGCTGTGGGGAAAGGGAACCTTCTACATTGTTTGTAGATACATGAAGTAGTATAAGCACTATAGAAGTCAGTATGGAGATTCATCAAAAAACTAAAACTAGGAATTCCATTGAACTAGGTATTCCCCTTCTAGGTATCTTCCTGAAAGACTTAAAGATACCATATTACAAGGATACATATATATCCATGTTTACTGTAGCACAAATCATAACAGCGAAATCTTGGAAACGATCTATCTGTCCATCAGCAATGAATGGATAAAGAAAATATGATATTTACACACAATGGAGTACTAATTTGCTATAAAGAAAGAAAAACTGTAGTCATTTGTAGGAAAATGGATGCATCTTGAGACCATAATGTTAAGAATCACATTTTTATGACATTTTCTTTATATAACATAACTTTAGGCTGACTAGACATGTGAAAATAAACAAGATGTATAATAATCAGCACAATGTAAATTTTGTGTAATAATCTCTTTCAATTTTTGGTGGAAATGAGAATCTCGCGTATATAGATATACATATATAGATATAGATGTATGTCCACATATAGATATAGACACATGCTTATTTTTAAAGATAAAGTTTTACAGGTGATCCTGATGAACATCATGTATTAGTAAGTGTTTGGTAACATAGTTTCCCCTTTTTTGCTGGGAGGGAAAGGTTTTGCTAATACATATGAACCACATTTTGGTACTTAATAAAGATGATACAGATGCAGTTAGTAAAAGAAATTAGAATTTTTTTTTTAAACCCTCCCATATAACACTAACTCTTGTCATGGGAATATGATCACTATTTGGTCATACATCTAGTGAGTAATGTGATAATGAATGTGATAAATGCCATAAATATACTAAAAACCTAAAAGGTATTATTTAATGGCTGCCTTTTTACATATCTGAACTGTCTTTGTATTCGAAGTCTTGTTAATTTTGGGAGGAAGTTACAGGAAAAAACTAAAACACATATTTAATTGATGCTGCCCTACACATTTAAAAATGGATGTGAAGGTAATATGGCTGCGACATCTGTCACCCCGCTGATCACCAGAGTTGATTCGGCTGATCGATTGATGCAGCTAGGCAGATGTCCCCGAGACCTCACTGTCACATGTACATCCTTCCTGAAGCTGCACACTTGGTCAAAGAGGAAAACCACCCCCAATGAGGAGTTCCGTTTCCTCCAACAAGGATATATGAGTAGCTGTGCTCCTCTGTCAGGCCCTCCAAACAAGCTCTTAAGGTCATTACATATTTATTTATTTATTTATTTGTTTAAGGTCCTTACATATTTAAAAGTAACAAACTTTTAAAGATTCAATTAAATGGAACTAGAAAATATAGGATGACTTTTTATCTTTGTATTTAAATTCATGCTAATATTTGAGATAAAAAGTTAAAGAACCTGTAAGATCTGCTTTCAAGTATACATAAAGATTTCTATGTAGAATTACACTCATTTGCAATAGCTTGTTATGGTTTATACCTGTATGTCCACCTAACGCCTCATGCACTCCCAGGTGGGGCTTTCAGGAGGTGATTGGATCATGGGGACAGTTTGGTAGATGACTAGATCATGGGGACAATCTGTCTAATTTTGCTTTTGTCCTCCCCAACACTGAAAGAAACAAATTAAGGGCTGCAGATAATCTGAGAGAAGAAATTTCAAGGCAGTCTAATGTTGAGGCACTGGTATGGCTACTGCGTAGGGCTTTTGGCCAACTATTGAATAGCCCAGCAAAATGATGTAAGAATTTTTAAGTTTGGCCAGAAAGGAAGCTCAGGTAGAGTTGTAGCCTTTAAAGATGGAGCAGAGATCTTGGCTGCTGAAAAGATTAGCATTAAAAAGACAAGTACTGAGGTTAGGGATTTAGCTCAGTGGCACAGTGCCTGCCTGGCAAGCTCAAGGTTTTGAGTTAGATTCCCGGTACCAGAAAAAACAAAACAAAACAAAAAAAGACAAGTACTTTGGGACAGGACAATAGAAAAGATTGGTCAAAACTGAAAAGGTGAGGCTTTGCTTTGAGAAGAGAGTCCTAGGGCACAATGTTCCAGAAAGGCAACAACCTAGTGAATGGGAATTAATTCCCCCAAATGTAGTTCAGCATGCTCAGCCATTCAGGCACACTGAGGTCTCTGCAGCCAACAGCAAGATGTAAAAGGGCGCAACTACTGCTCCACCTGGTGGCATACCTTAGCTTCATCCACATGATGCTCATTTTAGATGCATGCAGAATGTAAGAGTTGTGGGGTCAGGAAGCCTTTCACCCAAATTTCAGAAGGAGGCCTGGGAGGCTAGGCAGTGTGCCCCTGGGAGGGCAGTGCATGAAGCTGTGAGGGTGGAGTCCATGCAGTGGAGACCTAGGATGTTGGAAAAGCCAGGAACATGTAATACCTGAGGAAAGCTGTGAGGAGTAAAAAGAGTGGCCCATGAGAGAGACCATAGGGTTGAGGAAACCCAAGCCCTTCGGCGTTTACATCTCACCACAGATTGACCTGAATGCTAGACATGTAATTAGGGGATTTAATGTTTGCTCTGGTAAGGTCTTACTTTAGTCACATTTCTTTCTCATTTCTTCTTTTTGGAGTGGGAATGCTTATCCTGTGCCATTGTATGTTAGAAGTGTTTAACTTTCTTTTCATTTGTGCAGGGGCTCACAGCAAAGAGCTTACTTAAATCTCAGAGGAGACTGGACTTACAAGTTTTTAGCAATGCTGAAAACTCCTATAACTTTGGCAACTGAGAAATAGATGAAATGCATTTTGCATAGGGATGTCTTTTGGAGGGGCCAGGAGTGGACTTCTATTGTTTATACATCCCCCTAAAACCTCATGTGCTCACAGGTGGGGATTTGGGGAGATGATTGGATCATGGGGGTATAATACTCATCAATGGATGAGTTTATAGCTGAATGTGATTTGGGAGGTGAAGCCTGGTTGGAGGAGGTGGGTCATTGGAGGCATGGCCTAGAGGAGTCTATCACCCTTCCTCCTACCTTATTCCCTTTGCTGTTTGAAGACATGTTTATCTGTTTCTCCTCTGGCATCCTCCCCTGACTTGGAGCCAGCTATGAATTGAAACCTCCTTAAACTGTGAGCCAAAAATAAATCTCCCTTCCTTTAAATTGTGGGTGTCAGGTATTTTGTTCCAGTAACGATAAAGTAAATAAAACGGTTTGTGCAAAAATTTGGTTGAGGACTATTTTAAAAAACAGGTAAAGAATCTTTGTAATTATTTCAGATAAACCCCTTAAAAACTGTCCTTAAGTTTTAAAAACATCTCAGAATTCATTTTTCTTTTTGACACAATCACCAGTTAGCAATATGAGCTAAGTTTCTGTTACAGTAAATATATATTACATATAAAGTTCATTTGTAAATTAAGATTCTGCAAATGGGACTTAGCATGTTAAAAATGACAAGCTTATTTAACCATAAAAATGGGTAATAGCTTCTTATGGAAATAATCGTTCCCATATTAAATTTTAATTAACAATAAATTGGCTTTTTTCTCTATTTCAGTTATTTTCTTTATGTATATCTTTGGGATTATGTTGGAAATTGGGGAGAGGAGGTAATACATGGAGAACGTGGCCTTAAAATCCTCCTTACTTTCAATTTTATAATCAAATTTTATAAGAGATTGATGTTTCAGTGAACTGTCATTTGAATTTAATTTAAAATTTAAGGGATAAATATATCCTATTTACCTCGTCTTTAATGATTTTCATGAAAGGAAATATGACTCTCACATTAGTTGCTGTTCTTAAAAGCTGGTAGCATTGATCTACAAAAACTTGTTTTGAAGGATTAGATTTAAGCTGTAGTTTACTCCATATGAAAATCAACTCCCTGTAAATGAAAAAAAAAGAGAAATATCAAAACTACAATTTATTAAAATACAGACATTAGCTATCTTTTCCTGATTTTATAGCGCCCTGGCTAGGACATTCACAAAATAAATGCATTTGATCTTAGCCAAAAGGCCGAGAAGCGATGATATTCACAAAGTGGAAGTAAGTATGTATTATGTGAATCCCCAACATATTTCTGCTACTGAGGTAAGACTAAGAGAAGTTGGGGAAAAAAAGACAAAATGTACAGTTTTGCAATGATAAGTAACAAATTACAATTACATGCCAGTACACTTACAACAGCTCTATTATTGGATAAAAACACACTTTAGTCCCAGTGTACCAATATTGATGATATAATTTTGGCCTGTAATATCATACTTGCAAATTTAGAAACCAGTGTTTTAGGCTATTTCAATTAATATATCAAAAGTAATACAGATTAAAAGTATAATTATATCATATATTGATTGTGAAATTGTTTTAGATCATTTGCTTTTATATGACTGAAAAATATGAACTATTTTAATTTTTAAAAATTTAATTACAATAAAAGGCATACTGCCATTACTCCCCCTGAAAAGATTCCCTCTTGCTTTGAGCACACTTATTCCATAGTTCTTGCCACTTTCTGAAGCAGTTCTAAAAGCCCCTTTTAGTGAGTGTCTTTAGTTGTGCTGTCATGGTTACATCTATTTCTGGAATTGATTCTAAACCTTTAACATTCATGGTCATTTTGATTTTGGGGCCGAGTTCTAGGTGGCATGGTGCCAGATCCAATGAATGAGGTGGACTAGGACACACCAGAATGTTTTATGAGCCTACCTTTCTTTTGGATGCCCTGGGCAGCAACGTTCACTTTACTTTTTATCAGATCTTATAAAGTCATGAAAGAATTACACATTATTTGAAGTATTTTGCCAGCAGATTTTTTTCTAAGACATAGCCAAGGTTATTGGATAAACAAGGCTAGGAACAGTGGGTTTTGAGACAAAGGCAAATCATAAGATATAATTCATGTACTAAGATTAAAGGTATCATTTTAACAAATTAGAATTCTTTAAAACTTGTCATAAAAATCATGGAAGTATCATAATCTGAAAGTACTAAAATAGTTGATGAAAAATTTTTAAAGGTGATTTACTGAGCATGTACTTTGAGACCAGCAATATAGGTTTTAAATCTGTGGCCATCTGAAGCTATTTAAGCTTACTTGACTCCTTACTTTATAGGAGCCTGGTATGCCATAGCTGCAAACACCAACATTCTTGGTTGTGTACTTAGTATGTTGATTGTTTGGGTTATCCTAAGAGTCCACTGGAAACAGGGCAGTTCAGTGGATCTTCAGGTCTTTGAACCTGAGTTGTTCCCAATCTAGGGCTCCAAACAGGTATGCGTGGTGCTTTTAGAAAGTGCTAGGCTCCAGCTGGCAGGAATCACACTGGCCAAGTTATGTCCATCTGCATCAAGCTGCAGGATAAGGAGCATGTGACTGACACTCTAGGCATCAAAGATCACATCTCAAAGTGGGGCTTTACCAAGTTTAATGCCGATGAATCTGAAGACATAGTGGCTGAGTAGGGACTCATCCTAGACGTCTGTGGAGTCAAATACATCCCTCGTCATGGTCAAGAGTCAGGCCCTGCACTTGTGAGGATATCCACTTTGTTGGCCCCTGCTTAATAATCACCATCAATAAACCCTAATTCCTACTTCCTGCCTCCCCCCTAAAAAACTTAAGACATCTTGATTACCATGATGAAGGCCCATAGTCTATTTGAGACAGTACAGAAAACATGAAACACATGATGATATAAGAACATATAAGAAACATATATGAAGTTAAAACCAGAATTCCACTAGTTGTATAGGTGTTCCTTAAGTGTCAGCAGCTGCAGGCCCCCTCCTCCACTACTTTAGAGCATTCACCAGGTTAAATACCTTCTTTCCAAATCTATAGCTCCAACTTCTTCCCTTGTTTTCCATGCCTGGATATTTTAATTTAGATTTCTTCCCATCACATTAATACATTTGAAAAGCAATCATACTACTATAAATTGATGATCTTTTCCTAGTGATCAAAGTAGTGACATTAAACATTCTACTACCCTCTTAGGTCCTAACTTGTTTCAAATATTTTTGCTCTCAGCTTTCTCAGTGTTCTTTAATTTTACACACATACTTGTACAATAGTTGCTAACTTTATCTGTTTACAGCCTATTTAGTGCTTATTCAGTATGCTATTTTTTTAGTATTAATAGCAACTGAAACATGTTCTGAAGAAAGAAAGAACAGTATTTGAATCTTGGATATTCTTTTAGGTTGGTCACCTCATTGTCAGTAAAAGCGTCTCATATATTCTCACATACGCTTATTCCGGTTGCTCCACTTAGAAAGTATTTCATTTTGAAAATGTTATCTTTGAAAGGCTCTATCAAGTGTCTTTTCATGAAAGTTATCATGAATACCCCAAACTAAAGTGATACTACTTCAGAATACATCTTATCTCTCTTACTAATTTCATATGCTTCTGTGTATATTTTATAGGTCCTATTTCCATACTGTAAATCTCCTGAATGACACATTATACAGTTGTGGTAGTGGCAATGGTATGAGATTGGCAGTAACAGAACTAAATTTCAGTAGCGCTTTACACTAACTGGAGTGGTACTGCCCAGTCAAGAACGAGCCATTCTTTTTTGGGAGTAACCCTAACATACAAGAGTGGCCATGTTTCCTATGTGACTGTCACTTCTTTCCTTAAGAGGTTAATTCACGAGTGGGAGCCTGACCCCATTAGCCCAGAATCGCTGGGCTGTTCTCAACTCTGAAGCTTGGATACCATTGGCATTACCACTGGTGTGCAGTAGGAGAGCATGAAGAAAAACAACAAAGAAAACAAAGGTTTGAAAATGTGAGTCTCAGTTTCCCTGCAAACAGGTATCTTTGAGGATCAGCTGTATCCCTTCCCTCATGGCTTATGTCACAACCCATTGTGCCTGAAATAAATATTTCCTTTTCCCTATGCAAGTTAGACACTGATGTTTTTAACTGCAAACTTAACTCATGTAAATCTCAACTTCATTTTGTACTAGCTGTAGCTGTGCAACTTTTCTCTCTTTAATCTGGTTATTTTATATGTAAAAATTGAAATTATTTCTGTACATCTTTTTTCTAGTGTTGAAACATTTTAAAGCTTGAAAACAATTTTAAAGATATATTTATTTCATTAAATTCTTTGGTTTCAGAAGTTATCAAAAGAGCTATGATTAGAGATAACTACTGATACTGATGTAGTGAGTAAAATTTCAAAATAAAGTAAAAATTCAATGTTCAATTTATTTTATTCAACATCTTTATTAAAAGAATTAGATAAAACATCTAGGTGTAAATTCTGGTATATACTGATGTTTAGTAAATCATTAGTTTGTTTTATTTATTATCTGTGTAATTTTCATAGTCTCAAACAATGAGATTTATTCAATAAATATTTGTAAAATGATAATCCAGTAAATTTTATTTTTTTTATTGTTATAGTGGTGGTGTTGGAGATTAATACCGGGGCCTTTACATGTAGGCAAATGTTCTATGACTGAGCTGCATTCTCAGCCTGATAATATGGTAACTACTGTACTCCTAAATGCTGAAGGCTCTTAAGGAAATATATTAACAGAAATTGTACACGTGGTTTAAGATAAAAAATGATGCCAAACTTTCTGAATAAGTATTTTCATTTAGAAAAGTGATATGGATATAGAAGGCAAACAGATCGACTATACTGAAGAAGACAAAGCATATCTCTGCAATAGATTTTCGAACAAAGCATGATAGTTGGAAATCATGAGAGATATTCCATTCAGTACTATAAAGTGCATACTAATTATATTTGAAATGTTTTCCAAAAGATAAATTTGAGGCTCCTTACAGATATTCTTAGGGCACAGTTTTTCTTCTTCTTTTTAAGTACAAATACCTTATTTCCTTTTGTCTCTGTTAAGCCAGGGGAAAACTTAGAAAACAAATATATATCCTATGATCTTAACAGATTCACCAGGAAAGGGCTACTTGACAGACTTCAGGCCTTATAGTAGCCAAAGCAGAAATCTCAGATTATAGTTGTAAAACTCCATTTTGAATGAATGTACAAAATAAAATCTCAAGTTTTACTTGTACACTGGATTCTGGAGGAAAACAAAACAAAAAAACCAAACAGGAAAAATTATCCTCAAAACCTCTGGTAGGGTCGGGGAGATAGCTCAATGGCACAAGTGCCTGCCTGGCAAGCACACGGTCCTGAGTTCAATTTCTAGTACCAAAAAAAAAAAAAAAAGATAAGAAACTCACTGGTAGTCTTTATTTAGAAGTCCAAAGGGCAGGCTGTTTTGTTTTAGAGACAGGGGCTCATCACTAGTTGAGGCTGGCCTTGAATTTATGGCAATCTTCTTGCCTCAGCCTCCCTAGTGCTAGAATTTCAGGCATATACCACCTTTCCTGGCTCGAAGAGCAGGTTTAGTGAAACTTAAATTTTCTTTTAGACAGACCGCCCTTTAGAAAATATAGCATCCAATCAATGCCCAATATACTTCCCAGGTAGCTTTAAGATTCTACTAATTACTAAGAGAATCATCAAATTATCTAGTTTCTACAAAAAACCCGTAACAGTCTACAGTCACACTTACAATGTATGTTTTTTTCCCCTAAACTTGACCCATTTATAATAAATAATTTTAATAGCTGAGGTCAGTCAAGCTGCCCAGATATGGTATTGACTTCACTATTTCCTAACAGAATGGCTTAAATACAATATTATCTATGCCATAAGAATGTGGCATTAAATGAGATAATGCATAAAGTACAGGATACATGAAACACTCATTACATGTTAGTAGCTGTTACTATCATTATTATGGTTACTATTATTATGATAGTGAAGCAGAAATGGAGTTAGTAGCTTGCTCTGCAGATATAACTTGGCTGGACTCTGGATTTGGTTCTGCCCACAAAGGGGGAAATGAAGAGCAAGCCTGTACGAAACAGACAATATAGACCTTGAAGGATGAAAAGAATTCTGCTCTTCAATGTACAGTAAAAACCTAACTTTTAACAGCAAGAAAAACAACCCTAGCGTTCAGAAACATAGAAGACAGATATGAGAAAAAGGAGGGCAGGTTATCAGAACTCAAGACTATTCACAAGGAAAGGCTTAAAAAGATAAAGACTCCCTTCTTATTAGGCAGTTTGAGTCACACCCACTTCTATTCTTAAATTTCTGTGGTCAGGAACCAGAAGTTAGGCACTGTTCCCTTTTTAAGGTTCCCCACTAAAGAACAGAAATTGGTTAGCTAAGAGAAAAAGAAAATGAAGTATATTTTCTTTTCCTTTTTAAAAAAAACTTGTCCCTAGTTATTTATGAATAAAAAGATTAAAGATACCATATTTAAATAGTTTAACAAAGCTAAGAGGAGGGAACATTCTTACGCTCATAGGACAAGATCTACTATTAACAGTTGTAACTATGGTTCACTGCAGAGTAACTGAATATCAACAAATGGTAATACACTGAAAACAATTTTATTTTCTTTTAATTTATTTGGTTATTTGAGGCAGGGTTTCCCTTTCTAGTTAAGGCTAGCCTCAAACTTATGTCCATCTTCCTGCCTCAACCTCCGGAGTGCTGGGACTACAGGTATACACATCCACACCCTCCCTATCTGCGACTGCAGTTGATATGGTATACTCTTTAGAAAAATTAGCATAATCTAAAAGTATACTTCCCTCAAAGAACAGTGTATTTGTTTCTAGACCCAGTTCTACTGTTAATTCACTATAGGACTCTGTCTCTGAAGATTTCAATCTGTAAAACAAGAATACTTAAGTATCACCTGGAACTGTATGCCTTCAGGCTATTGTTCATTATGAGAGTTTAAAATTCAAGTCATTTATTTCAAAAAGTTTACAGAGCACATGATCATTTCTGATATTATGCTCTTCCCTTAAGAATTAATGAAATTGCAACGTGGTAGGTAGAAGGAGGGATAGGGAGAAGGAGAGCAAGAGGGGGGGAGAAGGGGAGGAGGGAGAGTAGGGGGAAAGAGAGAGAGAGAGAGAGAGAGAGAGAAACTGTGTGTGTGTGTGTATGTGTGGGTGTGTGTGTGTGAGTGTGAGAGAGAGAGTCCTGGAGGAAAGGAGGCAGAGAAATTGTTAGAATCCTGTAATTATACTCCTGGTTACATTTACTGAAAATACTCTTACACCGCATTTTAAATTAGACAGTTGCAAGGTAACTTGCTACCTCACATATCCTAACAACTTTTAGTCTTTCAAATGTTTTAAAAAACTCATGCTCCAAATTTAAAACTGAATTTCAAACATGACTGTTTCAGCTAGGTGTGGTGCACGCCTGTAATGTCAGCATTCAGGAGGCTTAAGCAGGAGGATCACTGTGCACTGGAAGCCAGAATGGGCTACACAGTGAGACCCTGTCTCAAAAGAAAAATTTAAAAATAAATAAAGAAATGTTTCATTATAATACATAATAAAATTTAAGGTATCAATTAGTGGAATATGATAATTTTTTTAAAAAACTATACTTATCAATAATGTACTACTGATAAATTTTTTACACGATTTTAAAAAATATATACAGTCCAAACCTCTGCTAATCAATTCTCCCTCTGTTCTCCATCTCTGCATTTCAATGTCTGTAGTAGAACACTTACCAAATACAGTACATATCCCCATTCTGGAGCTGTGAAATAAGAAAGGATTCACAAAGCTGCAAAGCTAATACAGTCTTGCCTTCTTTTTCAGTGTTACAGATGATATCAATTCCACTCTTACAATCAGTTTTCAATAAATGCTGTAGGAGGAATGGAAAAATTCACATCATTCAAAAATGTCTAAAAAGCTAGTTATATCAAATGTTTAAAGTAAACATGTAGAAGAAAGAACACAGATTTCTAGTTTTCTTCTAAAGACATGATCAATTATATAGAATATTTCTAGGGTTTCACAGTTTCACTGTATAGCATCTACATTTTATACTAAGTATTTGTATTCTCATTAATGCCATGGCCTTAGGTAAGGTCAATGATAGGATACATTCTTTCATCTTGGGGAAAAAATGTATGTGGGTATTTAACTCCTTTGTTTGTGGGTTTATTTATTTACTTACTTAGAGATAGGGTCTCTCTATGTAGTCCAGACTGGCTTTGAACTGACTGTGTATTGTAGATGGGCCTCAAACTCACAGCAGTCCTCTTGCCTCAGCCTCCTGAGTGCTGGGATTAGAGGTGTGCACCACCATGCCCTGCTCAGGACTTTAAGAAGCAAAATGATAATGCTTCCCAGATTTTATCTGACCTCTTCTGTCACACAAAAATTTGAATAATACTTCTTAATGAGTGTATTTTATTCATTTTATCACTTGTTAGTATCAGATTCTACTAATTTAAAGTGAACGTAAAGAATGGTGCCAAAAGAGAGCACATCTAGATAATATGATCTTTTAAATAACTGGTATTACTGTAAAAGGAAATCAATAATAACAAGCTATTCTCCCTTTTTGGAAATGTTAAAAAGGTAACAGGCAAAAAAAATAGTTCTCAATACCTGCCGGAATAGTTGCTCTTCTACAGGTAACATAAACAGACATGTGAAAAGTGCTTGATGGAAGTACAAGTCTTTACTGATTTCTGGGTGATTGATACAGGATTTAATAAGAGCCATTGCCTCAGGTATGCGTTCACAAGCAATTAGGTATCTGGCACGCAGTTCAAAGAACAGTGGATTTTCAGAACTTAAGTATTTGTTCACTATATTAAAAAGAAAACACATTCTATTACTTTCAAGAAAAGATTCAAACTTTACTGTTGAAACTTTACCACTAAAATGGTATCAATTAGATTAATGAGTTACTCAATTAGGTACTTTTCTTAGTAGAGCTTTGGAAAACAGAATATTCAGTTTTAGGGTCTGGAAAATAAAAGAGTGACACACCAAAACAGTGCTCAAGAAATATCAGCTGATTTCTCAGTCTAAAGAGTAAAAAATAAAACTGAAATTTAAAAAAGAGAATGAAGTGATATTTTCTTCTTCAATAATATGTTGAACTGTATTTCACCTAGTAAGGTCTAAGGTGATTTTCTTGCCTAAGATTGCAATCTGTCTTGGTTATGTACCAATATTTTCATTACTGTAAGATTAAAAGATTGACTCCTAAATGATCACCTTAAAACCACAGTCAGATTATGGAGAAATGTAAAAAAAAAAAATAATGAAAAGTTGAGTCATAATATATTACTTTTAAAAATAAAAATTAAACCAAAAATAGAGTCAAATAAGTATTAATATATTCATGTATCACTAAGGCCAATTTAACTTACACTTACTTTCACACAGTTTTGGAACATAAACACCCTTAACTACATGTTTATGTAGACCTAACAACAACCTTATGACCGGTAGTACAGTATTTGTCTCACAGATCACAAAACTTAATCTCAGAGAGGTCAAATAACTTGCCCACGGACAAAGAATATGTAAGTGGCAGAGCCAAAACTGGAATCCCTATTTCATGATTTTTAAATCCAAAAGTATTTTAATTACTTATCTATGTTTAATTGGTAGCTACTAAAGTACTTATGAGTAATGTTTTATTTTGTCTTAAAGATCTGCCTTGCAATTCCGCTTACAATATATAATAATCAAGCACTGATGTGTAGTGAATGAAAGTGTCATCCATGAGGGTCTAGAGCAGCTTCTGCCAAAGTGCGGTAGGCTAGGCTGTTGTGAGAGGAATATTTATTATATTAATGATTCTTGGCCTAACGTGCCAGACCAGCCAACAGGTTGCTTTTAGCTCTCACTCAGAGAAGCCTTAACTTTAAAAAGCTTAAACTTCCTTCTCCTTCAACTCATTTTGGAGCTCTGACTCTACATCCTGTGCCTTCTGGCCACATTCCTCCAGTCTATGATTCTTACCTTTGCTATATTTGATTTTTCCTACTTTTCCTCAGTAATCCAACTGTTTTCCTCAGCTCCCACGGTCTCCCTCTTTTTCTTTCGATCCCTTCCCAAGACCTACACATCAAGCTCGTCACTTCTACATCTCTGGGTTCTCCACACCTGTCACACATACCTCAGTCCTTTTCAGTCTTAGCCCCTGCATCCTGTCCCACTGCCTTGCACTGGTTCTCCTCATCTCTGTCTTT
Source organism: Chinchilla lanigera (assembly GCF_000276665.1). Lineage (NCBI taxonomy): Eukaryota > Metazoa > Chordata > Mammalia > Rodentia > Chinchillidae > Chinchilla > Chinchilla lanigera. Next base: position 5,377,570 of record NW_004955407.1, read on the forward strand.
ATCACAGCTCCAAACTTGTTGGAATCATAGCTTCTTCTACATGTAGTTCTACTTACAACCCATCCTACCTATTCACCTACAAAAAATGGGAATGTCCTAACCTGCACAATCTACGGTGTAAAGAGTTTTTCTTACCAAAGTCTGACTGGTTGTAGGGTTGTGAGGTCCTCTATTTTCTCTTTAGATTTCTTTCCACTGCACCTCTGTAGGCTCTCTCCATACTTTCAAGTGTTTTCCATTTTTATTCTTACTCGCTACTGCTGAGCTTAGATTCTAAGCTTTTGTTATTCAAAATATTCTGGAGTTCAGAATGTTTTAGTAATATGGGAAACATATGATTTTAAAGAGATTACTAAAAGTAGCTAACGAAGCTTCCTGCCTCAAAAACAAATTTTGTCCTACAAAGACCTACTGCTGATAGGAGGTGATATCAAAGGACATAGGTAATAAGGGATCAGAGAAAATGTAACATCTATTAGATGAAGTTTGGGACATACTACTAGATAATATTTGGAACTGAAATTTCTTCAGTCACTCATGCGTGCATCACATGGCCAGTCACTCAGTTAATGAATACTTATGTTAGACATCTACTTTGCACTACAAGCACCGGCGTAATTAGAGAACAGACAACAGTTCACTCGGGGACCTGTCCCGCATGGGGTTTCCATGGGAAGGAGATACCATATGCTTAACAGGACAGGCTGTCTGTTTTGTTTTTTGGGGGTGTTGGATTTTCTGCTTTGTCATGTTCCTACTTAAGCACATTTTAAAAGTATAACTGAAGTGATAAAAACTCCCTGAAAATAAGTGACATCAAGTACAGATGTTAACACACTCAATTCCCACACTAGAAATAAATGCATCTAATTTGATGTAAAAAAAAAAAAATCACTTTGGGCCCAGTTAGAATAACAAATTAAACATTTTTCATTGGAAAGTACATTTCATTATTATTATAAAATGAAAAAGTAACTATTACTGCTCTAGAAATTTTTCTCACAAATGTTGGTTTTGATTTTGAATCTCCTGAAGTACCTATCTCCTGAGATGCTGGCTGGGCTTTAAGAACAGCTTGCAACACTGGATCTTCCCATGGGCCACCATCTCTAATGATTCGAGTCACCAGTTCCAGATTCACATTTCCATATCTGCGGAGGTGATTCTGGCATTCCTAGGAGAGAAAAATCATTTTGGCTTTGTGAATTTAAAGGGGTTAAAAGCTAAACTTGATCATAATTGTCAATAAAATGACTGATGGCCAAATGAGATAGCTATATAAAAGAGAAAGGGATACTACTGTAACCTAAGCAGGGCGACAAAACCCCATTAATATACAAACAGGCTTAATGCCAAAGGTTACACAGTGTGTATATAATTGGACTTAGACAATCCCATTTAAAAAGGGATGAAGTGTAACCTAAAAGAAAAACTTAAAGAATACATACTTTCTAGGAAAAGAACCAGGTTGCAAAAAGACTGAAAATTAAATGTTCAGTTAAATTTACGTGAGGGCTCATAAAGTTCCTGGCAACGGCAGGCAAGAGCCTAACTACAGAAAGCAAGGAAGGTGGGCCCTCCTCACTACGCACACTCAGGCTAGTGGGTTCACACAGGTCCCCTGCCCTGCCCTGAATTTACGCCAAACACTGCACATAACCTGAGTCGTGGTAGAAGGCTGGAAGGTGGAAAATTCTACTCACCCTTTTTGAATAATGGTTTAGGGATGAAGAAATGACATGTTAAAGAGTTAAATCTAACCCATAATATGAATGATTTGTATTAGGTTTAAAGATAAAGACAAACTAATGAACTGATAAAGACAAACTAATGACTGACAATTTGTCCTCATTTGGGGGTTTTTACAAGGGATGTGTAAAGTGTTTTTAAAGTGTCTGTTGTTTTCATTATTATAAAATTTTAACAGGTTTAACATTTAGGAGAAGTTGGTTTGCTAAGTTTGATTCTAATAAATTTAATTTATTAAATTTAGATTTATAAGATTTACTCAGTTGTTTGATGTTTAGATCTAAAATGTCCTCCCGAAAGTTTCACGTGCAGAGGTGGGGCTTTTAGAAGGTGACTGCCTAGCGGGGGTGCTATATGCACGAGTAGACTAATCCAATGATCACTCTATAGCTGACCATTGTTCAGAGGCAGGGGCCTGTTTTGAAGAGGCAGGTCACTAGGGGCATAACCTAGAAGGGTAAATTCTTGTTCCAGCTCTTCCTCTTGCTTCTGAAGCTGCCATGAGGCAGATACCATTCCTCTGCCTTGCCTTTCCACCATGCTATTGTAGCACGGAGCCAACCAACCATGGGCTCAATTCTCTGAAAGCCATAAGCCAAAATAAACCTCTCCTCCTTTAAGTTGCAAGTATCAGGCATTCTGATTATGCTTTTCGATTTAATATGTATTTTTTTAAGTATTATTTTTAAAAATGTTTCAGGAAACTGAACTTGACAGTATAGAAAGACTAACTGAAGGCCTAGTGAAAGCATTATTTTTCAAAATACTAAGTTGAGCTTGAAACCTAAAGAAAAAACCAGATATTGAAACTGACAAAGTTAAAATTTTAAAATACTAACTGTATATTAAAACAAAAAAAGTCAGAATTTCTTTGTGTTCACAAAATACTTTAGACACTAAAAGCTTTGTAGCAGTTATAAAGCAAAAACATACATCTTTAAAAATTTTACTTATCAAATTATCACACTATATATTCGGGGGCTATACATTCTTTTCTTGAGTTAAATTGTTATATTCTTCCATAGTTTGAACATTCCATGTTAGACTATAAAGTGATTTCTATCTGCTGCTTGGCTTCCTGGTTAAAATACACAAAAAAGAGGACATTTTATTTATAAGAGAACAAGATGGAAATCAAATTTTAAGAAAATGAAACACCAGTCAGACAAATAAAACATTCATTAAGTTCAAACATGAAAATAAGTTATCTCCTAGTAGTTATTTAAGGGTGTCTCTGGATTAAAGCAAGCATGCAAACAAACAAATTCCTATAAAAACGGGCAAGTTACTTAACCTCTCTGTGCTCCCTCCCTCTGCAAAGTGGTTAATAAAAAGCACCTATTCATAGGATTGTTGTGAGGATTAGATAATATGCAGCATTGAGAAGTGCTTGGGACAGTGACCGACACACAGTAAGCAGTTAATAAACATTAGCTTTTATTTCTTGTAGTACTTTTTTTTTAACACTTTGAATATTTTACTTTAGGACACCCAGTCACCTTAGTATAATAAAAAGATTTCTGCATTTCCATATATCACCATGTTATTGTATTCATAAAAATATAAAGTAGGTATAACGTTTCTGATCAGTGAATTTTTTTTAGCACACGTGGAATATAGTGATGATCCATAGCAGCACCTTCAAGGTTAAAATTAATCATCAATTTTAAACCTGACAGGGTAAATAAACTCCCAAATTATTGTACATATATACACATATATTACTGCCTCTGAAATTTAACTACTATAAGCTGGTTTGGATACGATCAAAGCACAGGCAATAAGGTAAGCTGGACACAAGCAGAGTCACTGGTAAGCTTACTTCTGCTATCACATCTCGGGCAATCCATCTTTCCAGCTATCTAATGCTAGCTGAGGTACCAATCCTATAAACCATTAATGCTGAGGGGCTTAGAACTGCGCTGAAGGCTAAGTCAAGGTGTGCTGTCAGTTTACTAAATTTGACTGAAAACAATAAACAGTTGCAGGTTTTGTTGAACTGATTGTATCCAGTTTAGATCACTGAATCAATTTCAAGAGGACAGCCCTTGAGATCTGTATTTAACCATTTACCAGTCCAATTAAATACAGGATAACTAAAAATTGCACATTTTTTCATTAATTTTATAAAATAACAATATAAAAATGACAATTTTATTGAACTTTTTCAATACAAGAATCAAGTGGATGAAATGATATTTGCCCAAGCAATATGTGGGATAGTCAGTCTGTAAACATATATGTTGCCTGAATGACCACTTGGGTAGACTATTAAGTGGTTAGTAATTCCCATCCACAGTTAACTTTCAGATAGTTCTGTTGTTGTTTTTAAGAGACAGGGTCATGTTATATTGTCCAGGCTGCCTCTGAATTTCTGGGCCCAGGTAATCCTCCTGCCTCACCCTCTCCCCAGCAGCTGGGACTACAGGCATGTAGTAGGTTACTTCTGTGTTTGGTAGGTTACTTTTCTGACTATATTGCCTGCATTTTTTGACTGTGTACTCCACAGATGTTATTATAAATTACATTTTTACTCCTGTCAGTGCTATTAAAATTAGTAAATTAATTTATGTTCATTTTTCTAAGGTAAAAATTGTAACTGAGAGCTTTGTCTTTGTGTTTATATATTTCTTGGGTCAATACATATTTTGGAGACCACTCCTATAGAAGATAGCTCTAGATAGGAAAGCAAAATGAAATAAAGACTCTATTGTGATCTATTTCGCAAAAATCCAGAGGGAAGAGAACAAACAAATTTGAAAATTTTTTACACCTTCCTTAAGTAATATGACTTCTTTGCATGGTATTCAATTTAATATCTTCAGAGTGAATAATGAAGCACTTAAATTCACTCTAGAATTTACAAGTTATTCACTCCTAGAGAATAACTGTGTATTTTTTAAATGTTTACTTAAATCCATTTGACATATGTATTGACTGAAGTCCTATCTACCACATTATTGTTACCTACTGCACTGTGCCAATAGGATCCTTTGCGACACTTCCATCCAACCTGTGTCTGCCAATCATACAGAAAAAGTGTAACTCTTTAACCTCACCCTTCTTTGAGAACCCACTGTTGAGTGGGCTTAATATTTTGCATCCAGAAGAAAGATTTCTCTTCCTTGCAACAGATGCTGATTTTTAAAGCAGGAAACGTATGTTTGTACAGCCGTGGAAGACTGTCTGGGCACTTCAGCATGCTGGTCTGAACCCTTTACCAGTTTATCACAGGATGAAACTCTTCAAGCTTTAGTGTCACGCTGAAAGACCTCCATCAATCAACTCATTCACCTCTTATTACACACCGCAAACCCTTTTCTCTATCTGAGCCTCTGCCACATCTCCCAAATGGTATTTTCTTGCCTATGCCGTTTTTTCATGTCACTCTTTCTTCTACAACTTCCATAAACTTATCTAAATCCCATCTTTGTATCTTCCACTGTCCTTGAGAAGCCTCTACTAGTTACTTCCATCCATAACAATAAACTTAATTGCTGTCCTGCAGTATTAAAAATCTAGACAGTCCATTCTTCTGGTATATTTCATATCAGAGGAGGGCCTTGTGTTATTATCTTAAATTTTGGTATCTTATTTTCTTATATAGTTAAAATCATCTCCAAATGGATCCAAAAAAGGAAAGGTATGCTTATAAAGAGGATACATTTAGAATAAGATAGAATTTCATGAAAATCTATGTAGCAAGTGGAGGCACTGTAGAACATTTGTCTTATTTTGAGAGAAATATAGATTCTAGAGTAAAATTATAAAATACCACACATATCAAATTATTTTATATGTATACTGCAGCAAATCAAAGCAAAAATGTAAAATGCCCTCAATATGGTTAATTTTGTACAAGTATAACCTTTAAAATACAGTAAAATCCTTTTTTTTTGGAAAATAAAAGAGTTTACACTTGAAGTTTGCCTATATAAAATACATCAGGCATGGTGGAACATGCTTGTAATCTCAGCACTCTAGGAGGGTGAGGCAGGAGGACCCTGAGTTTGAGCCCAGCCTAGGCAACACAGAAACTTAGTAAGACCTTGTCTCAAAAAAAACAAAAAGGGATGGGGATGTGGCTTACTGCAAAGATGCTGGGTTTCAGCCCACGTACCACACACATTTAAAACAATAAATAAATAAAAGGAACAGTTAGCATAATGAAAACATTAACCATTTTTCACAAGAAAGGTTTTACGAAGAAAATGATTTAGGGGCTGGGGATTTAGCTCAGCGGCAAAAGCGCCTGCCTGGCAAGCGCAAGGTCGTGAGTTCGGTTCCCGGTACCGGAGAAAAACAAAAAAACAAAAACAAAAAAAAAGAAAATGATTTAAAATGAGTATCTGGAAGTGTTTGTATCATTACATGATCATTGTTACTAAACATATTATGTACCTGCATCACTAACTTAGAACAGAATTTTCTGTTGAAAAACCTTTCACCAAGAGCATTTTAATGCACTTTTAATGTTTGTTTAAAATATTTGTATTAACTTGGAGTGTAGCTCATTGGTAGAGTGCTTGCCTAGCTTGCACCAGGCCTTGGGTTCAATGTCTAACACCGGGGGGGGGGGAATGATAGGACTGGTTAGTATTCAAGAAAATTTGATTGACTTCAGGAATAACAAATTTAGTAAAATTTCAACAAAACTCACTGCATAACTGGTGAAAGATTGTAGAAAAACCATGATTTAGAAAAGAACATTTTTCTATTTCCAAAGCTATCCCCTTCACATATGCCAGCAGTTAGAACTAAGCATCAAAGGAAACTATTAGACTTTGGCCAGGCATGCATGGTAATGACACCTGTAATCCCAGCTGGGCTACACAGCTGTTTACACACACACACACACACACACACACACACACACACACACACACACATCCATCCACACTGAATTACTATATGACAGTGTGTTAAAATTTTTTAAAAATACTGCAAAACATATCCCATCATACTACTGTCATGTGGAGTTTTACATTGTTTAAAATATTTTTACTTTTATTATTTTTAAATATGTGTTGAGGCTTTTAAAAAATACCATAAAGTATAGTTAAAGAACCCTGGAGACTCCTTATCTTAGGTATTATTTGTTTACATATTTGGGTTTAGGTCCAAACCTACAATTTATGTTTCCCGTTTGATGCTAACATCCTATCAGTTTACTCTACCATCACCTGATCTGCTACTTCTTGCCATTTCTATAGTTATCACTCTAGACTAGGCCTTTATCTACTAAAACTCAGATCACGCTCTCAGAACCAGTTATAAAATGTTACTCCCACCGCTGATTTTGAATTAGGAACATCTATAGAGGCAAACAAGTCACAGTAGTAGCTCCCGTGTCTGCCTGACACTGTCACAGCTGTCCTGCTGCGTGCTCCCTATACAGTGCTGCAGCATATACAGTGCTCAGAGCTCCGAAGCGCAAGCAGAAAAGCGCAGTGATGTGGAGGGGACAACTAAGAAGCACAAAGCCATATACACTGTATATTTGTATCAAATGTGTGTAAGATTCACTTCGTCAGACTTAGGAATGAATCTGACTTACGAATGTTTTCCTGGAACAGAACTTGTCTGTAAGTCGGGGGCTTATTGTATTTTGTAGTTAGTGACACAGCACTATTAGGTAGAATTAACTATTTCAAACAGATAAAATGCCACTGGAAAAATATCAAAGTTTTATCCATTCCAACAAAGTTTATCAAAGGAATATGTAATTTTCATAAAATGATTTAATAATACGAACAATTTTAACATCAATCCTGTTCATTCCTAATGTTAACTGTGTGATACACTTGTCAAGTGTGTTTCTTTCATAGGCAGTGAAATCTTTTTCCTTATACTTTTCTCACAAGCATATTTTAGTTTCTCTTATTTCTACTCACTGTTAAAGTAGATTCTGTTAAGTATCTGGTTTTCATCCCACAAATACATTTACTGATCCCTCCCTCATTTGCTTATATATGGTGGGAACCGATGGATTACAAAGTAAATGGTTTCAGATAATACACCTAATAGTATTGTTTACTAAAGTTCAGTGAGGGTAACAGATTTCTAAATGGCGGGTGTCTTGCTTACTTTTCTCTCGTTGCTGAGACAAAATGCCCAATACCCAAAATGAAGGAAGGAAAGGTTTATTTAGCTCAGTTTGTGGAGGTTTCAGTCCATACTTGCTGGCTCTGGGACAGAAGACAGCAAAACAACAAGAGCAAAGGGGTAATGGCGGCAGAACAGCAAAGCAGCCAGAGCAAAAGGGAGGAATCACAGCCAGCAGCCTCTTTCCCTCCCTCACATTGTAAACAGGCTACCCCCACCTAAGGGGTGTGTAGCTCTCACATAATCTCCATGCCCTCCTCTTCCACAGGCTCAGGATGTATACCAAGTAAGCACCCTGGCTTAGCCAAACCTCTAGAGTCCCCAGGTTGACACAATGTATCAACCATAACAGTGGTTTTTTTTTTTGTTTTGTTTTTAAAGGACTAGCTAGACATCAGAAATAATTGTGGACTTAATTATTCTTTGTTTTGGCAAACATTTATTTCAACCCTAAGGTGTTAAGAGAGGAAGAGAGAAAAGCCAGTCTTTGCTCACCACACTACCAGTGCAATGACAGAGAATATAAGGTATTCATTAGTACTTCAGTAATAATGGATATACTCAGGGAGAAAGTCATGTGTAGTTAAAACTGAGCTGAACAGACACAGGAAAGAAATTCTATCTGGGAAGAAAGTATAATACATATTGAAAACTGCTCTTTACAAAATGCCTTTGCTATACAGCTGATTTGTTGGTGTGCTGTTTTTTTCTTTCAACCAGAATTGAAAGAGTATTTTGAATACCAAGACTAGGACTTTGCCAAATTAATCTTTGGGAAGTGTTGTCTAAGTATTCCAGGAAGAGGGCACTTTTTAGAATTTGAGGTTTCAGTGGCAAGTCCACAGTTTTAGGAAATATCAATACTTGCCCTATGATGCAATGGAAGGTTTAAACTTCAAAAAATATTTTAACACTGTTCTTTTACCTTTGATATTTTTTGCTCCTCGAACACTATCGTAGTGTTGGGCCTCTTCCTGCTTGGGAGATGGTATCCTTTATCACCTCCTAATCACCCAAATGACATGAACATAAAAATATAGGCAAGACCAAGGAAAAAATATCTTAAAGAAGGCCTACATAAAGTTAGAACAAAAAGATCTGGCTTGAAAACAGACTCCAAAAGATGGGGACAGTGTTTTCATTAAGGTTAGGGTAGGCTCATTAAAATATTATACAGCTTGAACAGTAAAACTTTTAGGTTACTGAATCTTTATTTTTCTCTTGATTTATAAAAAGTAATATCTGTTCTTGGTTTAAAAAATAACTAGGAAAATACAAATACAGAACCATGAATCTAAGCATCTAGTGGGCATTAGTACCTGGATGGTCCAATATCATTTAGAACAGTGTGTCTATAATGGAACTTTTATCTTTCTGTATCCTTTTCTTCCTCCTGTCATTACTGCCCACTTAGCAAATAAAATCAGTTTATACTGTTGCTTCAGTTCACATTCCCCAACACATATCTGATTCTTCCCTATATTCTTTATCCTCATCCAGTCGATACAAGAACCTGAAACTTTAGTTCATGATCATTATGTGTGTGTTTTTACAACTTCTATTTCCCTTTTTCAGAATCATTTGACATTAGTAAAATCTTCATAATAGCCACAGTAACAATAGTTCATTAATTCTGACTTGTTTCCTCAGGTCCATTTTATTTTTCTATTATGTTATGGTATTATTTGTATGGCATATTTTTGTTTTCCTGCTAAAAGACTGGTATTGGGTTTATTTTCCAATATTATGAAAATTGAAAACTCTAATAAGGGGGCTGGGGATTTAGCTCAGCGGCAAAGCGCCTGCCTGGCAAGCGCAAGGTCGTGAGTTCGGTTCCCGGTACCAGAGAAAAACCAAAAAAAAAAAAAAAAAAAAAAAAGAGAACTCTAATAAGATGGGCCTTAATATAACTATGAGTCACAAAGTAATTTTTTGGGATTGTTTCCTTCACTAATTTGGTTTTTGCTGCAATTAGTCTGCTTTTATTCATTTTCACAGCACTTTTAATTTATTGGTTTCATCTCTATACAAAATTTCATTTCCATAGATTCTCCAGGGTTAATCCTTCTTTATAATTTTACTTCATTGCAAGGAAGATACCTTGCATTCAACGTCAGCAAGAATGTGAGAAATCCTTTCAAAAATTTTAGTGGTCTTATATTTCTACATAACTCATGATGACATACTTATCTGTTTTGGTCAGCTTTACCTAGAACGTCTAGAAAAGAGTTTTTAATTAGTAGATAGATATGTCCATTTCAAATCCTTCAAGCCCAAATAAAGAGAAAAGGGTAAAGTTTATGTGTGCTGTAGTTTAGTCTATTAAGTCAGTAGCTTACAATGGACTAAAAAAAGGAAGTTTCAGTGGGAGATAACCACCCATGTTTCTGAAGACTTTCTTTTTCTTACCTGTGAATACTGGTGCAGACTGTACTGCTCACTGGAAAGGCTCTTAGCAAAGCCATACCTACAAGCCTGGTGTATTTTTGAGACTAGCCATCCCCCAAATCCCTACCATCTTCCAATGCTTCTCGCCCCTGGCTAAGTGGACAGGGACAGGAAGTATGTGAGAGCAAGCACCCAGATAGCACTGGATGCTCTTGCTCTCATTTCTCTCAGGTATTCCCGACCTCATCACATTCAATCAAGGATTATTTGGCTTCTCTCTCAGTCTGGTTTTATGTCTGAATATCCTGGCATAAGACCCTTATCCCAGATTCCAGCATTTGCAATGAAATTTTTTGTCATTTTACATTATTTTTTATCATTTCCCTGGAGAGCTAGATTTTTTGATGATTATGTTGAGAGAGGTACATCACATGAAAAGTGTGTCATCTTATTATGTTGAGATAAAGAAAAATATTTGGAAGTCAGAGCTAAGAAGCAAACTTTTAGAAGCCAGGAAGTAGAACACACAGCTGGAAGAGTAAAGGTTCATCTTGGAACATGGCAGAGAAAAAATTTTAATCAGTGGATAAGAACAGTTAAAAATGTATATTTGTACAACTCAGATTTTAGGAGATCAAAAATTCATGGAAGATTAGAATAAGCTTAAGAGGTAGGCTTTGGTCTTTTATTAAAAAAAAAAAAAAATTAGGTAGTATGACCTGAAAACATACATCCTTTACTGGACACGTTCTACAGGCTACCTCAAGAACAGTGACATAATCATTTTGCCAGGAATGATACCAAGCACTTCACTACTTTAGTCCATACATATACTCTATGCAGCAAATACACTTATCATTCCCAGTTTACAGATGAGAAACCTAGGAAAATTAAGTAAGTGGCCCAGGATGACAGAGAGCAAGTATTGAAGTCAGGAAATATGGTAAAGAACAGAAGAAAGTTCACTCAGATGTTACTTCCTTGCCATTCCAAGTGAGGTACAGGTACAGGAATTAACATCATCAGTACTACCCAGGAGCTTGTCAAAAGTGCAGACTATTAGGTCCCACTCCACCTTACTGAATCATAATCTAAATTTTAAAAAGATCCTCAGGAAATGCCTTTTTTTTTTTTTTTTTTTTTTGGTTTTTCTTCCGTACCGGGAACCGAACTCACGACCTTGCGCTTGCCAGGCAGGCGCTTTTGCCGCTGAGCTAAATTCCCAGCCCAGGAAATGTCTTAATAATATTAAAGTATAAGCAACACTGTGGTCCTGTTTATAGTACAAGAGAGAGAATATTACCTTATATGCTGGTATGACTGTATAAAAGATGGATAGCGAAGAACCACTTATTGTTACTGCATTCTTAATGGTTTAGTCCAAAGACTGCAGAATTCAAGCTTAGCAAGCATGAGATTTTTAAAGAGGCGTGGACGATGGACTACCTGTAACCTTTGCTACATCTTGAGTCAGGACTGAGAAGAATCAGCAGTAACTCAGTCCAGAAAATGAAGGATGCTTCCCCAGGCAAAGCTAAAAATGGAAACAAGAATAAAACCTCTACTAGGAGGTAGTAGTTACAATGCGCAAGAAAATTCAGAGTTGGAATCCACATCAAGAAATATGATAGACATAACAGAGATTGAAAGTAAGTGAGGAGTTAGGGGACAGGCTTTAGAATTTAGTCAGGATTAGAAATACTGAAAGGATTAGAGCAGCATGCAAAATTATGAACATCTCTTGTGGGACTGTTTTGATAACAGAAGGGATACTCTGCTTACAAGAAAAATAAGAGGATACATCCCTTTTCAAATGTTATGTTTTCATCTCTTTAAAATAGAGATTAACTACTGTCTCAATGACTGCAAATACATAGGTAGTTCCCATTATCAGGGCTCAGCTGACATCTCCATGTGGTACTGCCTGACCACCCCATTTAAAGTTGAAAACATCTCTCCCTAGTACCACTATACCACATCTTCTATCTCCATATCCTCCCTTAGTTTTCCCTAGGACATTTGTTCTTTTCTAAAACACTATTTTTATAAATGTTTGATTTATTGTCTTCCTATCCCTACTGAGAATTAAATTCCACAACAGCAGAGATTTTCTATTTGCTTACCACTGTTTTCTCCCGAACTTAATGTCTAGCTCATTACAGATTCAGGAAATATCCACATAGCAAAAATTCTAAGAATGGACAGTCAAGAATGCAGATATCAAAAGAAAACTGAAATGGAAAATTAAGCAGTGTTAAATGCCTAACTGTACTGTCTAGCTAGATCATAAGTTCATGACAATTCCTTTTTTTGAATCCAAGAATAAAGTAGAATACCAAAATGTTCAATATAACTTACCTAATATCATAATACTTCTAACTGATCATAAGCCTTTAACACTATAGTAATAAATTTGAAGTATGCTAGAGACTTCGACTTAGCTCAAAATTTGTTTTCCTTTATTTCACTCCCAGCGAAGTGCTGATGAGGTAATGCTCTCACATGAGCAGTGAGGCTGGGTACTAGGTGTGGCTTGCCAAGTAAATGGTGAAAATATGACTTTGGGTGTTTTTGTTTTTGTTTGGGATTTTTTTGTCTTTTTGAGACAGGGTCTCACCGTGCAGTTCAGGCTAGCCTTGAGCTCACTTTGTAGCCAAGGCTGGTCTCGAACTCACAAAGATCCTCAAAGATCCTCCTGCCTCAACTTCCACAGTGCTTGGGATTACAGGCATGTGACACCACAACTGGCCTGTGTTTTTGTTTTTTACCAGTATTGAGAACTGAATCCAGGGTTTCCTACATGCAGGCCAAAATTTAGGGACTATGCTACATCCCCAGCTCTTTTTTATTTTTTTAATTTTATTTTTTTTTTTTTTAAGAGCACCATATATTTATTGAGGGAAAGAAAAGAAAGTTTTTACCCAAGAGAGGGACAGAAGGGGGGCCCAAGTGGGTTACCCAGGACTCTGTGAGTGTCGAGGTCCCGTCCATGTGTCCATCCCCCTTCTCCCCCGCCTGGAATTGAACTCTCGACCTTGGGTTTGCCAGACAGGCACTGTGCGGCTGAGCTTAATCCCCAGCCCCTAGGACTCTGTCTTTTCTAGGGACTTTTATAGAGTAAAACCACGAGGTAAGGTGGGTCCAAGGTAGGTGAAAATGGACAAAACTATGGTCAGCCAATAAGGGCTGCTCAGGTAAAATTGATTAAATTAGGATCAAATGGGGAAGCGAGTCACATAGCAAGCAGGCATGAATACAGAACAGGGACTTTTCCTGTAAGGGGTTGGGTCAGGGACTCTTCAAGGTGATTGCTACCTATTTAGAATGTCAACCCCTGAGGTCCATCCCTTGGGAGGTAAGAGGGTGTGTTTGTTTAACCTTTAGTCTTGAGATCTGGCCCGAAGCAAGTACCACCTCTCCATTTGTAAGGTATCCTGTCTTCTATACTGGCTCCTTGGAGGGCCTGGCCCTGTCTGACTGCCTATAATATCTCCACCTAACTCAGCTGCCTATGCCATCCCCCCAGCTTTTTTTAAATACTACTTTGAGACAAGATCATGCTTTGTTGCCCAGGCTAGACTTGCACTGGAAATTCTTCCTCTGACTGCGGGGATTACAGCTGTTTGCCATCATGCCTGGTTCAAGTGTTTTTAGGATCTACAGGAGAGGTCCTGAGATCTTTTGGCATTCCTGTCTGGATTTATTCTCATCTATACCAGATTAAAAGAATTTTGCCTCCTTGCTTGGACAGGCTACTCTAAAATGAAAAGATAGGAAAAGGAAGAAGTCCAAGGGACAACCAGCTTGCATCTAGTCTAGGCAAGGAAAATTCATTTTCATCAGCGTCAAGCTACATTAGAAGGAAAAAAAAAGTATAGACCCAAAATGTGCTTAGGAATCAATATAGTGTTAGCAGCTCTGGTCTAACAAATGTGGAATTGCAATCTTATTTATGAACTGCTCAGGAATAGAGTTAAAATTAATTTTAAGATTAATTAAGTGTATTTCAGGCTGGCCTTGAACTCACTTTCTTATCGATCAGCATAACAGGATCATAAACAGTGTTACCTTAGTGGCCATAAACCTTTTTACGATAAATAACCAATAAATTATTGGCCAGGCGGGGGAGAATATAACAGAGTTTTCAATAAAATGTGAAGTAGTGACCTATTTTACCTGGAATGATCCGAGAATATCCTTTAATGGCTCTTCATAAAACTCATCTCTTCCAAAAAACAGCAGCAACTCAAAGAAACTCCTAGAAAGAATAAATGATAACTTTAATTGCTTCTCTGAGTTTTTGTTCTAGTTTAGAAGATTATTAAGTGATAATGCCTATCTAATAACAAAATTTATCTTAAAATATATGGTTTTAAAAAACTGTATCACTTAAAATTCATATTTTCATTAAGATTTTAAAAGAAATATCTTCCACAAATAATACAAAAATACTGATGTTACTATAGAGAGAAATAGTTATATTACTTAGGCCTATCAATATCCATGAGGCACTAAATACAATTTAATGATATACAACATGGTGGCTGTACCTGAAAGAATAATACAAAATAGACATAAAGTGTAGTTTTACCCAAGAACAATGGGCCACAGAGCAAATTAAAAATCTATTTTTTTCAGGGTAGAAAAAGTGGGTAACATTGAAACAAAAACATAATCTAGACGATAAGCTAGAGGAAATCACCATGAAACTCTTGGCTTGTATTTGTACTTGAGTACATATCATCAAGTATATCTAATAAGTGATATTATTTCCTCAGATTCTCAGTGTACCTTGATTAACTCATTTATAAAAGGATTTGATTATCTCAAATTATTCCTGTGTAAATAATCTGGAAAATACTATTACTAGATAGATAACATTCTTTTAATAATTTATGAGTTCACTAAGAAAGGAATATGCACTATTTCATAATCATGAGCATAGAGAATTATAAAATTATTTTTAAAAGTTTTTAGCAATACTAAAATACAAATGACATAACCCTCCAAAATTCAACTAAGAATACCTAAAGCTGTATTTTAATAAATGGTTTTATTGTTAATCAAATCACAAATGAAGACTGAAATTTAACTTTATTATTATTATTGTATTATTATTATTATTTAGTTTTTTGACTAAGGGTCTCGCTAAGTATTTCAGACTGGCCTTCAACTCACTTTGTAGTCTAGGCTGGCCCTGAACTTACAACAGTCCTCCTGCCTCAGCCTTCAAAGTGCTGGGATTACAGGTGTGTGCCGTTACGCCTGGCTTAGATTGAAATTTTAAAATTCCGATATAACTATGAGAATATAGTTTTTTTTACACTATGTAAAAAACACTTAAGCCAGTTAAAAGAAAAATGACACAGAGAAAAAAACTTTGCTCATTTTTCTTAATTAAAAAGCTTCCACAAGTAATCTTAAAGAGTCAACCACGTAGTAGAAAATAAATGCAAATGGAATTTTTAAATATGAGAAGACATTCTACCTTACTCATAACTTAGTAAGAAAAAACTATGAGATGAAAGCCATTTTTCCTATCCTATTTGCAAACAGTTGATAAATCTTGTGATAGCTCTGGTATACAAAAACAGGTTATGATATCTTGTTGAGGGAATATATATGATTATATCTCCTTTAAGGGCAATGTATTAATAGTCATTAAAATTTAAAATGTACACATACCATCTGACCTAACATTCCAATTTATAAGAATTTCATCCTCCAAATACATTTAAGTTCAAAGACATAAATATAAGGATACACAGTACATAACAAATAAATTTTAATAGCAAAAGAGGAAAACTCCTAAATGTCTACCATAGTGACAGAGTAAATTGCAAATACAGCCACAATGAAATATAATAAAAATATTAACAAGAATAGAATAGTTACAGCTATATGAATAAATAAAAAATCCCAAGATACATTGCTCAGCAGAGATACAGACATATATTTATTTACCATTTCACTTTCTATGGTCAACTGCAGCCAAAAAAATATTAAATGCAGAATTCCAGAGATAAACAATTTAGAAGTTTTAAATGGCACACCTTTTTGAGTAGCATGATGAAATCGTGCACTGTCTACATATGCTGCCTGCCCTTTCCTCACATCAAAACAACTGTCAAAGTACTGCAGTGCTGTGTTGAAGAGCAAATCTTATTTTACTTAAAATGGCCCCATAGCATAAAAGTAGTGATGTAAAGCAGACACCAGGGGATAACAGGACAGATGAACGCTGTTACTATGTAACAGTGCTGTAGGACATGTAAAAACAAACATAGTATATGTAGGATCTGTTACCAACTGAAATGTCAGGCATCTACACCTTGGAATGTATCCCTCATGGATAAGGGAGGACTGCTGTACATTGTCATCTTTGTGTAAAGGAAGTTAGGGAGTAGAAGGCACACCCACACCAATATATAAAGTTTATATAAGTCAGACTGGCTACAGGGATACACAACAAATTAGTAAGATCAGTTGCCTGTACATAAGATAAATAAGATTTAAGGGTCAGAGATAAGGGAAAATTATCTTTTATTACTAACTCTTTTATAATCATTTTACTGTCAATCAGTATGTCTGAAAAAAAGTCGCATCATATGTACCTCCAGAAACGTCACCATCCCTATTAACAAAGCACTAATAAACCACATCTATCTAATCTTTCAAGTTCTAATGGACCTGTTTCCACTCTTGCTATTCCATACTTTCCAAAAATCCAGTATCAACACAGCTGTCATTTTTATCTTTCTAAAACATAAAAATTCTTCCACTGCTTATAGACTTTACAAACTGTTTTGACTGTACCATCTAAGGCACAGAGCTTCAGCTGACACATTTGTTTTGTATGGATAATGCATTGTTTTAAAAGCATTTAGTTAGCTGTCAGTATTTTAAAATTGTGATACAGTATTTCTAGATTTCTCAGTGCTTTTGCAAAACAGGAACCCCGATAACACAAATCTTGTATTTCTACATGATAAAATAAGCTGAGCAGCTAGTGCCTCTTCTCTTCTCTTCCAATTTGGCAGTCTCCATCCACCTTTTTTATTTTATCGATACACTGCCTATTTAATTTATGTATCATTTATATTCCCTTCCTAGCCTATTTAGATATTTGAGATCACAGACCTACATCAAAAACTCCAAATTTATTACCATATTACATTATTAGCTTATTATTAAGAATATTTTTGTCTGATCCAAATCTACCCTTTCACACCAATCTTTTACCATAATTTCCACTCTCTTCAATTCTCCCTATTTTCTAAAATACCTATACCCTTTCAGATCTTCCAACCTATTACTTTTTCAAGACCTGCTTACATGATTTCACCTAGCTACTTCACCTATAAACTCCCTTCTCTCTAGACAAAAATGCAACTGATTCTTCTGTATTTCTGTTCTTTTCAGATGTATCTCTGTTATAACATGTGAAAACAGAGTCATTAAATTTGCACTCAGTAGAAAACAGTGATATTGTATCACAGTGTTGAGTACATAATACTGACTGATGGAACAATTAATTGTATTGGAGGAGAGAATAAAAAGGTTATTAGTGGACAGAAAATATGCTGTGGCAGTAAATTTATAATTAGTAAGCAGATCAACATGACCTTCTAAAAAGTCATATGATATAGAGAGAATTATACTAGTCTGGTTTTTGTTACTATAATGAAACATCTGAGGCCAGATACCTTACAGAGTTTCATTTTGGCTCTTGGTTCTGGAAGTGCAAACACACACTCTTGGGGGTGGGGCGTGGCAGAGGGAGTCATCCGGTGAAGGTTTTTTTGCAAGCAGAGTCCCAAAGTCGCTTAAGGCATCACATGGCAAGACACAGGGAGCATGCATGTTTCTGTGGCCTCTTTTCCTCTGCTTATAAAGCAACTAGGACCCAATCACTTTAATCCAAGCCACTTTACAAAGGTCCCAACTTCAAGCACTATAGTGGGATTCAGTTTTCATCCTCTTAATTCCTCACAATGGGGATTAAATTTCAATACGTAAAGACCCAGGCCACTCAAACAATATCTGAACCACAGCAAAAATGTAGAATTACTGTCTGAATTATGTAACTACAAAAAAAGGGAATTTAACACAGAGAGAGAACTGTGCATGCCCCATGACTACCTACTGCAATAATAAGGTCCAACTTCATGACAATAATAAAATAAGAAAAAAAAAAAACACTTCAAAATAAGAGGAAATAACTATTAAGTAACATGGTCTGGCCACCTGTGTCTTAGAAGATAAGCAAGAAAGTCAACTATTTGTGAAATAAGAAAATTTGAAATCACTAAAGGAGTATCTCTATGATTATATGTAGAAGCAGAAATGTTTCAAATTTGGTGTCATTTATTGACTAGTGTAAAGAATCAACTAAATGTTTATAGAGGTCAATTTATCAAGTCCTCATGAAAGAAAACTCTGCAAGTGCACAGTAAATGAACAACAGAAAACAAAACAAAGGAAGACCCCAAAGCGTAAGTAGTAGACTAGAACAGCGCTGTAAAATACTGCCTATAAGTTAGCTCTAACCCAAGAAAGGTCAATATTAGTATCGTGCATAAGAGAAGAATGCCGTATTTAAATTGGCATTTAGCCATATTTAAGATATTTAAATTGTTTGGAAGAAAAAGTCAAAATAATGTTTCATGACAAGAGAATATTACATAAAATTCAGTATTATTAAGTAAGGCACTATTGAAATACTGTCACACTCATTTATCTACATACTGACTGTGGCTGCTTTCACACTATAATGGCAGAATTAAGCAGAGACAACAGAGATCCCTAATAGGGCTAAAAGCCTAAGATATTTACTATTTGTCCCTTTAAAGACCCACGGTCTGAGGCCCACACTGTTTGAATTTGAGTCACAGCTCCAACTGAGTAAACTTAGTGTTTACAGTATTGTGGTATATGCCTGTAGTCCCAGCTACTCAGGAAGTTGATAGAGAAGGATTGCTTGATCCTAGGAGTTGATGGCCTGGGCACCATAGGAAAACCCTTAGGAATTAAAAACAAAAGGAGTTTCTTGAGACAGAATTTCTGCTCCTGGTGAAGAGGCTATGAACACTGCTGAAATGACAACAAAGGATTAAAAATAATGTACTATAAAAACTTAGCAGAAAAAAGCTAAATTTGAGAGGATTAACTCCAAGTCTGAAAGTTCATATTGTAGCATGGGATGCTGTTTTGATAACCAAAATGGTATTGATATAGTAAACTTCACTGTTATCATGTTAAGGAATTGCCACAGCTACCTCACAGCAGCCACCAATCAGTCAGCAGTCATCAACATGGAGACATGACCCTATCAGCAAAGAGTATGCCTCCCCGAAGGATAAGATGATCATTCATACCTTTTAGCAATAAAGTATTTCAATGAGCATACATGTATCTTATGTATAATGCTGTTGTATACTTAGTATAATATAAACATAACTTTTATATGTACAGGAATAACAAAAGATGTAAGTGACTTGCTCTATTGCAATACTTGTTTTATTTTGGTGGTCTAGAACTAACACATGTACAACTAAGCATTGTTTCTCAAGTGCCTTTCAGAAAGGATCTACTATTATTATTTCTGTTTTAGAAATGAGAAACTAGAGGTACTGAGATGTTAAGTAACTCTCCTAGGGTTACATCTTCAAGTTCCAGTTACCTAATTCCAGTTATCTTACTACTTCCACTGTATCTATAGTTATATCATTCATGTTTTGAACCCTTCGAAGTCATAGACAGTGAGAATGAACTTATTCCAAATCTTGATAACTGTTGATCCATATTTTGATCTCTTGTCCTGAATCACAAATGTTCTGGATGGTACCTTAAAATGATGAATCCTTTCCAGGTTTTTAATTTACCTTGCCCAGATCCATCAGTGAGATCGCTGTGTAAGGTAGCTCAGGAATAGCCTTAGGAAATGTATTTCTTAAATAATAAGCCTTGAAAGTCTAAATTACTTCTTGAGCCATGGGTTGTACAATGGATGTTCAGTTAGCAGGCATGAAAACATTAATCTCAGTGTACCACTAGAGATCTCCAGTAGCCAGGTATATTGATACTGAGCAGTAATATTTTGAATCAGCAATAGGCTGAAAATGTTCAATAAACAATGCTGTAACCAGATGTGCTATCATCCAAGTGCCCAACTCATGAATGCATTCTGTTCTGGGATAATTGTTCCTAAGTCAATTCATTTGTAAGCCAACAAAGTGAGCCTTTTACAATATACCTATGAAAGTCAGCAACTCAAATGTCCTTGAATTGTGGACTTACTGAGACATAATTCCACTAACAGGAACACAGGCAGCATAGATTTAGTATAACCCTTAAGGGCCCTAGTGTTTTCAGAATGGCAAATGACCTTCAACTTAGTCATGAAGGACATTACCCCCTAATGATAGCCTGTCCTTTAAAGCTTTGTGGGCTGTCACTGACTTCTCTTCTCTAGATATCACAGTCCTAGATAGCATCACCTTCTACTAAAAGGCTACTTCCTCTACACTGAAAAACTGTTTCCTTTAGGCACTGCTGTAATTTGCATCTTAAATATTCCCCAAAGGCTCATGAAAGATATGGTTCTAACTATAGCAATACTGGGAGATAGTCAAACCACTGACAAATTGAAGCCAGCATCAGGTCCTAAATCACTGGGGCATGTTCTTACTGGGCGTTGTGGACAGTTCTCCGCTGTGCCTCCTGGTGGTCATGAATTACACAGCTCCCTCTGTCATGCAGTTACACCTGACATACTACTGCCTCACCATGGCCCCGAAGCAATGGGCCAACTGGACTAAAACCAAAACTACTAGCCAAAATAAGTCTGCCTTCTTTTTAAAATGATTATCTCAGATATATTTTTTACTATAACAGAGAGCTGACTAACACAGCTACCTTCTTCAGTCATCTTGGATCTTTTGGATAACTTGCTGGAGCTTCTACATCAGCACTTGCTTCACTTCAAATTTTATGTTATGAAGAAAGCTTCTCTCCTTCAACCTCACCTTAGCTTTTCTTCCTTACTGAGTTCAAGTATTTCTAGCATTTGATGTAAAGTGAGAGGTGTGACAGTTCCTGATACTGAAATAGTTAGAGGGCACTGTAGGGTTATTACTTGGCCTAATTTCAGTATTGCTGTGTTTCAGGGATTAGGGATACCAGGACAGGAACATGCAGTTAGTAGAGCAGTCTGACTGCAGAAAGTAAGTTTATCTTACATGGACACAGTTCCTAATGCCCCTGAACAGTCTAATAGTAATGTCAAAGGTCACTGATCACAAGTCAGCATAACAGATACAAATGTGATACAGTGAGCACGTTATTGGAAAAATGATGCCTATAAACTTGCTTGATGTAGGGCTGCCACAAACTTCAATTCGCTTTTAAAAAAATGTATCTGTGAAGCACAATAAAATGAGGTATGCCTGTATAGCACTACTATTATTACTACAATTGACATTATCCAACTTTCTTTCAAAACACCACAAGAAAACCAGATCGTCAGAGATTTGTTTTTTTCAACTATATATGTGTCAGTTTTGTTGAAATATATCACACTATTTTTAAATTATGAGAATTACTGATGTGGTTAAATTCATCAAAAGATTACTCTCTAAAATTTATTATTAATATTATTTACATTACTTTTTAACATTGTATATGATTTGTTTCTATACATTATATATGTTTATATGTTTAAAAGTTAATGTTAATAGTCTGTGCAGGACACGCTTGGTGGAGGACATCTCTAATCCCAGCACTCAGGAGGCTGAGGCAGGAGGATCGTTGCAAGTTTGAGGCCAGCCTGGGCTACAAAGTGAGCCCAAGGCCAGCCTGAACTGCATAGCGAAACCCTGTCTCAAAAACAAAACACAAACAAAAACAAATTTAATAGTCTGTGTATTAACTTATAGTCTTAGTTATAAATATATATGTTTAAATTTTAATAGTTAATAGTCTATACATTAATCTATAATCTTAGGCAAAATTATGACTTACAGTTCAGTTACCTAAATTGGGATAAGTAGCTGATATAGAATTACCTGAACAAGTGACTAAAAGTAACTTGTAGTGAGACAAATACACTAGAAATCATATGCCTTTCAAATTTAGAAAAAAAAACTATAAACATACTTATTTGCCTTTCATTAATTAGTATATTCCTCCTAGCTATGCAAACTTAAGTATTACTGAAGTTCCTATTTATGAAACAAGTAATATTCTGTCATTTCAACACATGAAATTCAGATGATAGTTCTGCATATATTAAATGATAATAAGGAACCAGACTTCCTTAAAATAAATAGATACACACATATAAAGTGCTAGATATAATTGCAATTGTTCTTCCTTTTGGAATCTCTATAGTAAATCAGGATTTTTCACACTAAAATACAAGACTGTGGATTCATACCTTTACTTGTCATAGGAAATTCAATTCAATTAAATTATACTTAACTATTCAAATATAAGAAATCCATTTAAAATTTGAATTTTAAAATGTGGTCTATTTGACATATGTCAAATAATAGAATAAAATATTGTTACACTATTAAACAATTCTTAAGATTTCTTTGATATGTATTAACTCTAAATCTTTGGTATCATACAGAAATTTCTACTTGCCTACTTAACATTAATAAAAAGCATTTACTCTTGACATGTTCAAACTTTCAATACACTTAAAATAATTTCTTAGGTAACACGTCTTTACTGAGGAAGGAAATGATTCACATCTACATACTGACAAAAATAAAGAAACCACATTGTATTTTCCAGAATATGACAAACTACGAGGTGCCTTTAATGACTGTATCTCTGAAAAAAAAATTGAAGTGCTGAATAAAAGAGCTGGCTTTTGCCTTGACTAAAAATTCACATATGCTCATTATTCTGTTCTTCCACATTTCTAGACTATAAGGAAAACTGCCTGTTTGAACTTGGAGCTAGGTGTAAAATTAGAAAAAAAATTTTTTTTTGAAAATGCAATCCTACAGGTTTTGACCTGAATTCATACTACTCTATGTAGTTCAAAACTTCTCAAATTCCTGAGCTAGTAATGTCCCCAGGAACCTGGAAAAAATAAATGCAAATTCTTTCTACAGAACCTACCTTTGATCCAGGCTTTGAATACATTCCAAGAAAAATACAGACTCACAATATCAATAAAAATATTGATAACAAGAACTACAATATACAGTTCAAGAAAATACGCACCTTGAACAAAAGCCAACAGAAAAATCGTTAGTTGACAAATGTTTACTATATTGAAAGTAAAAACAATACAAAATCTAACTATAACAGTTTTTAAAAGTGTTGAAAATATAAAAAGATTAGATTAAAAAAAATCAATACCAATCCAAAAATTTCTACAAGTTAAAAAAAATCCCTGAAATTAAAAGTCAAGGTACAGATTTAATGTCTGATAAACAATACATGAAAAAAACATTGACACACTAAAATTGAAAGGAGTAGGAAATTCCAGCAAAAGTTAAGAGACACAGGGTGGAGTATACAAGACTAAACTAACACTGTATTAGAACGTGACAAATGTTAATGAAGCCAAATGGAAAATGCAAGGGTATACTACACTATACTATTTCGTATATGACAAAAGCATCTCAAATCAACAGCCACATGTTAAGGAGCAGCATCTCAATTCATTGGATAGACAAATGTTATTGGATGGAATGTTCTGTAGACACCTGTTAAGTCCATGTGATCTTTAGTGTTGTTTATCTCTAATGTCTGTTAATTTTTTGTTTGACCAGCTACTGGTGAAAATGAAGTAAGGAAGTCACTTATTATTACATTGAGACCTATGTGTCCCTTTATATTGAGTAGTGTTTGTTTTACATAGTTGGGTATGCCAATGTTTTGTATATATATATATATTTATAAGTGTTAACATCTTCTTGGTAGATTGTTCTTTTTCCCAATATACAGTGGCCTTTTAACCTCTTCTCACTAATTTTATCTTGAAGTTTGCTTTGTCATATATAAATACAGCTACCCTTGCTTGCTTTTAGGCTCTATGCATGGAGTATTATTTTCTATCCTTTTAGTCTGTGTATATCTTTGCTAATGAGGTGTGTTTCTTGCAAGTTTATTGTAAATGTTAAGAAACAAAAATGATTCAGTCTGCCAAATGTGAAAACACATTCAAACTGGATTAAAAACTTAAAATATAAAAAAAATTCAAGTATCATAAAAAATTATAATATAACCTGGCTCTAAAAGAATCTTTTCTATGATTTGAAATTCAGAAGCAATACAAGACTATTGGTAAGTGAACTTTCACTGGAACACAGCCATATCCATTCATTTATGTACTGTGTATTGCTGCTGTTGTGCTACAAAAGCAGTTCTGCAGTTATAACAGACACATAAGGTCTATGAATCCAAAATACCTGACCACTTAAAACAATGTTTTGTCAATCCCTGCTTTAAAATATCAATTATCTTTGCAACACTTAAAAAATTGAATGTGATATTTATCTTCAGTTTTAATTACACAGCTCTCTTAATTTCTTTAGGTACATCCAAATTTCTGCCCTGTATCTGTGCTGCTTAAAGAATGTTTACCATTCTTTGGTAGTTTACATCTGCTAGGAGTAACTTCTCAGTTTTAGCTTAACTGGGAAGACCTTTGTCTCACTTTCTCATCACTGGGATACAGTAAGTTAAAACAGGAGAGGTTTATTTTTGCTCATGGTTTGTAACGTTTTTAGTCATCTGGCTCCAAGGTATGGCAGCAGGGCTGAGGGGCATAGCAGAAGAGAAAGAGCTCATAGCGTGGCAGGAGAAAGTAGGCAGTGTTCAGGGAGGAGGAGGAGCAGAAGGAGGGATATAAGCTGTATGCCCTTTCAAGCCATGCCCACAATGACCCATATCTTCCCAACAGGCTTCACCTTCCAACATCACACCTAGCTACAAACTCATCTGTGGACTTAATCCAGTGATGAATGTCATACACCCATGATCCACTCACCTCTCAAAAGCCCGACCTATGAGCACATATATATTAGAAATATATTTTCTCAAAGGAAGAATTAAAGTATTATTTTTCCTTTTATCATTTTTAACTTTTTATTGTCTTCTGGCTTATACAGTTTCTAAAAAAGTCTACTGTATTTTTTATCTTTATTCTTTTTAAAATTATGTCTCTTCTCTGGTTGCCTTCAAATTTTGCTCTTTCAGTTTAAATATGATACATCTAGGTGGCAAGTGGACAGGTGAGGGAGCTGGGCAGGGGGAGAGGGAGAGAGAGAGAGATCATCCTGCTTGGAGTTGAGTTCTGGATCTGTGGATTGATTCCTCTTGATTTTTTAGAAAATTCATGGCCAATATTCTCCTGCCTAACCATCATCCATGTCTTGGTCCCAGCTATCTGAGAGGCTGAGGCAAGAGGATAACTAGTATTGGAAAGGAGCAGGAAGGTATAAATGAAACACGACTAAGTGAGAGGTAATAGTGGTTCTTTATACTGTCCCTTCTGCTTCTATGTGTTAGAAAATTATCATAATAAAATTTTTGCTTTACTTTAGAGTCACTATATTGACAACGGTGTGAAGAAACAGAGGTATTCTTTTATACTGCTGGCAAGAAGGTAATCTGGTTTAAGGTTTATAAAGGAAATTTGGCAGTGTCTACCAAAATGAAAAATCTCATATTCTTGGATCTAGCAGTTCTCCTAGGATATATTCTGGCTATACATATATCCTGCATATTTCAATCATATTCTGTAATACAGTAGTTCTCCTAGGGTATATCAAAGCTATACAAATACCTTTCTACAAAAGCTATTCACACAAAGTAAATCATTAAATAGTTGTTGATAATATTAAATAATTAGAACAAAAACTATTCACTAGTTAGGGACTGGCTAATTAACTTTTTATATATACATAAAACTAAGTATTTCAGAGCCAATTAAATAACTTACATGAAACTCTTTGTATTGAGGAAGGATACCCAAATTGAAAAAAAAGAAATACAAAATACTGTGAATAATATATTAATATTTATCTCCAAAGTACCTCTGGAAGGAAACTAAAAAAAATAAACTAGGGGGTAGGTAGATATAAAAGGCAAGAATATCTTAGTGTATATTAATCATACTTTGAAAATTTTAAACCATTAGTATATATTATCTACACAAAATTTCAATCAAGAAAAGCAATAGATGGCTTCGTTAGGCTTGGCTAAAGGGAGACAAAACTGAGTAATTGTAAGTCAGGTGAGAGGGAGAAGGGTCAGACTCTTTGCACCTTGCTTTCAGGACACCTGTAACAGTAGTAATATCTCTTCAGAAATCCCCTCTCACATGGCAGTGCTTCTTCCCCTCATCAACTATCACTAGTCTTCCAGGGATATAATTCAATGGCACAAGTGCCTGCCTGGCAAGCGTAAGGTCCTCAGTTCAATTCCCAGTGCCAAACAAAAAAAAACCAACTATCACATCTTTGGGCTCTAATAACTTACAAAGTAATAACTCGTTATAGTTGCTTATATCTGGGATCATCACCTTTAATAGATTTGAAAGTGGTCCTAAAATAAAATTCCTTCTAATAAATTATCAGTATGGCTTACCGTTTCCTAATTAGATCTTATCAAAAAGAAAATGAAAAAATGTGAATGCATTAAAGATTACTTCTACAGGACAAGAAGGAAGCAACTGTAAAATTAGAAGGGATGACTTTTCAAGATGACAAGGCTTAAGAACACTGTAGCCTATACACTTCACCATTTCATGTCACAGTGAAAACTGACAGTATGTTATGGTCTAGTTCTATGAATCAAAAATATTACTGGGAAAGAAGCAGAAATTAAAAAGGTTCAAATATGTAGTATTTCAGTGATCTGACAACACAAGATTAAGCCATCCCAATATCAGAAAAATTTAAATCTGAATTTACACTATGGATAATGACTATATACTTCTTCTAAATAATACTTGATCATTCTAATATAGAAGTAGTTTATTACTTTTTCACTTTAATTTTTGTGCATTCATACTGACCAAAGAATTATCAAGCTTTCCTTAGTTACATTAAAAAATAAATATTATTTTCCCAAACTAGTTAAGTATATCCCTCTAAATTCTGATATATACTAATGTGGATAAAAAGAGTGTATCTCATGACTGTATCACTTTCCATCTAACCAAAACAAATAATTCAATGGATTATTCCCCTATCTCTTTGCCCATAGAACAACCATAGTCTCAACTACTTTAATAAAATTAACAGAAGGTACAATAAATATCAAAATTACAGAGATAAAGATGCTGTCACAACTTGCACTAAATGAAATGCTGAGTTTCTAACTACAACCAACATAAACAAATGTAAAGACATTTGTCTACTATAGCCTTTATGGGACTGGGGAAGTAGCTCAGTGGTAAAACACTTGCCTAGTATCGACTTCAGCTACAACAAATCCTGAAAACAAACCTTCTAATGTAATGAATGGTAAAGAACAAAATAGTGTTGATGAGATTTAGCAAGGGAATGGAATTAAGGCCAGCAGTTACCCCCAAAATGAACATCTCTCTTTTTTTAGAGAGAAGGTAAAGAAATAGAAGGCCAAGCAGTCTAGATTTCTTTCTAAGATTAGTAAGGTCACCTGCCATGAATGATTAGTAAAGATAATATATGCAAAACTGGAGAAGATATTAAGGGCTGGTCAATAAGAGTCAAAAAGCAGTAAGAATACCATATAAAGTATTGCAGAAATGGGATGTGCTAATGTGGACCCCCTCAATGGACATGTACATTAGTCATTCTTGCTTTGATTTCCATCCTGTTTTCTACACTGGTTGAAGCCTAGACCTATAAATACAACCAAATAAAATTTGGTTGTAACAGTAGAAACTGAAGTTAGGCACAAATGCTGTGTGTGTAATATAGTATAATTACACAGTACAATTGGAAACAATTAGGATCTGCCATTATGTACACATTTTGGCATAGCCCAAAAATGTCTAGCTACTCTAAATGAGAGACTAATTATACTTACTGAGCTCCATGAAAAAGAAGTCTCTCTGGTCTTCTAGCCAACTTGACATTTTAAGATAAATACTTTTTAGTCTTTTTCACTGCATATACAAATGCTCCTAGCTGAACTAGTCACTCCTGCAGTGATAGTTAAGGACTTAAAGCTGTCATGCAAACACCTACTGTCCCATAACTCATCTCTGCCTAGGATGCTGAAATCTATAAATATTTACTTTCATTCAGGCAAAATATGTCTGGGACAGCAGCACTGAAATTTGCTTTTATGTTATATAAAATTGCTATGTTCTATTTTCTCTGCCCCAAGGTTCACATAGTTTCAGGGTACAGTATTTTGCTTCACTTAACTGTGAAACTTAGGAATCATAATGTATACACTCTAAAAACGAGAGAATACAAAAAGACCCATCAGAACTTAACTTAGATTTGCAAAAATCTCCCAACTTCTCAATCATCAGTTTTTTAATCCATAAAGAATGAATTAAGTTTCATTTTAATTCAAACACCTCACGTATATACAGAGAAAAATTTTCATTTGTTTAGAAAATACAGCTTACAAAAACAGTCAACCCAGGTAAAGGTAGATAAAATAATAATTAACTTATTTAAGAGAGCTGTCTCCATGACTTCATTTTCAAAACATTTGAAAAAAACACTCAAGCATGAATAGAAATAGAATCAACTTTCCTTACCTGTATAATGAGTGCCTTAATAATATTTTCAAACAGTTTTTAACATAGTTAAAACATACAGTTTAACTATGTTAACATAATTTTAACATAGTTTTTAGAGTCTCTCAGCCCACAGAAGACAGATCTTCACATATATATAATTATAAAGCAGGTATAAACTTTTATGAAGGTGGATGTATATACCAGACAGTATAGTAACCTACATGTTGTACATGCAACATGTATTTTATATTTATATGATATACTTATTGTTATGGCTTGTATCTAGATGTTCCCGCAAAGCCTCATACAGTCATAGGTAGGGTCTTTTTAGAGGTGGCTGGATCTAGAGTGTGTGATGCTGGAACTGATTCATAGTGCAATGCTAGGATCAAGGGCACTAGGATTAAGGGTGTGAGTGCTACCCACCCTAAGTAAAATATAAGGGATAGAAAGAACTGTGGCAGTCCGTTGTTCCTTTGGTACCTTTTGCCCATCATGAACTGTTTCTCCTTTGTGGTGCTTGTCTGTCATGTCAGCTTGCCTTGGAGCCAGCTGACTATGGAATGAAACCTCTACAAACTGTGAACGAAATAAACTTTTCTCCCCTTAACTTTAGGTGTCAGGTATTCTGTCTCTGCAATGAGAGAAAAGTAACCAAGATACTTATATAAGACAGAATCTTAGACATTATGTAATAAATTCTTTAACTCACCTATATACCTTTTAATGTCAAGTATATAAAAATTTTAAACATGATATAAATCATACAAAATAATTCTACAAACAGATACTAAATATAATTCTGTTAATATTCTGACTTCCTTCCAAGTGCCTTGAATGTTCTGTTTGTCTTCCTTAA
The DNA here is from genome assembly GCF_000276665.1 of Chinchilla lanigera. Lineage (NCBI taxonomy): Eukaryota > Metazoa > Chordata > Mammalia > Rodentia > Chinchillidae > Chinchilla > Chinchilla lanigera. Next base: position 5,407,383 of record NW_004955407.1, read on the forward strand.
GAGGTTCTTCTGCTCCTTCATCAAAGTTATTCCTATCTATCATTCCTTCAGAACTCAGCAAATAGCTCACTCAGAAATTTTCCCTAACATCCTAGGCCACGTCAAGTCCTTTACTGTACTCTCTCATTATCTCCAAATTGCAATTACATAATAACATGATGCTTTTTTAGTACCTCTTAGTTCTGTTAGGTCTTTGAGAACATGACTTATCTATCTTATTTCCTATTTTATCCCCAGAACTAAATGTAGTTTTACAAAAAATAAATGAATAAATAATTATGGAATGTTAGATGCAATCGTAGTCTTACTATTAAGTACTGTACTGCTACTTTCCCATTTTTTTGTTCTGGTATGGAAAATACTATTTACTTTTCTGTTCAGGTAAATTCAAATAATGCAGACAGTTTTCCTTTTAACAACTTACTATTTAACAAGTAATCTAGATAACTAACTTCTCTTACCTAGCATTCTCTATCTTATATAATATTTGATTCTGCTTAAAATACTTATTGCTTATAAATAATTAATTTCTTTTAATGCTTATTTTATTTTCCTAAAACATTAGTGGAAAATAACTAAAACTGTTTGGTAGACTGCAAAATAAAATATTCTTTGTAGGCAACATCTATTTTACCTAGTCAGTTTTCTTTCATACTGCCTCACATATTTCTTGAGGAAATGCTTCTCTCTCCAATATCACTTTCTCTTTGAGGGAGCTGCCAATGGAATATGCCTCTTTTCCCTAGTCATGGAGCAGGCTTATCATACTGAGCCAAAAACCTTACCACATTCTATTCAAAACAGTCATTAATCCAAATGCTGGGCACATAAGCCAGGCTGGATCACAGATCTTCCCAAGGTATTTCTGGGAGTGGAAGAGATGATGGTCATGGTGGTAGTGGGATTCTTTTCCCTTGCTTAATAAACTAAGCTCAACCTAGAACTGTTGGCACCTCTGAAAGAAAGAGTTAAGGGAAAAGAAAAAAGATGCAAAGAGAGAACAGTCAGATGATATTTTATTCTCTGGATTCAGAAAATCCTAAAACAAGTTCTGGTCCTTGCTTTTCCCTGGTGAAATGATTTATCTAATAAATCTCTCCTACTGTTTTCTTTTTTTAGCTAGCTTGAGTAAGGCTTTTCAGTGACAAACAAAAAGTCCTAACCATTCCTGTCTTACTTTCAGCCATCACAAAATGAATAGAAAAGAAATTTTAAACAATGTAGTTAAAAACTGCCTCACTTTCATAAATCTAAACATGACATTATATTCTATGCTTTTCTTTCCTCCTACAATTTTAAATATAAATGAATTTTTAAAGAAGCATAATGTACACAGGCCCTTTTAATTTTTTTTTGATTTGTTTTAAGATAATTTGAAGATAATTTCAACACTGCAACTTCCAACCTTTCTCCAGAACTATAAATTCTAACCATCATATAATGTTATTTCCACCTCAGTTTTATATCTCATGCCTTTTATACAGCATGATGCTGATGCTTTAATATTATATTTCTCAGATATCCCTGAAAATGCTAGATTTTATATTCATTTTAATTTTTTTGGTTTTTAACTTTAGCACTATCCTTCCAGAACATTTTCAGTGTGCTTTCATTGTTCTTTTTTCATGTTGACTATATTCTTCAAATACCTGATGATTCTTGAATATCCACTAATATTTAAAAATAAGGTCATATACTAATAATTAGGAGCTTTAGGAGCATATCTGGAGTTCCTTGACTGATCAGTTTTTCTTTAGGATAATTAAATAATTAGCCAGTAATTTCCATGAGGAATCCTTAAATGACATAGGGTTCAGTGACACTGCTCCAGTATCACTGAATTTCTGAGAGGAAAAGAAAGGAGTAATACTATTTCACCTACCCCACCCTGGTTCTAAAGCCTGGTAACTGGTTTGAATGAAAAATATGCAATTAACTCCTTTATCTGCATTCTCCTAAATGATCTCATTCTCTATTCAGTATTTCATATCTTACATATTCAAATTCTATACTTCCTGGGGGAAGAAACCAAGACAGACAGATTTCCTTCAATAAGACAAAGAACAATCTTGTTTAAGCTGCCACACAGTTTTTAAAAAATATTTTATGAAGTATCAGTATGTACATACATAAAGTAAATAAAACAGTAAGAGTTTCACAAATAGGACTTGCCCTGTGAGACATACTCTGATACTTCTGTAACGATAAGAAGTAATTTCACAGTCCACCACTGTGGCATGAGTGCAGTCTGAGGCCACATGAACATAAGCAAATGAAGCTGTCACTCACACTCCTATGTTTCACTCCTCTAGCTGCTCCCTCAACTCCAGAAAACTGCGTCTCTTTCATGAATTGATGACCCTTCTCTACGAGCTCATCACTATAGTTCTCTATTTTACTTCTTTAATTTTAGAGGGCTCCTAGGAGGGCAAAAATAAAAAAATACCAATGTCTGGTTTATAATCTTTAACTCAAACTTCTCCACAAGCATTTTAAAAAGGAATTTCCTAACCTCTGTTTGGCCTTAAGGTTCCTCTCCACTCATTTTCACAGCCTCGACTGCTATATTCTGGGACTTAGGATTACAGCTTTCCAATGCACTCTGGAGAACTAAAAGCAAGCACTATAGTGAAAAGAATCTGTGTATAACAATTCCATTTAACTCAGACTAAAAAGAAAATTGTGGTTAAATATTCAAAATTAAATAATTAGAGGAAGTGAAAGCTTCTTTTTGAGGGAAGACTTTAGGAAAGGTTTCTTCCTCAGAAGAAATAATCAAAAACCAATGCTGAAATACATCAAGAAAAGTAAAATTTTTATAAGTAAAGAGTACTTACACAGCAAGACTACTCAAAACATACTGTACGTGCTCACATTCATCTGGGAATGACGCACTGGCTGATGTAAAGCAACAAAGTGCAGTCTGGAGAACCTGAAGCTGTGGCAAAGGGACCTGCCATCTTCCGGCGTAATCTTCAACCACCTGACAAGGAAGCGATGCAAGAAGCACATTACTACTGAAAGTGTTCATAACTCTTCAAGTTTAAAAATGTGGATAAAACTATACTAAAATATTAGTTCAGCAAAAAGAGATGACTTTGAGGAATGGGAAATCTTGTACTGTTTGCTTCATGGTACGTCTGAAAATAAAATCAATTATTACCTTTGAAAATGTGGAAAAGTATAGCATTTGAATGACTATAATGTTCAACTGCCAAACCTTTACCAAATTTTGTTTTGTTTTTTGAGACAGAATTTCACTATTGTAGTTCAAGCTGTTCTTGAACTCATTATGTAGTCCGGGCTGGCCTCAAACTCATGGCAATCCTCTTGCCTCAGCCTCCTGAGTGATGGGATTACAGGCATGCACCACCATGCTGAGGCCCCAAATTTTGTTACAAATGTCTTTTACTTTCCACATCCAGCTTTCAGTTCTCACTGTCTAAAAAGAAGTACAAGCTATGCAGGCCTCAAGTAAGGTAACTCTTTCCAAACCACAGAAGAACAGAAAAATAAGAAAGTTAGATAAGCAGTGGTTTCCTGTTCTAAAATCTGTCCTTCACTAGTCTTTTTGACTGGCTTCATTGTCTCCTTCAGGGTACCACTTCATTGTCACACACAAAAACAGCTGTCTGTCAATCTTTCATTTTTCATTTCCAGTCCCAAATAGTTTGTCCTAATTCATGTTTATTTACAATCTTATTCATGGATTAGGTTTATTTCCTTATAAGAGAAACTTCCCTAGGTTTTGTCAGTAGTGTTTCCCTCATTCACCAAGATTCAGCTACCACTACCTTACCAGATCTACCTGAGTCCAAATCTAATATAATAGAAGTCTTTCTGGGCAATGCCACCAATAGACTGGCTATAATACCCTTGAAGGGACAAAAAATAAAATGGAATTTATGTATATTTTACACTGTATAACATCAAGCTAGGCATTGCTAATGCATTGTAACACCATTTCTCTTTGAAATACTTTCCTTAACATATAAAGCGATTACATCACATTGCCTATTACTTTGAAAGTTTTCCCCCATCCTGTGACTGCTATCATAAGCTTTCAGCTAATGAGAGCTGACACCATGAAATCATAATGTGGATATGTTTTACCAGGCCATAGCACAGACAGCAATGAATCTTCCATTTTCTTTCTTTTCCTTATTTTAACAGGTAAAAGTCTTAATGATGGAAAGGATAATACTGAAGTTGCTGCAAACAAAGAGAAATGGTATTCACCTATACCTTAAAAATCAACACTTTCTACAGTTCTAAATTCTTAAAGAAAGAAAATGATCACAGAAATAGGGGAGCAAAATCAGGAGTCCTTTAAGAATTGACAGAAGTCATCATGTTGAAGGGCATAATAAACAATTTATGGAGACTGTATCAATATTGATTAAAGAAGTTACAGCCACAGCAAGAAGCAAGCCACAGAGCAAAGCTACTACCAAAGAAAGGTGTTGGATATTCCAATTACCCTGGAGGACTTTCTCACTATTCAAACGTAACAGAAGAATACATCTTGCGCAAAAAAGGATAGTCCAGTGAGGGTGAGCCTTTTAGATCATTCAGTGATAACAACCTGCCTGGCACATGTGCCATAGGTTTATCACCATTTGTGTATATTATATAACATCACAATCTAATTACCAACATAAATTAATTTGAGTATGAGCCTGGGCTCATTCTGTCAGAACTGTAAAAATGTTGATTTAATGTAAACATTTTAACCTAAAATTACATTATTTACAAACATTAAAATATGTCATCAAAACCGTTATAGACTAAATCGTGTCCTTCTAAAATTCACTATGACAAAGCCCTACCCACAATGTGACTGTATTTGGAGGTAAGGCTTTTAGGAGGTAATTAAAGATAAATGAGGGCCTTGGCACCGGGTAAGCCGCACAGTGACACACGCCAGCCCTCAGACCAGTCGCCGCCACAGATCAAGAACTATCCTGGCACAGAGAAGTAATGACACAACTGGCCCACCAGGCACCGGCTATGGAGGCCTGCCCATGGATGTGTGTGAATCATTCCAACATGGAGAAACTCCTGGGAATACTTGCCACACAATGGGTCGCTCTTGCCCCTGCTGTTGAGAACCAGAAAGGTCCAGAGTCAGCATAGGAGCAGCTGCTAAACAAGGACTTGGAGAACATGAGAATACAGACTACACCCAAAGACTCAGAGGTCAAGAGAGCCATTAGGAAGCTATAAACCAGGAGGACCTTGCGCAATACCAGGGAAACCCCCTGGAAGCCATTCTTCCCCTGACAGTACAGGCTGCGGTGGAAGAGCGTGTGGAGCTCTGGAGAGGTCTGCGCTGAAATTCTTGCTGCCTGTGCTGACAGCCAAGGAGAGGACACTAAGTGGTTCTTGGGTCCCAATGCGACGGGAGGCTAGAGAGAAAAAGCTACAAAAAATGGCTTTCACCCAGACGGCTCACTTGAGATGTTAGTAAGAATTGCCTCCTCAGTATTCTATAGCTGTGATGAGGAGGTGGCCAAGGAGGGAAAACAAAGAGACTGAGAAAAAGCAGCTGCTTTTGCTGCAGCACTAGGAGAAACAGACCCTAAGTCTGATTCTTGGGGCCCCAAGAAGAACTCAACGACTGCATTCGTCTGCTACCACTGTTAAAAGCCAGGCCACCTCAAGAGGAACTGCCCTAAGAAGCCCCCTGGGCCATGCCCTGAATGCAAAGGAGACCACTGGAGATCAGCCTGCCCTCTGAAGCAGAGGCCCTAGAGATCAGACCCATCCTACCAGTTAGTCCAACAGGAATGAGGGGGTCCAGGGCATACTCTGCCTTCTCCCTCTGGCCAGACTGTCATCTCCATGGAGGAGCCCTGGGTAATCATGACTATGGAGGAAAAAGAAAACAGCCTGTTGCTAGACACAGGTGCAAGTCTCTTGGTCCTTCTTTTCAATCCTGGCCTTCCTTCCAGCTGTCATACATAGGGAAAGGAGTCACTGGTGAGGAGTTAATATGCTACTTTTCACAACCATTAGGCTGTAACTACTTGTTAGATCCTTCTTGCGTATCTCTGTCTTCCTGAGAAACCACTTTGAAGATACCACCAGGTATTACAGCAACCATTGATATTTTCCTACCAATCTGTCCGTAACTCTGTAATGTTTGTATTGTTCCTATGCTATTTCATAAATGCATGTATGTTTATTATTATGTGTTTTCTACAACAACCACTGAGAATAGTTCATGATTATTCAATTGGTCACTCAGGTATTGCTCTATTTATTTTCTTTAGGAGCCACTTAGAAGCCACTTTGAAGATACCAAAGTGTAGTACAACAACTATTGATACTCTCCTACCTCTTTTATCTGTAACTCACTATTATTGGTCTATTTGTTTTCCTGAGAAACTATCTTGTAGATAACAATATGTAAAACAACAACCATTGATAATTTCCTACCACTTTGTCTGTAATCTGGTAAACCTTCCCCTATTACTATGTTATCCTTCTTTTACTCTTTAAAGTAAAAAAAAAAAAAAGATAAATGAGTAAAGGCCCTGTAAACACATGGCAGGAAGGTGACAATTTTCAAGCAAGAAAGACATACCTCACAAGGACATGATCATGCAAGCACCTGATCTTAAGACTTCCAGCCTGCAGAACTGTTAGAAAGTAAATTTCTGTTGTTTAAGCCACCCTGTGTGCAACATTTTGTTATGGCAGCCTAAGCGAATGGACAGCCTGAGCTAATACAGAAATAGTGTAAATACAGCAGTTTAGAACAACAACAAAAGTGCTCAGTTAAAATATGGTTATGTGTTTAATTGAGCTCTCCTTTCTTTCTAACATAACAATGCAGAAAACCAAATATTAATTTCTCACTGAGCAAACAAAGATCTCAACTTTTAAACTCAGGTTATAATACACTAGATCATTAACTTTATTTCTCTTGGTTGTCTATTTAAATTATTGTCATTCCCCTCCTTGAAATTTCCCCTTGTCATTAACTTGCATTATGTTAAACATTTCACAGTTCACAGGTATCAGTCAAGCTGTTCAATACTAATTTCATTCTTGATTACAGTGAAAACATCCACTTATTAAATGTGATTAACCAACCAGAAGACATCACAATTAGCTTTCATTCTAAGAACTTCAACAAATGCCTGTAATACTTGGCTGTATTAACTTGTTAAAAACAGATTATTATAATCTGTACACTCAGAAGCTTACTAATTTTCTAAATAAATATTAGGGTAGCCTTTTCCTTACATTCCCCATCTTGTTCTCTAAACTGCATTCTCTAATAAAGGGAACTTGGAAAAGTGCTTGATTCCACCATAGGAGCAAGGAAAACACCAGCTGAGTTTACAATATCTTGTGGTGCTAGGAAGCAAAGAGATGCTTTGAAAAAGCCCAAAGATATAAGAACACAACGGCCAACCTGAGAGAGTATCTTAGTTGATAAAAGTGGAACAATCTGAGCAACAAAATAAATAACAATATTGGACTTTAAAGACTAAATTAAATATCCATAAGTCCATTCTGTTGCAAATAAATTGAATAAATAAATACATGTTGATGAGAATGTTCTTCACAGTGGAATCACAATTAATAAATGCAGAAGGGAAAAGAAATACTATAGAACCCATGGGCCAGTGCTATTACTAAGTGCAAGCCTGTAAAGCAAGATTTACAGTCTCAGTGGATCCAAGACAATTATGAACTACAGATACAAAGAGAGTGAATTTAGAGTGGAGAAAACCCATGAACACAAACTTAAGCATATCATCAAAGTCAATAAACCAGTAAGTAATAAAACATATCACAGTTATGCACTTCTTGGTGTGACACACTAACAGACATTCCTAGTTTAGCAGTATTCTTGCCAAAAATTTATAAATTCATTCTAATCACATGAAAATAGCAGGCAAATACAAACTGATAGATACTCTACAAAACAACTAATCAGTACTTAAAGAAAAGTGTCAAAGTCATGAAAGACAAGGAAAGACTGAAGAACTTTAAAAATTAAGTCATTTTTGAAAGTTAGTATTATATGTTCCAAATTTTTCCCTCAAATTTCCATGTTCTCATTTATTTTAGAGGGTATTTTATAAATGTAATTCTGCACTTACTTTCTCTGCTGCATTATTCAACTTACCTCAAAATTTACCCACATATAAATATATACATATATCAATATATGTAATGTGTATGTATACACACACATATATATTATATATAAATGAAGCAAGTAGGTAGGCCACACTATGAAAAGAATATAGGCTCTGAAACAGAAAAGACCAGAGTTTGAATTCTAGCTCAGTCACTTATTAGCTGTGCAACTTTAATAATGTTAATAAACTTCTTGATCTAAATTTTTTTAAAGGAAAAGGAATATAAAATTTAAATCATTTTTAAAGCCCACAAAAATGGATAAGAAATAAGAGTGTAATAATTTAAAAGTTGTTTGGAATCTGCAAAAGATGTAATCTGTAGTAGCAAGGGTCTCAAAACGGAGTACTTCACTGAGTGTGGTAGCACACACCTGTAATCCCAGCACTGGGGAGGCTGAGACAAGAGGATCGCTGTGAATTCAAGGCCAGCTGCACCTACACAGTGAGTCCAAGGCCAGCCTGAATTACAGACCAAGACCCTGTCTCAAAACAAAAACAAAAATCTGGTCCTTTTCAGTGCTTAGTACAACATACTCATCATGCCCTTTGTTCACCTCACTACTCTGTGAGCTGGTATTTCCATAACACAAAAGGTTTTTGCTTGGGTTTTTTGGCAGTTCTGGAGATTGAATACAGGTACACACTTATATACCTATCCTGTTTTTTATTTTGAGATAGGGACTTATTTTGTTGACCAGCTGGTCTCAAACTTGTGATTCTCCTGCCTCAGCCTCCCACAGTACATGTACATGTACCACTATGCCCTGTCAGCTGTCTTTAATAACTTCTGTGAATGTGGGAAGACTAAATCTTTTCAAATGGAAAATGGAGTAGGCAACTCTAAATCTTAATATCTTATATACATCTTACTGTTAAAAGGAATCTTGGAGATTATCTAGTCTAACCTATCAACCAGAGTTTGACTACTTACTATATTATTACTCTCAGAGGGATAAACAATATTAACACTGCTAAGGATGGATAATTCATCTCTTCAGAAGACAATCTGCTTAATTTTAGATTCATTTATTAGAAAGTTTTTCAGTATGAGGCAAATAATGTGACATCTATCATTTCTAGTTTGAAGTTCTAAAATTATAAAAACAAAATGTAATAATCTGTTAAATAAGACAGCTACATACATACTATATTAGTATTTCTCTAAATTAAAATTTCTTTTAATTTATATAACCTTTCAATCAATATAACTATTTCTCAAGAGAATCCAAATTTTTCACAATTCTCATAAGTATATCCTGTTCACACTCCAAATTGCTGTCCATATTCCTTTGAAATGTAGTTCGAAGAATGAAATGTAAGACCTTGCCAGCTTCACTCAGAATCAATGGGGCGTCACATTTAATGTAATTAGGGCAGCCTGTGATTACCTGAGGTCACTGGTTACTGATTCTGAGGCAGCAAGAATGATGTATCTTGTTCACAAAGATTGCTATTAAGCTAGTTCTACTTCCCTTAAGTTTCAATTTTCCCATTCCTCAGCATCAGCCCAAACCTTCAATGCAACATTTACCACTAATACACGAACTTTTACTCCCAGTTTGCCACTTACAAATCTGAGAGATTTGTTTATGTTATCATAAAGGTATACAAATAATTCAAACACAAACATGTAACAGAGACTATTCCAGTACTCCAGTTATATGTACTGTACATCCTTCTAGAGAGTGTTCAAGCCACTCTGATACTAATCCCACTGCCTACTTCTCTATCTGTTCATAAGAATGTCCTGAGAATATCTGTAAAAAAAAAGCTGAAATAAATATGAGCTGCGTATATCATCTCCTATTTGTTACCAGTAATGCTGTTTCTTTAAAAAAGTAAAAATAAAAATTTGCATTGATCTGATTTAATAAAGCCACAATGATGGCTAGAGCTAAGAATACCCTTGCTTAACTATTGATAACTGTTTATTTAATAAACTGTTCAGTCATTTTACTACTTTTAGTAGTCGAGGTTCTACAACCCATTTAAAAACAAGAGTATTTGCCCATATCTAGATTGACAGCACCTCTTCAATTCTGTTTCTTCAAGTATTACTATGATTCCAAAGTGTTCCCTGTCTCCCACATTATAATAGGATGTCGTTTACATGAGCTATTTAAACATATTTAAAAACCCCTATCAGCTTTCCTTACTTATTTTGGGCTTTCATTCTCTTACCTACCTTTAATTCCTAGATTGAAAATGATTCACATTTTTTTAAAAAATGAAATAGTTGTATTTTTCTACCAAAAATCCTGCTTTATATTCATTGAATCAACAAAAGCAGAGGACCAACCCTCTGTTTTATACTCATTAATAGAAGATAATGAATTTGCACGGGAAAGAACAAAATTAAGTGATGTCATATTATAAAAATCCATTCTATCCAAGAGGGAAGAAAATATATCAAAATCCTACTAAACTAGTTTAAAATAAAAACCAATCACATATACATAAGTTTGAAACTGAAAGTTATTATACTTGCTAATACAAGGATTCCAGATTGAACATTATCATATTAAATACAAATGTATTTCATAAAGCAATTCAGCCTATGAAGTAGTTTTTATAGTTAAGATGGTTACCTAAAATCTAACATACATACAAAAATAAAGGGGGTATGGTGAGTCATGAAAGAATATAGTTAGGTTATAATACAAATTATACAGAATTACCTCCACATTAAAAACCAACTTGCTTTTACAGATGACTGCCATTAAAAATATTGGAAATAACTCTTTGAAAAAAAAGATTTAATATTGGTATTTAAAATCTGTTGTAACTTCTTCAGTTTTTTAAATGTTCTGTTCAAGCGGAATTCTTCTAGTTTGCACCTGAATAGTATACAATATCCTTCAGTTATCTTTCTTATCTCTTATTCTAAAAAGAATCTTTATCCTAGCAGTGTTCTTTCTTAAATTCTCAAAACTTAGAATTGTTGTACGTATTTCATGAGGAACAATGATTTCTCATGCATTAAATGATTTTTTTTTTCTTTTTTGTAGCACCAACATTTTGTACAAGCCACAAGAAAGAACTAGAAAGCAGGATGCCTATGTTGGTAAGTGAAATAGAAAGAAGAGAGGAAGGATAGACAGCAAAAACTCACTCAGAAGTCTCCATTTCCTTCTTCCGTACTTGTCTTTTTCCTAAATCCTGGACATTGGAAGTTAGTTTTTCTTTTTTTTTCTTTGAGACAGGGTCTCGCTATGGAGTTCAGACTGGCCTTGAGCTCACTGTGTAGCCAAGGCTGGTCTCAAACTCCCAGTGATCCTCCTGCCTCAGCCTCCAGAGTGCTGGGATTACAGGTATGCGCCACCATGCCTGGCCATTGAAAGTTTACAGTAAACTTTTTCGCTTTTCCCTATGTTCTTGTTTATAAAATAGGAAGTCAGTCCTCAACAAATACTACTATGCACTGTGAGTACAGTTGAGTGGCAGAGTATTTGCCTAGCATGTGTGAGGTCCTAGGATCGGTTCCCCTACCCCCTGCAAAAATCAAACAAGCAAATGAGGACAAATTTCATCCTTCCCTAAAATTCCCTTTCTCCACAGAGGTAAAGTTAACAATACTAATAAGAACCTACCAGCTTCAGGCCAAGGCTAACATACAGGTTTGGTTCTTCTCTCTGTGAATTTTCTACATTCACTACATGTGAGTCAGCCTGGGTATCTGCTAAAAGATCTAACTTTCCTCATACACACAGCAGTAAATCATTTTGTTCCCTGTCAGTCCTGTCAATTTTCACTTGTTTCCAAAATCAGAAGGGACAGGAATACTGCATATTAAACACTTCCTTCATAAACATTAAAATTGGTGTGCAGATAAGGGCATCTCAAAATATATACCCAAGGAAAAATATATGAAGGTCAGATGAAAAGGACAGGTGAACAAACACTCTGCATACCACATTTGTTCAGTCTCAACAGGAACTAAATTTATTTCAGAGAAAGAAAGAAAGAAAGAAAGAAAGAAAGAAAGAAAGAAAGAAAGAAAAAGAAAGAAAAAGAAAAAGTACATCCACGCTTAAAAAAAGTGAGACAATTAAATAAAAGGAAGGCATGCTGATAAACCAACCACTTAACAGTTGCACCTTTGTTTACCTACTATTTTGAGCAACACTTGGGCAGGTGTCATTTCAACCAGGGGATCCTTGTTTGCCTGAAAGACACTCCTAAGTCTGTTTATTTGTTTTATAATGACTATTTTTTGGCATACTTTTTTATTTAAAACCTTGTATTCACCTTTGATGTTTGTTTCTAGAGAAATCTAATAAAGTCAAGTTGTTTTCTTTTACTAACTCATATTTGTTTTATTTGTGAAAACCTGTAATTTTTGGATACAATCTATAAAAACTTTTCATAAGTACACGAGGTATCATTTTTATACTTCTCCAGAACTCAGTAATGTTCTTTTACAACACAAAACAGACATATTTGGGACACAGAAGCTGAACAGGAAGGAAGTGTCAAAAGATCTGCAAAAGAATAAACTAGAAAAAGGAGAAATTTTAGCATATAGGAGAGGAAAAGTTTGTGTTATGAAATGGAAAGACAAAAAAGACATCTCCTTATTGTCAACTCTTCAACATGGAGTTCACTTGTTATTAGACATTTTATTGAAATTATACCACACAAGAACAAAAAGAAATGCTAACCAGATAAAGTGTGTTGTTCAAAAGGAGAGAATAATGTAAAAATGTTCAAAGATAATAATGCAAAAAGAATTTGAAAAGATGAGATACAACTGTCCAGATCGTAACATTGCATTGTGTATTATTAATGTGTACACCATGCACAGAAAAATTATTGAATAAATTTGAGAAAACTGCTGTTTTTTTGTTATAAAATTTTAAAAAATGCAACTTTTGATCATCTGCATTTAAATAAATGGACTAGTAAGGGGTTAAGAAGCAGTGTCAGAACTTCATCATGAGTAGGAGTTCACTCTTAAAAGCCACACTACGTATCCGAAGAAAAAAGGAATATATATATAACAGGACTAGCTGTTCTTAAAGCTGAAGTTAGAAAAGAAAGGAACATGATTGTACAGTTTTCTTAGAAAGGAAAGATGGCCAGTTTTGAAAGTACCTGATTCAAGGACAAAAGGTAACTGCAGGATAAAATCTCAAGACTGAACCAGATGGAGATCTAACTATGGGAAGTGCTTTTTAAAAGATAAATGGAAAACGGATAGTAAGAGCTAGTGAAAACCTCCACCCTGAAAGCCAGGTATAGAAGGTAACAAAATCTGTACAGATTTCACAGGTAAAAAGCAGGGAAATTATCTTAGAAGACCCAAGGCATTCCAAGGTAATAGTCATTAGGAATGGTGGCGTGTACGAAGACATGGTGCCACAGAAGGAACACTCCAAGAACTCCAGGTCCACTGAAGAGAATGAACCGGAGAAGCGGTGCTGAAGAGAAGCAAGTAAGAGCTCAGTCCGGGGACTACTGTTTGCACTAGTGAGATTTCTGTTATTCACGAAGATGTGAGTGAGCAAAATCTGTATATTAATGAATGCTTTCTGATGAATTTAGGGTTCCTTAACTTTTATCTTTGTATGAAAGATAACACAACAGATAATTAAAGGACCAAAGAGAAAAGAAAGATAAGAAAAGCCAACCTAGGAATATTGTAAACAAAAATAAAAGCTATATTTATCTAAAAAGAGATGGTCAAATAAATGTAACAAAAGAGGATTTTTACACCGCCAATAAAGTTGAACAACATATGCAGGACTTAGAACAACTAAAGCAGAGGGAAAAAAAGGTCTAGAGAAAGAGTAGGTATGTTGTGTTTACTGGGCTTCAAAGAACCCAAACTTCATAAACATATTAAAAGCAACTTCATTTCAGGCACCCACTGACATAAGTTATCACATAACACAGATAAGGGGCGTAACAAAAGTACTTTTATGATTTAGTTTACTAGGCCTAAGAATTTCAGGAGTGACAGCAGCCCTGGTAATACAGGACTAAAAATGCCTTGGCTTAAGTGCGAGGATAGAAAAACACAGGCAAGGGAAGAAGATGAGGGACTGCAGGATAGCGACTATGCTTGGAGACTTACACACTGCAAGGAAGTGATACACACTTGACAAGAGGGAGTAGAAGCTGTGCAGCTAGAGTCCACACGTATTTCCAAACAGGAATACCGAACAGCACAGAAGAAACAGAAATTAAACGCTTTTAATATGAAGGAAGTTTAAAGTAGGGAACATCAATTAAGATTCGGTACCTCCAGCTGCCATCCATGGAAATTTGTCAACTTTGCAAGAAAAATTCAGATACTACTTTCAGGAAAGAAAAATTGTGGGGGATAAGAATTCTCACACTTCTAAAAGTATGACAAGCATATAGTGACATGATGAATCACTTGATCTGTCTTACCAGTAAAATTTAAGTACAAGTTATGGATTCTTGATGTTAGCACAACTGACTGATAAAGTTGAAAATAAAATTGGCTATTTTCTGATTCACTAAATCTTACTGGCACAAGTATATTCCACATAATTGTAAATAGATAGATAGATAGGTAGATCTGAACTTTACAGTATAACGTAGGATAGGGAAATATTAGTGTTTCTAAACTAAAAGACTACTGAATTCAGCAATTTATGTTTCACTTACTGATTTTCAGAACTCTTAGAACTGTAAGACACAAAAAGATTGGGGATTATAGATGGGCCAAAAAGGCTATTTGTAATCAGAGGAAGATAACTTAGGCTGCAGCTCAAAAAAATCCCTAGCTCTAAACCAGGGAGCAACACACAAGACCCTTTGATTCTGAGGAAGCAATATTCTAAGCAAGGAATTTGGGGTTTCTTTGGACTCTAGAATGTTAATTTCTCTTTGTAAATTTAACAGTGGGAGACAATTCAATTGGTAAAATTGAATACACTATTATTTAATTGGTTAAATTTGATACATTAGTCTCCTTTACCAAAAAAGGCTGACATGCCCAAAATGAAACCTGGAAGTTAAATTTAAACTTTAAAACTATCACAAGGAGCAGGAATGTAGCTCAGTAGTAGAGCATGCTTATAAGAGGACCTGGGTTTGATCTCCAGTACCACAGAACAAACATGCAAACAGCAAGTTAACTAAAACACAGAAGCAGCCTCTATTAAAGGCTTTATACTCTTTAAGTATTGAGGTGTTTCTAAAAGGTGAAAAGAAGCAATAGTTTCTATATTTCAAAAAACTTTATCATTAAACTTAATTGTTTTTTCTTACCCAAGATGAAAATGCCCAGTGTCTATCAAGGGCCTTTAGACACACCCTCTGGAGAGGATCTCTGACTGCTGATCAACAACTATGACCCCTTTCAGCCTGAAAAAGCCGAAGAGGTCATCCCCCATTTTCCCTCAGGGCAGGTGGGGTTTCTTCAGAGGGGGGAATGTTATAGGCAGCTGAGGTAGACAGAACTATTATAGGCAGTCAGACAGGGACAGGCCTTGGAAGGGGCCAATATGGAAGACAAGATACTTTGCAAATGGAGATATATTTGCTGCAGGCCAGACCTCAAGACAAAAGACTAATCAACAAATGCACCCACATTCCCCCCTAGGGATGGACATCAGGGATTGGTATTCTAAATAGGTAGCAGTCACCTTGAAGAGTCACTGACCCAACCCCTTGTAGGAAAAGCCCGTTCTGTTCTGCATTCATGCCCGCTTGCTACGTGACTCACTTCTCCATATGATCCTGATTTAATCAATTTTACCAGAACAATTCTTATTGGCTGACCATAGTTTTGTCCCACCTCGTGCCCACCTTGTGATTTCCCATTTTTCTCACCACCTCAGACCCACCTCACCTCGAGGTTTTGCTCCATAAAAATCCCTGGAAAAGACAGGTTCCCCGGGCAACCCACTTGGGGCCCCCCTTCTGTCTCTCTGTCTGTCTCTGTCTCTGCCTCTCTCTCTCTCTCTGTCTCTCTTTCTCTCTCTCTCTCTCACAGAAGGTTGCTTTCCCTCAATGAATATATTTTGCTCTTAAAAAAATAAATTTAAAAAAACAACTTTTTACATGGGGATGAGTATCCTTAAGATTAAAAAACTATATACACTGTGGCTAATGATTATCAATAATTTTTTAATAAGGTACCAGCTCTTCAAAGCCAATGAAAGCAAAACTCTACTATTTATTTAGATCTCTTAACTGTTCTTTGTATCTTTGTTGTTAATACTAACACCAGATTTCCAGATACTTAAATTAGAAACACAATGCAATTTCACAGAACTCTCTTACATCTTGTATCCAAAAAGATGCTAACTGCTTTATTTATTGAAACTGTTCTGCTACTCCTTTTTCACTGCCACTACCCATTCAATTGTTTTTCTGAATACTCTGAGAGCTTCCTTTTTAATGCAGGATTTCATTCTTTACTTACTCTAGTCCATCTTAAAACAATATTTTATGATGAAAGATGGCATAACTTTGCCCTAAAACTTAAGTATTGGTCTATAAAACTGAAACACGCGAACCAAGATTTGGACGACTCTACTTTTCCAACCTTACTACCTACTAATCTCTTAGTCCATGTTCAAGGTCAGTGGTTATCAAATTTTAGTATGTATCAGAATTGGCATCAGAGTCTGAAGGCTTGTGTAAAATATAGATTACGAGACCCTACTCCTCACATTTCAGATTAGATACCAGGATGGGAGCAAAAATTGTATATCCACTCTATAAACACAGGATGACTCACAGAAAATAATAAATCAAAACAAGATGAATGCATTTTAGTATTTTCACAGTTCTCTTCTAATTAGGGACACCTTTTTTTCTCAATTTCAAATCATGTATACTCATATAGTAAATCACCATACTACTTGAGTCAAAAAAATTGTCCATCATTGCACTGCCTACATATAACGACATCTTGATATATTTCCCTTTTCTAATTATGTGTCTTACAAGTAGGTACTTAACCTCTCTGAATTGCAGCTGTATCATTTGTAAAATTAAGATAAAAATAGTGCTTATAAAGTTGTTGCAAAGAATAAATGAAAATCTAGGACAGGGACTGACATATTTTTTTCTTAAAGGGCCAGAAAGTAACTTATGTGCCATACTTCCTCCACTGAAACTACTCAACTGTACTGTATTATGAAAGCAGTCCGAGAAAATATAGAAACAAACAGGCAAACGCTAATAAAGTTCACCTGCAAAATTAGTCATGCTGTTTGTGCCACAAGGAGTCAGACCAAAGTTTCACAACATTTTCATACATTTGGATTATTTTTGGGTTGTGTGTGTTGGTATGGCAAGTTTTGAAATTCTTAAGAGAATCTGAGCTGAATACAATGGTACACTTCACTTGCCGTGCTACTTGGGAGGCTGAGGCTAGTGGGTAATATAATGAGACCCCAGCTCCTAAAAAAAAAATCTGAACCTGCTCACAATGAAAATGTAAATACAACTTTTCACAAACAATTTCACAAGGTTCAAATAATTCCTAAAGTACACAAGTGGATCTCATGGGTTATCACTGAGAAACCCTATTTCTGTTGAATTAGCTCATTAGATTTTTCTTAAAGCATTTTCTCCCTCTAAGTTCTAGACATGAGTACATGGGAATGGACTGGCCTATGGTCAAGCTGCCTAATTCCTGTTACAAATGTTTTTACTTTCTTTTGAAATTATATTTTTCCAGATCATTACCTTGTTGCTGAAAATACTAATTGTAATAGCTAAACAATATTTTAGTTCATGAGAGTTGAAAAAAACATTCAAATATTTTAAAGCTTCTGGTCTTTGTATTTAATTTATTCATCTCATTAGTTATAACTAACAATATGATGAACAGCTTTATGCCCAAATTTATATTTCCTAAAAAAGAAATACTGTGAGAAAAATGACTAAGTCAAAAGGTACAGATTTTTTTTCAGTTTCTTGATAAACTGTAATTTTTTACTCCCCAATCTGAAAATGAAATACACATTCACCATAAGATTGTGAGCATAATACAAACTGTAGGCTTTACTATAAATTCTGTAATCTGGGATATCTTTGGCAAAATCTTCAAAGGATGGTAAAAGTGCAGATAATAAAATCCAAAAATGTATATTCATTTTACTTTTACTTGGTGGGATTTCTCAATGTTAACTTCAAACAACATGGAGAGACTGAAACTTTAAATTTAAATCTTTTATAAACATTTAAAATATACCCATACTGCCTTGCCTTAAAAACACAAGTTAATAAAGATAAATTACTTCTACAGGTTTGTTATCATCATCATTTTTGTATTTTAGGAATAACTGCTAGAATGAGCTGCTGCTTTTGAGGTAAGCAGAGTCTGTTCGAGTGGGTTAGAGGGAAAAATAAGCATTGAGAATCACTTCACATCAGTAGCTTCTGACAGCTTATATTTATTTTTTTTCTCCTTCACATTCATGAACATCTTTAGTTTTCTGCTGCCATGGATCTTTCTTTTTAATCAATGTCCATTCCACTACTTCTACGTAGTACTGCTTTAAGATGCTCTAGTATATATCAAATACACATACATAGATACTATAATCCATAGCAAGGGCACATTCCCGCACATATACGTATAACTACAGTAGCGAAGAGCACAGGCTGGCTCTTAGTCAAGTGATTTAATCTCTCAGTCTTAGGTTCCTGATCTGTAAAATGAGAATGGCACTGTCTACTAATATAGCCACTTTTCTTCCTTTTGTCTTTTCTCTTTTCATATCTCTATGCTATTTTACTGCAAATGGAATCAAAAAAGGAGCCTGTCCTCTTTCTCAAAGTTAATCAAATGATCAATTACATGTAGCATCTCACCCAATCCTGAGTGAATGAATCATGTTCTCCATATCTTCACCTAGTAGGTACATACAGATAAACAATGATACAAACTACTGTTAACTACGTTCATAATCAGCAAATCCATGCATTCCCAACAGATGAACTTTTTCTTCTATGTTAAAGCTCCTACAGAAAGCAATTCCTGCACTCATGCTTTAAATCTTGTTCCTACCCTTCAGGAATTTTATACTATAGAATCTTTTTTTTTTTTTTTTGTAGATTTACCTCTTCCTTTCAAATGGATCATTTTCAGAAGATTTTAAACAAACCCAGTTCTCTCCAGTTATTTACTTTTAAACATTCATTCTCAATCCACAATCGCTCTAGTTACCACCCATATGTTACCTTCGCCTTTATGGGTTAGTTATTCATATCATATAGCTTTGTTTCTTTACCTCCCACTCCTCAAACCATTTCAGTACACTGTAGCCCTGAAGTCTACACTGTCAGAATACCTCTGCTTGGAGTCACCAAAGACTCCATGTTAATTCAATGACTGGATCTCAGCAGCTTTTAATGCCAGTTATCACACACCCTACCCTAAAACTTCTCTTAACAGCACACCTCCCTGTTTTTTCCTATTTCTTTAATCCTTGTCAGACTTCACTTGAAGATTAATCTTTTCCTACTAGGCCATTTAACTTCAGAGTTCTTCAAGCTTCAGTTTCACGTCCTCTTCCTTGCCTACTCTGTATTTTCTCTCTCTGTGAGCTTATTCATATATCTGGCTTTGGGCCAGAGATATAGCTCAGCAGCATAGTGCCTGCCTGGCAAGCACGAGGTCATGAGTTCAATTTCCCATACTACCAAAAAAAAACCAAAAACAAAAACAGAAAAAACATGTATCTGATTTCACTATCATCCACACAGGTCAACAATCAGACCTCCCTTCTAAGATGGGGTTTCCAGGAATCTAGGTATCTTTATGGGATTGAACACAGGCTTTGCAAGCCAGGCAAGCATAATAACACTAAGCTATAACCACAGCCTATAAAAACCCTATTCTTCACATTTATTATAAGCACACACAAAAATCGGGACAATACTTGTTTGCTAACCACTGCATATCCCCCATAAGTGATGAGCTTCAACAGTCACACCAATGGTTTTTCTATTGCTTAGACTTCAGTTATTTTTATATTCGCTGGAGAGGTAACTGTACAAAGCATAAATACACTAGACTTTTTCTTCTTCTTCTTCTTCTTCTTCTTTTTTTTTTTTTCTATTTGAGACAGGGTTTCACTATGCAATTCTGGCTGACCTTAAACTCACAGCAATCCTCCTACTTCAGCCTCCCAAATGCTGGGATTACAGGCATGTGCCACCACACCGGGATGCACTAGACTTCAGAATCTGATATAATCTTATATAACACTTTATACAAGTCAACCTCTTTTCATATTTAGGTTGCTACTGATGTCTTATCATTCCCTGAAATCTTTGCTATCAAACACTAACATGTATTTTAAATGTCACTTGGTTGACTAAATTGTATTGATCATATTTTTTCAAATGCTTAACCAGAAATATAGTTTACTATATGTTTCTTAAATTTAAAGTTCTCTTTCTTTGTTGTTTGTTTCTAATAATTACAATTGAGTACATCTTGGCAGGAAAAAATTTTGGTGCCAACAATAACAGTTACAACTGGTTTCCCAATTCTTTTTGGCAGGTATGTATCATTAAAAAATATAAAAGCAATAAACTCCTCTTAAAATTTTTTCTTCTACCTTTCTGACTACAAAAATTAAAAATGGAGATTGAACCCAAGGTTTCACATGTTAGGCAAACACTGTACCTACATACATCCTTAGCCTGATAGTTTTGAAGCGAAGTAATGAGTGGTAATTTAGAGAGCACCAGTAGACCAGAATCATGGAAAGAATAAAGTTTGTCAACGAAATATCTAATGAAAAAGATTCTGTATAAATTAAATTATTTAAGTTTAGTATTTCCTCAGTCAAACTATAACGACCTTTACTTAGTTCCCCTAATTAATTATGTATCTTTCAAAAATAAAAGTAGTTTTGGGAAAAAGAATTAAAATTTCAATATATTCAAAATATCTTTGCATTTAATTGTAAGAAATAATCTCTGAGGCAGAAGAAAAATGACTTTTAGTACTATTTCTGTTGAGTATAATAGGTTTAATCAAGAAAATCTGAAGAAATAAATAGGTGTACAGAAAAACTGTAAGTCAGCTATAATGCTAAGAAGCCATACATTGCTAGCAATTAAGTATGTCTTTTTCAGTTACAAAAGTAAAATCACTTGTGTCTTGTCTTTTCAGTATTTTTTATTGTATAGCTTGAGTATCCGTAACACAAAAATCCAAAATCTAATGCTCCAAAATCTGAAAATTCTTGACGATCCACATGATACCACAAGTGGAAAATCCCACACATAACCTCAGGTGGTGAGTCAGAATCAAAATGCAAGGCTGGGCATGGTGGTCCAAGCCTGAAACCCCACCAGTCCACTGGGGAGGCTGAGTCAGAAGTCAGAAGGATTGCTGAGTTCTAGGCCAGCCTAAACTACAAAGCAAGACCTTGCCTCAAAAAAAACAAACCAAAACTAACAAAAATCAAAATGCAACATGCATTAAAAGCACATTTAATAAATAAAATTACCTTCTGCCTATGCATATACAGGACATATTAAATACAAATTAATTTCATGTTTAGACTTGAGTTCAATCCGAAAGAATTATGTATATGCAAATAATCCAAAAACTGAAAAGAAAAATTCCAAAATCTAAAACACTTATTTTTAGTCCCAGGCATTAGGAGATAGTCAGCTTTATACACACTTTTCCATATAAATAAATACAGTGGTACCTCAGTTCATGAACTCTATTCTCTTTACAGTTCTAGTCACAAACTGAACTAGACGAGAACCAAATCAAATTTTCTCATAAGGGCAACATGGACCCTAACCACTGAATTTGTTTTTTGTCCAACTGTTTGCAACCAGAATCGTGGAAAGAATGAAGTTTGTCAACCAAATACCACTGTGTTCTTTACAAACATGATTAATTAGGGAAATAGGATTCCAGGTAAAGACTCTCTTACAATTTATCATTGAGAGTGTTTTCAGTGATTTACTACTATAAATGTCATCATGAAAAATCAGTAGAACTCAACTCTGAAAATCAACCTAAAATAGGATTGAAGAATTCCTCAAATATAGCCATCATGATGGAAGGTTTATTTTTCTTTGTTTTTCCTAATTGTAATAAGTTAATGTTTTCCCATGAAATTCACCTTTTATAAAGTGAAAATGTCACCCCAAATGTGCCTAAACTTTTGAAACTTTTTTAAAAATACATTTGTTAAAAAACTGAAATTTTTAATTTGCAATTTAGAAATAAAAATTTAATTTTGCCAAAGTAAATCATGCAATGAAATTATTTCTAATGCTGAATATTCACTTCAAAATGGACTGTTCACCGTCTTCCACATCTAGTACATTTTACTAAGTTAGAAAACTCAGTAAAATTTGAGACTGCTAATTAGATACGGCAGATTATACACACATTTACTTCTACTCCTACCTGCAAACCCCACCAAAAAAACAGCCAAAAATCTTTTTTTTTTTTTTTTTTTTGGTTTTTCTCCGGTACGGGGAACCGAACTCACGACCTTACGCTTGCCAGGCAGGCGCTTTTGCCGCTGAGCTAAATCCCCAGCCCCCAAAAATCTTTTTGTTTTACAAAACCTAAACCTACAAGGGCAGAAAGAACGGAGACATGATTATATTCCGGTAGCTGGAAATATAAATTGATGAGTGGTCACTGACTTAACAGGCTTCAAAAACTGGAATCCAAGTCAGCAGTAGCAGGAGTGCAGGAACAAACTAATTTGTGCTTGAAGGACCACAGAATCCCAGAAAATCTCAGAATTTGAGGCACCTCTAAAAATTGAAATGAAAGCAGTCAAAAACAGATCATTTTAAAACCTCCCAAATGTCCCTTCTCCTAAGGAAACAATATAAACTAGTTCCTAATTCTCTGGAGAGTGTAAAATATAAGAAGAAATTTAGAAACCAGGAGGAGAGGGAGATTTGAAGGAAAGAGTATGAAGAAAATGAGCTAAAGTTGAAGTACATTAATGAATATGCTGAAGAGTAAGACAGTAAGGCAGTCCCTACCTTCTGGCTCAGCTAGGCCAACTGGTCATATCTACAAATTAAAGGAAAAAAATTACCTATCAACATGGAGGTTAAAAAAAAAATAAAAATAAAAATAAACATGGAGGTAAATATCGTAAGAACTAAAAGAGTACAAATGACTGCCTCTGGGGAATAAGTATAGAGAAGCAAAGGGATCGAGTACTACAACTTTTTAGAAGCTGTGTCAAAAAAAAATCTGCTGGCAAGCGCAAGGTCGTGAGTTCGATTCCTGGTACCGGAGAAAAACCAAAAAAAAAAAAAAAAAAAAATCTGGTTGCTCCTATAATTTCTATTTTTGTTTTTTCCTTCCTTATTAACAGAATCATAGGCATGAATTGATCAAGAAAATGCAAAAATTTAAAAAATAATTCCTAACATTCTGTTCAGATGGGCAAGAAGCTGGAAGAAGTCACTGCATAGGATTTAGAGCAGGCTGGTTCTACATTATCTCACAGATACCCTGTTCCTGCCACAAGAAAATCAGGTGTGCTAGCTGGAAGATCATCAACTGCATGAAATCATGAAACAAACTCTGCATTCAGAGATAAGGATGACTGATAAGAAACCGCAAATAACTGTACAATAATAATGACATTATACCATCCCTACCCTGTCTATTCAAACTTTTTAGATAAGAAATGCAGACCTTGCTTAAGCTTCTGAAATCAGGTCTCTATTAGTAGCAAAATGTAATTCCTAATATTTAGGCTGTATATGACTTCTAAAACAATGCAGATTAAATATAACTAAAAGATATTTCTAATTAATAGCAAAAAAACAGTAAAAATGTACTATATACCCTATGAAACTTTTCATAGGGCTGGAACTACCATGTAAATTCTCTACCAACACCAAGAGATAAAGACATTTTTTTTTTTAAAAAATTAAATTGAATTTCTCTAAAGAGACATTTGCACATACTTCATAAAAATAGTGAGGTAAAGCCTATTTTTCTGTTGTTTGTCTCTAGCCCTAATTGCTTAAATATTGTTTAAAAATCATTACTTTTTCTCACATATATGTGAGTATTAATCATGTAAAGTACTAGAGTCCCAAAGCAAAGGGATAGCAGGGCTTCTCAACCAGACCGTATTAATATTTTAGACAAAGAATTCTTTGTTGTTAGGGCTGTCTTGCACATTGAAAAATGTTCAGCAGTATCTTTGGCCTCTATCCACTAACTGCCAATTATGACAATCAAAAATATTTAGAAATTTCAGAATGTGCCTCACCAAAAAAATCTCCAAAAACCCTGCCATAGAGAAAATATAGTTGTTTTGCAAATCATTGTGCTTTACCTGGAGCATTTGGTAATAAACATAATGTTATAACAGAATTTCAAAAGTGTCACATTTTAAACTGTAATCTTTATTGCAGGATACAAACTATAAACTACCTACAGATTAGATTATCTCTAATGTCCCTCTTAAACCTTCAGGGGATTTCACATGACAGAAATATTAATAGCGTCTGTATTTAATCCTGTCTGTGCTAAGTACAGTACTGGGCACTGTATGTTCACTCTCCTTTTATACTAATGATATTTTCATGGGATGGCTATTAAGCATAGTGTAATAAAAATAATTTTAAAGTCTACTTTAATGAACATATCAAAGTGTTTCCAAAAGTACTTACTCTTCACTACATTCATTGCCACGCCAAGACTGAGAACGTATCTTGTTTATAATTTATGACCAAAATTTTTTTCAATACACCTGATAATTTTAATGACTTTCAGGAATTAGGGTAATTTTCATAGTAACTAAAAAGTCAGAGACAACAATGATTCCTGAAGTATTTTTTTCCATTTTGGCAAAATGAAAGAGTACTTCATAACTTTTTACCCATGATTCTTCAGTAGTTTCTGGAACTTTTTTTGATTCCTTTGTAACTTCACATTAAAATTATTTGAGGATGTTATTTGTAATTTCAGTATGTCTTTCATTAGAGATTGAAGGCTGGATTCAAATTCTAATTTGCAGTCAGACATAATGGTAAACATCTGTAAGCCTAGTACTCTGCAAGGATGAGGCAGGAGGATTTCAAGTTCAAGGTCTGCCTGGGAAACTCAGTAACTTAGGAAGACCCTGACTCAACAATAAAAAGTTAAAAAAGCACTAGGGATGTACAGCAGTGTGAAGGCTCTGGGTTAAACAAGTACAAACAAGAAAAAAATCCGAATTTGTCCACTTAACTGGAACCTAAGAGGCATAAATTTGTTCAGGCATCAACTTCAGCAATGTAACTAAAGGAAGTTAAGATTAATAGGCTCTCAATGAAAGTTACTTCCCCCTACCTTTCATCATGAAAGCAAATGAAGTATTAGTTAAGGCCCAATTCTATTTAAGAGCTGTTGACAGTCTACTAAAAAGGGCCAAAAGAGTATATAATACAGTCCGACATTAAACTCTTGTCTTCTGCTTTACTTTTCATTACAATAAAAGACACAAGAACCTCTCTTCAAAAGTATTCCCTCCCCTCTCCTTTCACCCTGCCAAGAATTTTTTTCGTTAGTACATGTTTGCAATTCACAGAGCTTACAACCATCTTGGGGAATGCTTATGTGTATATATTACAGCTCCCCCGTCCCTTTCTCCTCCCGCCCCACTCCCCTATCACTTTTTAAGTACTTGTTGATATTATTGGTCTCAGCTCAGGTTACGGCATGTAATGTTTACATTGATTGGTTAGTATGATCCTGTACATGGCACATCTTTACAAGGCACCAGATTCTGCCAAGGACTTTTGATTCATATTGCCCTCTAAAAGGAGGAAGACAAACTGGAGCCTTTCTTCTCAATACCACTGCGCTGTGTATGTAATTCATATATTTAGTTAACTGTCACCTACCCAAGTGCCTATTACCTATTTTAAATATTATTCATGATTAAGTCATGTATTAATGTATGCATGTTACTTAATACTACCCTTAGTAAATATTAGGAAACCAAAGCTTTTAAAAAACAACCTTTGGGAATCAGAGTTTATAATCCACTGTTTCCCTTACTAGCAAATAAAACAGAATTGTTATAGTATCATTTTATTATTCAGTAGATAAAATCCCACTTAGTACAGGTGGATCTTTTGTTCCACCTAAAAGTTCAAATAAAGAACATAATTTCATAAAGCTCACCTACGGTGGAACCAAACAGAAACTAAGGAGAGGATCGATTGGTAATCTAGTGTTAGAAAGTAAGGAAGGAAGTTTCAGGTAAAGTGGACAACATCAAAGTAAGTCGAATGACACTCATAACAACCATATGCAGTAAAAATCTGTTCAGTTCTTCTCATTCAGTTTTATTTCCTTGAATATTCAGGAGCTAGTAGGACCTTTAAAAAGTCAATTTCATTTGTTCCTAAATTTTACTGTCAATTTTTACTATTTTACTGCCAATGACTAGACACTTTTTCACAAGCTATATTTATTTCTTTAGTCTTAAAATTGACATCAAGAAACAAAACAGAGGTACATCTTCAAAACTGTTCTCCAAAACTGTTCTGGCACTCAAATAAAATTTCATATTCTTCAGCAATTAAACGTTATTTGATGAAACAATAAAACTAAGGTAGCCAAAACCAGGCTGGAAGTATACTCATTAATACATTAAAAACATGAATTGTGTCAAATTTTCAAAGTTTAAAATTTCTATAGATACAAATTTACCAACTGAATGGCTTCTAGGTATAAAATGTATTGGTAGAAACAAATGCTTTAAAACAACAGTGAACTTCTAAATCAAGTGAATGTAATTATCAAAATAAAATTACATCTTCAAGAAAATCAGTAGAAAGCAATGTCAAAGAAATTGATGCACTCTTTAATACCAAAATGGTATCAGCCTCCAACTTATCTATGGCACCAGGGGAAAAAATGACATCAAAATTTAAACTTAAGCATTAAAATTGTCAATTTTCACCCTTTCTCTTTCTTGTTAGATTTTCATATTTGTTACCAGAATGAAACTAATAGCTGATCCAAACTCATTACATGTTTACTCATTTAACTACTATTCCTAGTACAAGAGGTTAAGTAACTTGGGGAGTCAGTATTTGAACCTGGCAGTACAGCATCCAAGACAATAAATTTTAAAGGGAGGAGGATGAAAAAGGGATCAGTAATATTTTTTCCAAAGCAGTTTGCAAAACAAGAGTGTTGTGAATGAGAATAAACATTTAAATTACAAATGATGAGAATGTGGATTACAAAACTTTACCCCTAAACAAGTACATTGTTTGTATGATATTTCATTACAGTCAAAGTCTAGACTGCATCCAATCCTAATGGGAAATTATGTAGTGTCACTGTTTGGACACTAAATTTTACAGGCTAAGCAAAGTGCACTGTAATTTAACGAACGAGAAGGGTGGTGATGTAACCTGACCAATAGTTTTAAGCAAAAGGACGTTCTCCACGAGCAGTTAATTAGGGAAGAGTGCGTGTGTCAAGAAGGAAGGAGATTTAAGAAAAAGAAAGTTGAGCATCACGCACTCACTTAACGCCCCACCCTTGAAAGAAAAAGTAACCGAACCACCCTGGGCGAGCGCCAAAGCCAACTGGAGAACTGGCTCGGCGGGACCGGGGAGCGGATGACAGGAGACCCCCGCAGAGGGGGAGGGGTGCGGATGACAGGAGGAGGCGCTGGAGAGACGCGTGCCTCGTCTCCGAAAGGGGAACGCCGCGCGAGGACGAGACGCAGGAAGAAAATGTTTTTTAGCGGAGACTGCACACGACGTGACGGGGACAGGGTGAGACCTAGGAAAGGCGGGACCCTCGGGCAGGAAGGGGTCTGTCTGGGCAGGGAGGCACGTCGGGACAGCGCTTTCCGGCGACCTGACCCTCCTCGCCAGCCCCTCCGCCGCCGCCAACTCTCACTGTCCCGGCAGCCCCGCGCCGCCAGGTCCTCGGGTCCGCTCCCGTCCCCGCCCGGCGGGGTAGGTGCCGGCGGGGGGATGGGGCTCCCTGCACCCTGCGCGGAGGGCTGGGGCCGCGACCGAGCACACAGCCCCGCTCCGCCGGCCAGACGCCAAAGGCGCAGAGGCCCAGGCCCGGTGACAAGCGGCGGCGGCGGCGCCTCACCTGACAGAAGCGCCGGCAGTAATCCCGACTGCTGATCCCGGCTCCGTCGTCGCCGCCGCCGCCGCCGCCAGCGCCACCTCTGCAGTCGCCCGAAGCCCCGACCCCTACAGGGCCGGGGGGGGACTCCACAATGGCCACGAGCTCTTCTCCGAGGCGCTCGGCCTCTTGGTCGCTCTCTTCCTCCGCCATGAGGCTCTCGCAGCCCAGCGCGTACCAGCCCCTGCGCCGCCGCCGCCGTAGCTGCCTCGGCTAACCTCCCCCTCCACTAGTTCCCTCCCCCTTCCCTCCGCCCAGGCTGGACGGGGCGGGGGGGGCACTCGGCTGGGCCCTACTTCCGGCTCCTCCTACCCACGCCCCCAGCTGGTATTGGGGATCGCTAACTGCCAATCATTTCTATGCCCGCCCTTCCACTGCTACTGGTTAAATAGTCTGTCTGTTTAATAGACTCGCCATCTGTTGGTCAGAACTGCACGGCGGTTGCTGGGGACCGCCCACAGGTTCTGCCACAGGCGGCGCTGGAGGACGGGGCGCGGCGGGGGACACGGCGGCCACTGAGGCGCTCGAGCGGGTAACGGCGGCGGCGGCGGCGGCGACGTCGGGCCCTCCTCCTTCTTCATCCTC
Source organism: Chinchilla lanigera (assembly GCF_000276665.1). Lineage (NCBI taxonomy): Eukaryota > Metazoa > Chordata > Mammalia > Rodentia > Chinchillidae > Chinchilla > Chinchilla lanigera. The sequence goes on from NW_004955407.1 coordinate 5,436,243, forward strand.
TTCCTCCCCCTCTCCTTCCTCCTCTTTTTCTTTCCGGTCGGGTCTCGTCCACTTCCCCTCCCAGGGGCCACAGCTTTACGGTACCGAGGAGCTCGGGAGGCCAGGGTGGGCCCGGCCGTTGGTGCGGGCTGTGGGCCCCGGGCCTGCGGCTCGGAAGCGGGAGCCG
>NW_004955407.1:5436754-5447640 GCF_000276665.1 Chinchilla lanigera
GGCGCTCCCGCCCCCGCGCCCCCCCCCATCTTCCCTTCCCGAGTGTCTCTCGTGTTTTACAGCGGAGGCATGGTTTCCCGTTACCGCCGGGAAGACGGGGTGCGAGCCCGGAAGCTCTTTCCCCACCACCACTTGTTGAAAGTCTGATTTGAAAGCGGTCCGGGTTTGAACGACGGAAAGTGCGGAGATTTTAGGCGCCCCCAATTTTGCGCTGGAGACCCTTCACTACTAATTATCAAGAAAAAACTGGAAACTAATCCGGTAAACATTTAAACTTAAAAAGTTATAAATTTTATTTTTATTTTTGACCTAGTACATTAGTGCTGTTTCTCATTTGTTTGCTAATTCCTGTTCTTTTTAACTTCCCTGTTTGAAATATCTTTATCATCTCTTGAAAGCACTTTTGTTCTTAGGGTATGTCAGCCGGCGAATCCTCTATAGTAACACTAAGAAACTGTTTCAAAGTTACAAAAAGTTCAAAATACGGGCTTTTTACCTGAGCACAACTGATTGAACCTTTTATACCACAAAGAATTACGTATTTGTTTGGAAGTTTGGAATCCAGATATTTAAAGATAAATCATTTTTCATGGAGAAAGTAAGATGGAAACACTCCTGAGCACAGTGATTTCATGATTACCATAGAGCTCATAATCATAGTGGGACTGATTTGTTAGAGGAGTAGGAAATACCATTACTTAAAGACACGTGTAATGATAATTCGTCAAGTGGCAGCCAGGAATATCAGTCTTCTCTGCCATTGCAAACCTGTAGATTAACATATCTGACAAAGTGAGAGCTGTACACTTTCTTTATTTATTTATTTATTTATTTTTTTTGTCTTTTTGAGGCAGGGTCTCGCTATGCAGCTCAGGCTGGCCTTGAGCTCACTTTGTAGCCCAGGCTGGTCTCAAACTTGCAACGATCCTCCTGCCTCAGCCTCCTGAGTGCTAGGATTACAGGTGTGCGCCACCACACCCGGCGTGTACACTTTCTTTAAAAAAAATAGAATTTAATCCTATTAAGACCTGGACTTGATCATATTTTGCAGAATTTGTGTGAAGTCTTAAGTCCTCTGATTTGGGTCCACAGTTCCCTACTTTTGACAGTTTAAAGTTCTTTTGAGAGAAATTTCATGTTACCCAGATACTGATTATTTACTATTGATTAGTGCAATGGAATACTACTGTTTCTGTTTATACTTGTAAAGCGTAATTCTTCACAATACACTTAGGAATCCTTTAAACTATTTATAAAGAACAGAATTCCTTTTGAATCGTGTCAAATTCATTTTAACATCTTAAAATCTTAGTAATTGTAAGACTTTAGTTGAAAGACAGGCCCTAGGAAAACATTAAGGTTTACTAGTCATTTGTCACCAGCTAAAGTGTTTAGTGTCTCAGGTTTTCAGTGAGGATAATGTTAATGATTTTTGACATTTACTCCATTGATTGTAAGTTTGCTATTAGGATAGATTGAGAGCTTATTAAGCTGCTTGTAAATTAAATAAATATTGGGACAAGTAGTGAAGGTGCTCTGTAATTTGTTTACTTCATTTATTATTTTTTTATTTTTATTCTTTTATTTGTGTGTGTGTGTTGCTAGGAATAGTACTTAGGGCTTTCTGTGTGCTCAGCAAGTACTCCACCGCTGAGTTGTATACCTAGCCCTTAATTTACTTTTTCCATCAGCAAAGTTTGATTGAGCATCTGGTATATACTGGACATTATATTAAAGTCTTGATTTTTTCTAACTTACTAGTTAATAAGTAAAATAGATATTACTAAATGTAATCATTCATCTGTATTGGAAAAAAGAAACCAAGTATTGTAGAAAGAGCCCTTTGCAATCTTGATTATCATGATGTGGAAAACTTAAGTAGCCATGCATTAAAAAATAAATTAATTTCAACTATATATATTAATTATGTTCTTTCTTGGTTACTTGTCTTTCTCAAAATAATTTGAGAAATTATATCCACATTCATAAATTAAAATGCCAGATTAGTGGCCCACATGTTAGAACAAACTACATAGTTGAACTCCTAAAGTCAGTTTCTCTAGAACTGAAGTTCTTTCACTTGCCCCCCCCAAAAGCTCTTTAAAAGGTGAGTACATATCTAATTGGATTAGCCATATAGTTAATACTCTTGAGTGTTGAATTTTTTTCTTTTTATTCTCTTTTTATTGACTACAGATTAAGAGGTTTCATTTTGGCAGGCGGATTTATACATGCACATGGCATGCTTTGATCGTTTTCACCCCCCAGCACTGCCATGTTTAATTTTTGACACAAGGTCACACTAAGTTGCCCAGGCTAGGTTTCATCTTAAGAACCCTCTACCTTAGCCTCCCATAGTGTTAGGGTTACACCTAACATGCACCACCACACTCAACAGATAAGTTAAATTTAATGAATATACAATCATCTGATTTTTTTTGAAGTCTTTAATCTTAACATGTTAAACTCTTTTATGCACTGCTTCAAGAATGAACTGTTGTTATAATACTTACCTTTGTTTCTCTTGTGTTGGAAGAACCTTACTCAAAGTCAGAATGGAACGATTTGTAGTAACAGCACCACCTGCTCGAAACCGTTCTAAGACTGCTTTGTATGTGACTCCCCTGGATCGAGTCACTGAGTTTGGAGGTGAGCTTCATGAAGATGGAGGAAAACTCTTCTGCACTTCTTGCAATGTGGTTCTGAATCACGTTCGCAAGTCTGCTATTAGTGACCATCTCAAGTCAAAGACTCATACCAAGAGGAAGGCAGAATTTGAAGAGCAGAATGTGAGAAAGAAGCAGAGGCCCTTAACTGCATCTCTTCAGTGCAACAGTACTGCGCAAACAGAGAAGGTCAGTGTTATCCAGGACTTTGTGAAAATGTGCCTGGAAGCCAACATCCCCCTTGAGAAGGCTGATCACCCAGCAGTCCGCGCTTTCCTGACTCGCCATGTGAAGAATGGAGGCGCCATACCTAAGTCAGACCAACTGAGGAGAGCTTATCTGCCCGACGGATATGAGAATGAGAATCAGCTCCTCAACTCACAGGATTGTTGACAAGGAGGTTACCATCGTTGTGATCAAGATAAATAATGTGGAGTATTAAAGTTATGTGTTGATTGTGTGGTTCATTTTTATATTTATTTTGTTTAAAATCATGTGATGCAGAGTAGTTTTGCATTGTGTATATAGTTGCAGGCAAAAAAACAAAAAATCCTCACTGCAGAACTTGTTAATTTTAGTCACCAGTGGTTTAAGTAAAACTTAGGTATAGAGTATGCTAGGATACCTAAAACCTGATGGTTATCTTTAAAATTGGTGGCTTTTCTCCTGGGATGTTTGTGCATGGAAAAAATTCCATGCCTTTTTTAACCCTGTTGCCATGTATGATTATTCCTTGTGAGCTACTTAATTACCTGGATTGAAGACCAGTCTAGAAAATTGAAGCTGCTGCCAGGCAACACCACTCAGAATAACTTAAAGGAATTCTTCTGATTAGAGGATCCTCTTCAAAATGGAAGAGGTAGTGACAAACTGTTATTATATCTTGAGATCCCTAGCAGAAATGACTGTTTTTTTTCAAAGTATGTTTTGTTTGTATTTGAAATAGTTGCCTAACTTATTCTTCAGTTCCTATCTTTTCTTTTTTAAAGTCTTTCCTGTTTTATTTAGTAGCAGCTTTAAGTGACCAAAAGACTAAAATCTTTCTTTTAATGTTAGTGCCAAAAGCCACAGGGAATTTTGTGATGACAAAATTTGAGTTTCTTACTATGTATACAGAGTTTTGAAACATTGCTTTCATTTTAAGCATTTTCTTGAATATGCAATTTTTTAAATGTCTGTGTCGCTTCCAGACTGACAAGTTAAACAGACATTTTATGGTTGAGTTTCCTCTTTTTATAGAGAATTAGTTACTTTTTGGCTGACAGATCAAATAAGGAAAGGTATTTCTATACATTAATTTTTCCGTAAGATGTTATAAGAGTTTAGATAAATAGAAACTGCTTTCCTTTTACTTTTACCTGCTTTGTTTCTGGCAAGACTTACAATGGAGATCCAGCAGTACTCTGTATATTGTTTGGCTGAGAAAATAATCAGTTCTGTTAAAGCTCAGCCATGTTCAGAAAATTATCTCTATCTGAACCTCAGTGTCGTGTAAGTTATCAAAGTAGTTTAGCCCAGGTAGGTGCTCTCCACAAGAAACCTAGGATATATTTAAGAAATTTAACAGCTAAAAACTTGGCTAAGATCTTTTAATAAGAAAATTAAATTATTTGAAAACATTCAAGTAAAAAATAGTTATATTTCTGTTACAGAGAGTGCTAAGTGATACCCTGTGTGACTTAGAGTTATCTTTAAGGTCTTTTTAACACAAATCTTTATTTAAAAACCAAAGTAAATAAAAATAATGCAATTCATACAACTTTCCTCAAGTGTCTTACAGACTTAAGTTCCTAATTCAAGTCAGAATGACCACCTGATTTTAGATTTTCTTACCATTTAAAAGCCTGCTACCAAAAAAAAGTCAGTTGTCAAAATTTAAACTTCCAATTTTTTTCATGTGTGGTTGTGTTATAGTAGCACAGTAAGTGCCCAGAGTGGCACTGTCATTAGTAAGCACATACATGAGGAGACCAGGAAAACAACCAAAGTGTGTTTTGCTTTTCCCTAGGAAAGAATTTGCAGGCAACCATGTTTAAATTTAATTACCTAAGATGTTAGAAGATCCAAGAAGCTAGGAAAATAATTGGGTTTTATAGGTCTATTTTCAGAATACAAAAATAAGGTTAGATACATAATCTAGTTTTTTTCAAATTCATGATTCAGACTGTTCCCTATTTGGGTAGTAATGTGCACTACCAGTAAACATGTTATGATAACAGCTTTTTAGTAGACCAGTAAAGAAAAACAAAAATTCACATATGTGTTTCTGGTAGTTACTAATGATTTGATGATTTTTTAGGTCGTATATATATTAAATGTGTTTTTCCAGGCTCCTGTTTATTTCCACATTTACTTTATCTGGGGTTATAGTCCATTTTGTTAGGATTCTATCATGTCCTAAGGAGAGTTTTCCATCCTGTTGGGTTAATACTATTTCTGTACTGATTATGAAATGTTGCTTTCCTGAAACTGATTCATTTTGTCTCATAAATAAGACAGTGATTCTTTTAGCCTGTGCAAACTAGTATAAATCCCTGAAACCATGATTGGCGTATGTTAGATAACAAATGGGAATATCTAAGAGGCATATACTGCTTTGGAGGTAGAGTGGACAGGTGTATAGAAGCTTTCAGTCTTAATAGTGTTAGTGTGATGCTATATTATTGGAAAAATAGCTTTTTTTTCTATTTCATAAGTTGTATGAATAAACAAAGAGTTGTAATGTTTCGTTTATAAACTTCTTTCAACACATGCTTATCTATTAGTAGTGTTTCTCAAAGTATGGTAGTATGTCTTCCAGAATTTCACTATATGCTTACAGTTAATAGTTCTAGCTTGTTGAAATGTTGAATTTCCTGTTGGTTTCTTTTTGATTATATGGATGCATATAGCAAGCCTGAAGGATGTAATCATTTTTTTAAAGGGTGAAATTTTAGATTTTGTATGAGAACCTACACAAGTTTTTTTGTCCATTATCAGGTTACGATTTTTGTTCTTGTTTTTTAACAAATACTACTTCCAGTTAATGTATTTGGCCTTACCAAATTTTCAGGGACCAGAAAACTTTAAAATTCTGCATTTTACTATTGTAGCCAATTAAGTATTAGTTGTAATTGTTCTGAAATATTAATTCCTTAAACACTGCTCTAAGTATAGTTGGCAATATCTCCAAGCTGAAAGCTCCATGTCGCCTAAAAGAATTTGTTATGTGAATGTTAATAGAAACATATAAACAAATTAAATTTAAGGTGGCCCAAAACAAAAGTTGCAGTTTCTCATTTGATGCTTAGTCTTTGTAAGAGTTCTTCATGTTTGACTTATCCCAACTGACATTAAATGCTGACATCACATTTTTCATTTATTTACCTGGAAGATTAGTTCTATAATTTTACTGAAAATCTTTGCCTAAAATAATTGCTTTAGCTTCTGGTCAGCACTGATTAAAATGTGAATAGTGAAGTGTCTATCATAAATCTTGGTTTATCTCACCCACACTATCATAGATTTCTGAGGTAAATACAGTTGTTACCTAGTTGTGTTCTACTTGTATCCAGAATACTGTATTAATTAAAAATTTACTATGTTCATTTTTGTATTCCTGTGTTTATTTTTTTGCTCATACATGTAACAGTATAAATATGTTACTTTTAAAGTTTTTATCTCTGACTCAGAAATAAATTTCAAAAATTTGTTTCAGAAGTTTTTAAAAGCACATTTTCTTTCCTAATAACAAATATATTTAATAATTGCAAAAAATCAGAAGAATTTTACTGACTTTTCTACCAGTTACAGCTCCCTTTTGTAGTACACCCTTCTGCCCAAAGTAAAAGCATATATTCTGTCAAACCACATTTACGTCGTAGCTACAGATGTCACTGTTCCCAAAATAATATAGGTAATATTAAGCTTAATCTGTGCTTTTAGTTGGGGACATTTTATTTCTCTTTCTAGAAAAAAAGGGCTTCATTTGTATTTCAAGTTTTACTTGGTTTTTGAAAAATCTGTATTCTCACTTGCTATTTGGAACCAAAAATGCATAGAAATAAATTGCTCTTTAATTATGTACTTAATTTGGGCAAATACCTTGTCAGTACTTCTATTTGGTAAAAAAGTAATGTTGTCTTTCCTGAAATCAGAAAAGTGGAAAAGACTTTAAATCAGTCAGTACTACTGCTACCAGTTTAATACTACCAAACATGAGAGATTTGTCTTTTCCTAAATATCACAATCCTTAATAAATGTAAATCAATGGACTGTATGGGTCTCTTAAAAATAAAAGTGTTTATTTTCCTATGTGTAAGTTGAGTTGTATTGTGTACTTGCATATGTCATGCAAGGGTGCAAAGATCAGACTAACCTAGCACTATGAACTAAGAAGCTAAAACGAGAAGAGGTGATGTGTGATGTGCGTGATGTGTGGTGTGACTTGCATTTCATTACTCCTCCAGTATGTTAACTTGAATTTCTTTCATATTCATGCTGTTTAGAGTGAATTTTTCTTAGCAGGACTCTTGCTTAAATTTTGGAATTAGAATTTAAAAGCTTGTGTCCTTAGGTTCTTGGTAAAATAGCCAATCAACTAGTGTTTGTTAAATCTCATCCATGTGTAACACTACTGTAGCCATTGGGGACACATCAGAGAAAATTCCTTGCCCTCCACATACTCTAGTCATGAGTCCATAATACAAAACCCTTTGAGGTGGTTTGTATACTGTAGACAACTGGAAACATTCCTTGTGAGAGTATTTGTGAGCTGTATGGGTCAGCTTTCCAATTGCTAGGATAAAATACTTGCAACTTAGGTTTATTTGGCTCATGATTTCAAAAGTTTTCAGTCTCATGGGCTGAATCCAGAGCAGAAACGATGCTGCAAAGGCACAGTGGAGCAGAGCTGCTCACTACGTGGCAGCCAGGGAACATAGCACAGAGAAGAACTCCAGCAAGTCGCCCTTCGGGGACCCACCTGCTCCACCTAGGCTCCACCTCTTGACAGCACATAGAATTTGAACATCAGTGGGTGAACATCATCCACTGATGAGATTGTTACTACTATGACCCAATCACCTCTTCAGCTGCCTAGGTCCAGTCAAGTTGCCAAGATTAATGGGCACATTGACCAAATAGTTACCTCTAGATTCCCAGAGTTTATGTACTAAGAAGAGTAATAAAAGGTTAAAATTTGCCATTATTTAAAAAGTATATCCTCTGAAAACGGGTAATTTGCAAAAATGCCAACTCTATATAATCCACAAAAATGCCAACGTCTATTAAGCAATTGGATTTGCCAGTTTAAAAGCTTGTGCGAACCTGCCACACACACATTAATGACTTGCTCACAGTAAGTGAAAATATAGTGAATATTCAGTATCAAGATAGTCACCGGTGTACCTAATCATACATTAACTAAAGATTTATGCCCTCTCCAAACTGGAGGAGAACCGAATCAAATTTTCCCATAAGGTCAACAATGAACCTAACCATTGAATTTGATTTAGTTCTTCGCCAATTCAGTGTGAGACCAGAATTGTGGAAAGAATTTAAGTTTGTGAACCAAGATAGATATCTCAGATTATAGGTGCTCCAAACTTGTTAACCATGGAAGAAATGTGTATTGGATGCCTTTGCTTTTATATCCCTTTTTCCTCTACCTTTTTCTTTGTACCAAGCTCATACAGTACCTATTCAACAATAGGTAGTGTATTCTTTTTAGTCTACCAAATATTTTTATATCTTACAAAAATAAAATGTCAAATTTGTAACAACACGTATTATATCTTAGTGTAATATCTTAATGTAGTAAACACTTGAAATACTCTAAATGTCCAGCAGTTGGGCAGTAGTTAAAAAGTGACACATCCATATTATGAGCTATGCAAAATGTTTAAAGGAATAGACCAGAAGATTCATCTACAGTAATTGCAAAGTTAAAAATTACAGTATATTTTCTCTTAAAAAAAATAGAACAGGAGGGGAAAAATGGAGTAGTGAGTTACAAATCAATATTTCCAATTCAGTTTCCACACTGGAAAAGAACTTGAAAAATATAAAACACACACACACACACACAGCAATAACAACTTGGAGAAGAAACAAGGAGAGAAGTAGTTCCCTGTTAGCCAAAAAGGATCTGACAAAAAAAAAAAAAATACCGGAGAGTCAGAACATATGGAGAAAGGAAGGGACCCTCTGCATTTGCTCTGTACACCATGTGGAGGAAAGCAGCCTGCTGGGGCTGCTGTGACAGAGTGAAAGGAAAGATTCCTTGTGGAGAAACAGGGCAGAGAAAAAGAGGGACCAGCAACTGCTGTGATCTGCAAGGAGAGCTGGTGAGTGACCGCAGTACAAGCACCCACCATTCCAAGGGAGAGAGTGCTTGCTGGGATGCCTTTCTGGGGAAGTGCTGAATGTTGGAACCCAGGACCCAGAGCAGACCCTTGGCACCACTCCAGGACTCCAGAGAAAGACCACCACAGTAGACAGTGGTCAGCCAGCAGGCTGGAAAGAGACACCCTATGGGGTTACGGCTGAACACAGACCCGGCTTCTGCAGCCAGAGGCCAGGCTCAGCCAGAGCGGCATGGGATCTGAAGAGCATGGCTCTGGGGAACATCCTACTGTTTGCTGAGGCCATTGTCCAGCACAGATCTGGGGCCTGACTGCCTCCTTTATCTACGATGTGAGTAGAGGGACATCTGGACTTGGACCCTACCACACAGTTATAGATTCTGGAGGAAAACCACATATTGAAAATAAGAGAGATCTATATTTTTTTTTTATTTTGCCTTTTTCTCTCTTCTTTCCATTTTACTTTTATGAGTGTGTGTGTGTGTGTGTGTGTGTGTGTGTGTGTGTTCTCTTCCCCTTTCCTTTTTCTTCACTACATTATAGAAGATAGGGGGGAATTCTCTCATCCTTTCTCCTTGCTTCTTTTTATTTCTTACCTATTTTTCTAGTTTTTTTTCCCAGGACTTTTTTTCTTTCTGTATTTTTCTTTTCTTTCCTCTTCACCCATTTAATTTGTCTCCCTTTAATTTTTTTCATATTTTTGTTCATGATATAATTTCTTCTCCATGTTGCATCATCTTATTTCTTATCAGGTTTTTCTGTTCACTCTACCTAATTATATAAACATCCTTCCACCCCTGTTTGGACACTTCCCCCTTCTTCTTTCTCCTCCTCATATCTTATGGTTTAAGGTCTCAACTTTTTTCTTACAGCTCCCTGTCCCCAATTCCTTATATCTTTAAGAGTATAGTCATAACACTTTACTGGTATTTTTACAGTTGATACTATAAAATTACAGTTGAAAAAAAATACAATAATAATGAAAGAATTGCTCACTACATGTATAGAAGAAATATATAAAAAAAGATGAATATAGGCAATGGACAGAAATGTTAATGAACAATATAGGAATGAACTAGAATGCACAAAATAGACTCAAAGAAGCATCCAGGAAATCAAAACTTCCACTGAAAGCTGGCAAAACTGCTTGAATAAAGCCAAAGATAGAATTTCAGGTCTTGAAGACAGCATGGCAGCTAGTGATCATGAAAGAAAGGGGATCTCTTAAAATCAACAAAGAACCAGGAAAAATCAATTCAACAGCTGCAAGGTAAGGCAAAGAGGAATAATATGCAACTAATAGGAGTCAATGAAACAGCAGGAGGCAACACAAATGACATAAAAACAATATTTCCAGAAAAAATAACAGAAAATTTCCCAAACATGGAAACAGAATCTGATATACAGGTAAGTGAGGCATAGTGAACTGCAACTAGTCATAACCAAAATAAAACTACACCCAGACATATAATAATCAAGATCTCAGATCTCCAGCAAAAGAACAGAATATTAAAAGCTGCTAGAGAAAAGAAACAGATCACCTATAAAGGAAAGCCCATCAGAATCAAGGCAGACTTCTCAACACAGACCACCCAATCTAGAAGAGCTTGTAGTGAACTATTACAGGTCCCAAGACAAAACAGCTTCCAACCAAGATTAACATATCCCACCAAACTATCCCTCAAATTTAACAGAGAAAAAAAAACCATTTCCACAATAAAGAACAGTGGAAGAACTTCATGAGTGCCAAATCATTGTTACAAAGAGTACTAAAAGATATTCTAGACAGAGAAAAAAATGACCACAATTTCAAGAACAACAATAGAAAGGAACCCTTAAGCAAAGCAAGCAATTAAACAGGTAGAAAAAAGTAGGA
>NW_004955407.1:5451658-5455151 GCF_000276665.1 Chinchilla lanigera
GTAATACAACAACCATTGTTAATTTCCTACCACTTTGTCTGTAATTCAGTATTGCTTGTATTGTTCTTGTGCTATTTTTTAAATGTATGTCTGTTTGTTAATGTTTTCCTTCTTTTATTTTTAAAATAAATTTTAAAAAAATTACAGTTGAATGCTTTTCTACCATTAGAGGAGATATAGTTGTCACATTTAGTGCATATTAGCTGTGGGTCAATACCTGGGTTCTCCTGATGTTTTTGCTATAATTATGGATTTCTTCTCTAGATACATAGTTGGTTCTCATGATCTGTTAGTACCCAACTTGCTTTAAATGATAGTCCTGGAGCTGGTTTGCCTGAGGATTAAATGATGGAGACAGGCTTTCCTTTGATTGTGGCTATTTGGGATTCTGTAAGCTGCATTTATCTATATATTTATTTCTTCCCTGTATTTGGGAAGTTTTCTGCCATTATTTCTTTGAGCAAGTTCTTTATGCCATTTGTCATGTCTTCTGATTTTTCAGTTATTGCTATTACTTTAATCTTCTTAGAGTAATTTAACAGCTGCTGGGTCCATTTTTCAATCTAGGGAATCTTGAGGGGGAAAACAGCATAAGCCACACCCCAATTTATTCAAAATGATAATAGAGGAAGTTAGAAAACAGATCAAAGTGGTACACAGGGGAATGTCAGAAAATATAACTAGATAGATAATGGAAGTAGTAACCAAAATGATACAGGAGCTTTCAAAAGACACTAATGAAAACCTGGATGAGCTAAACAAAATGATATAAAATGTGAATGATAAATTGAGCAAAGAATTAGAAAATTCTACCACTGACCCACCAATGCTGTGATTGAGCAAAGAATTAGAGTCCAGGAAAAGATTTCAATCAGAAATCAAAGAAAGTAAAAATTACTTGAAGTGTATTGGCAGAAGTGATCAATGTGAGGACAAAATTCTAGAACTAGAAGATAATGATGCCTTCAAAGACCAACTACCCCATTGTATATTTTAGAAAACCCCACATCTTCTTTATCCATTCTCAGTTGATGGGCATTTGCGCTTTTTCCAACATTTAGCTATTACAAACTGTCCTGATATAAACATGGATGTGAGTATATTTCTGTGGCATGATGCTTTTAATTCTTTCAGAAAGGTTTCAAGAAGAGGAATTGGTTTGACTGGAACTTCTAGTTTTGTTTTTTTGTTGTTGTTGTTTTGAGGAATCTCCACACTGATTTCCACAGTGGTTGTACCAGTCTCAGTCTGTACTCCCACCAACAGTGGAGAAGGGTTCATTTTCCCCCACAGCCCTGCCAGCATTTGTTACTGGTTGATTTCTGGGGTGTGATAGAATCCTAGCATTGTTTTAATGACAAGATGACCAGTGATATTGCACTTTTTTTTATATATTTACTTGCCATTTCTACTTCTTTGAGAAGTGCCTATTCAATAAAATATTGCCCTGTCATGAAGAAAGACAAGCTTGAGACATTTCTAGGTAAATGGATGCACCCTGAAACTCTACCGTTAAGTGAAAAGAATTGGACACACATGTTAAAATACCATATTATTTCTCTGGTGTGAGAATCTAAAAGTGTAAATGAGGACTAAAATGTATAACAGATATTAGGAAATGGGGAGAAAATATTCAGATAAGAAGTGGCACAGGTGAAGGAGAAAAGGGAAAGGAAGGACAAGAAAAAAACAGAATGGAAGGAAAAAAGTGGAAACAAAGCTTTTGCAAATAAAGACAGGGAGAAGAGTTGAAGGGAGGGGAAGGAAAGCAAGATGTATCATGTTCAGGTACAAATTCCCTATGATGAATGTTATCAGTATGTATATCTAAAGTGTACCAATAAAATGAAATACCCCAAAAGTCCAACTACTCAAATACACCCACAGTCAACAAGAGAACATGAAAAATGAATCCAACAGGTTTTAAATTAAGAAAACTAATTTAAGACTAAGAGGAATAACTGAAAAAAATCAGAAGATGTGACCAATGGCATGAAGAACTTGTTCATATAAATAATGAGAGAAAATTCCACAAATATAGACAAAGAAATAAACATATAGTGATAGAGTCACACAAAGCTCCAAATAACCACAAGCAAAAAATAATCTCTTCATGCCATATAATACCAATGTACCAGAAGCCCATGATAGAGATGAAATATTAAAAGTTGGTAGGGAAAAGCAATGAATCACATATAAAGTTAAACCTATTAGAACTATTGCAGATTTCTCAACACAAACTTAACAGGCCAGGAGGGCTTGGAGTGAAGTGTTTCAAGCCCTGAAAGATAACATCTTCCAATCCCAATTTATGTACTCTGCAAAACTTTTTTTCAAAATTGATGGAGAAATAAGGTATTTCTATGACAAGGAGCATCTCAAGAAATTCACGACCACCAAACCAGAATTACAAAAAATTCTCAAGACATCCTAGAAAGAAACAATGAAGCCAACAATGTCAATAACTCAAAAAAAATGAATATACCCAGCATAATGAGCAAATGCATATAATAGATATTTGTAGAATGTTCCACCCCAAAGCAACAGAGTACACATTCCCAGTAGCACATGAAACTTTCTCCAAAATAGACCACATAATAACCAATAAAGCATGTTTAAGTGAATGTAAAAAAGGTGAAATTATGCCATGCATATTATCAGATGATAGTGGAGTGAAATTAGAAATCCATGGTAAAAAAGATCACAGAAATTCTGTGAGTGCATGGAAAATAAAAAATACTCTCTTGAATAATCAATAGGTCTCAGAAGAATTTAAGAAGTTAGACAATTCTAGAATCAAATTGTAATGCCAATACACACAACATACCAGAACCTAGAAGACATAGTGAAACTAGCCTGAAGAGAAAGTTAATGGCTGTCAATGCCCACATCAGAAAAACAGAATAAACTAAAGAAAAAAAAACCCTTTTAATGCACCTTGAAATCCTAGACAAATAAGAACAATCCAAATTCAAACTAGCAGGAGGAAGGAAATTATGCAGATTGGAGCCGGAATGAATTAAATTGAGACTAAAACAACACAAACAATCAAATGAATCAAACAGCAAGTTCTTTGAAAGATTAAATAAAATAGACAAATTCTTAGCCAACATTACCCCCTCAAAAAAGGAAAGAAAAGATCCAAATCCATGCAACTAGAAATAAAACGGTGAAATCACAACAGATTGTGCTGAAATCCAATCCATAGGTAACTACTCTGAGAACCTGTACTCCAATAAAATGGAAAATTCAAAAGAAATGGATACAGTCCTACATACATGTGAACTACTGGTAAGGTTTGGGGATATTTTGCAAGGGGAACAATATGATACAGGACACATGTTTTATAAGACTTTATAATACTCACCCAAAGAATGATATACAAAAGTGCAGGAAATCCGTCTGCACACTAAGACCAAGGAAACTAGCCAAGGGACTGGATCCCACAGAAATGTCCTGCATGAGTCCAGCTGAAGACCTAGAGCTCATAACA
>NW_004955407.1:5456429-5475981 GCF_000276665.1 Chinchilla lanigera
AAAAAAAAAAAACCCTGAAGAAGATAGGTATAAGAAGTCTTTAACTCAATCTGATAAAATCTATCTATGACAAATCAATGGCAGCTAACATTATATTAAGTGGAGAAAAGCTGAATGGTTTCCTTCTAAAATCAGGAAAAAGATGAGGATGTTTGCTCTCACTACTCATGTTTCATACAGTTCTTGAAACATTAGCCAGAGCATTCAGGAAAGAAAAAGCAATAAAAAGGATATTTATAAGAAAAGAAGAAGTTAAATTATCATTATTTGCAAACGACATCATCCTCCACATAGAACACCCCCTAAACACAGTAAAAAGACTCCAAAAATTAATAACCAAATTCAGTGGCATCACAGGATACAACTCAACATTTAAAAGTCAATAACATTCCTATACACTAATAGTAAACTTACTGAGAAACATTATCTTTTAAGATAGCATCATGTAAAACGAAATACTTAGAAATCAGCCTAACCAAGGAAGTAAAAGGCCTCTACAATGAAAACCACAGTATTCTGTAAAAGGAGAAAGAAGAAGATACCCAAAATTGGAAGAGTTTCCCCTGTCCCTGGATAAGCAGAGCCATTATAATAAAAATAGCTATACTTTCTACATTGTCATACAGATTTAATTCAATCCAAATAAAAATACCAGTAGCATTCCTTACAAAACTAGAGAAAACAATCCTAAAATTCTTATAGAACCAAAGGAGAACTAGAATAGCAGAAGCAATTGTGGGCAAAAAGGGAAAGGGAAAAAACATCACAATTTCAGACTACAGGTTATGCTACAAAGCTATAGTGATTTTTAAAAAAATGATACTGGCAAAAAACCAAACTTGCGAATCAATGGAATAGAATAGAAGATGCAGAAAACAAGTCCAGGCACACTCACCTACCTTGTATTTCACAAAGAGGCACAATCCTTTCACTACAGGAAAGAGAACCTCTTTTGAAAATGATGCTGGGAAAACTGGCTATCCACATGCTGAAGATTGATTCTAGACCCAACTCTCTCACCATATACTAAACTTGTTCTGATTTGTGTCTGGATGTCCCCTCAAAGCCTCATGCAGTCATGGAACAGCTTTTAGAGTTTATGATTGATCCATGATTTAATGCTGGGATTATGGGTGTGAGTGCTACACCCACCCTGGGGTGGATAGTTTACATATGTAAGGGAGAGAAAGAGGCTGCTTGCAGCCACTCCTCCTCCCTTTTGCTCTTGTTGCTTTTGCTATCTTCTGCTGCCATGAACTGTTCCCTCTGCCATGTACCTCTGTGCTTTGGAGCCAGCTAAGTATGGACAGAAACCTCCACAAACTATGAGTGAAATAAACCTTTCCTTCCTTAATTTTGGGTGCAGCGTATTTTGTACTAGGAACAAGAGAAAAGTAACCAAGACAGAATTAAAATAAAAATAAATTAAACATCTAAGTATTAAAACAGATACACTGAGTCTGCAGGAAGACTATAGGGAAAACTCTTGATGACAGGTATAGGCAAAGACTTTCTGAACACAACTCTGGTTTCCCAAGAAATAAAAGCAAGAATCAACAAATGGAATCACATTAAATTAAAAAATCCCTTCTGCACAGCAAAGGAAGCAAACAACAGAGTGACAAAAAATCCACAGCATGGGAAAAAAATTTTCTATCCACTCATCAGACAAAGGACTAATATCTGGATGTATAGGAGGTTAAAAAAAAAAATCTACCCAAATTTAAAGACCCAATCAAAATATGGGCTTCTGAATGTGCAGACACTTTTCAGATGAAGTACAAATGACCAATAAATAGATGAGAAAATGTTCAACATTGTTAGCCATTTGAGAAATGCAAGTTACAATTCTGAGAGTCTATCACACTCCAGTTAGAAATATCAAGAAATTAAGATATACAAAATTAATCTATTGTTTATTCAAGAAATTAAATAATCAGAAATGCTGGCAAAGCTGTGGAGAAAAAGTAAACCTTTTCATTGTTGATGGGAGTGTAAACTGTCACAACCACTGTGGAAATCAGTATGGAGAGTCCTCAAGGAACTAAAAATAGAAATTCTTCTACTAGGTATCTTCCCCAAAGAGTTAAAGACATCATATTACAGTGATACATGCATACATGCATACATGCATACAGTGATACATACATCTTCCCCAAAGAGTTAAAGACATCATATTACAGTGATACATGCATACATATTAGCACAGTTCACATAGCTAAATCTTAGAAACAGTCTTAAGGTCTATCTACTGATGAGTGAGTAAATAAAATATGGTATTTATGCATAGTGGAGTACTACTTTGCCATAAAGAAGGATACATCTGAGTTTTTGTGGGAAAATTGATGCACCTTAAGAAAATAATGTTAAGTGAAGTAAATCAAATATGTGTGCTTAAATATTGCAAGATCTTCCTTGTACAAAAACCCAATATACAAATAAAGTGCAAAATAAAGAATAGACTGTAGGAAATAGCAAGATGAATCTTTGGCATATACGATAGGAACTGAAAGACAGAGAAAGGTAGGAGGAAGGGTAGGGAGAAGAGATTAATAATAAAAAAGAGAGCGGGATTGTATAGTGCTGTGTACATACACCCAGTCCTATACATATATGAAGAGAAAGGGTCCATGAGGTGCAAGAAGGTGAGAAGGGTGGGTAGGAATTTAAAAAAGGAATTAAGGAATGTTATGCACATGCACCCTATGATGAATGCAATCATAGTGTACTATAAACATATACCGATAACAATAAGAAAGAAGTCATCAATTTAGCCATGAAAAAATACCCCCAATCAAATAATACTGTATAAGCACAATATAGTTGTATGAAATGGGCAGGCACAGAGCAAATGTTAGCATAGCTGATATGTGTGACAGGGAATGTGTTGGGGAGGAGTATTTATTGGCTTTGTGCTGTGTGGTCAACTTGTTCACAACAATGCGTGTTATCTTAGTCACACACATAAAATAGCAAGCAACTTTTATTGAAACTAGTTCACGTAAAAGTTACCTCCAACTTACAAAAAATAGCAATATTACCTAATGTTGAAATATTAAAGCATTTTAAACATGTAATTTTCATTAGTGAATTTTTTTTGCTTTTGTCTTTTTGAGACAGGGTTTTGCTATGCAGTTCAGCTTGGCCTTGAACTCAGTTTGTAGTCCAGGCTGGCCTCAAACTCATAGTAATCCTCCTACTTTAGCTTCCTAAGTGCTGGGCTTACAGGTGTGTACAACCACACCCAGCCTTCGTTAGTGAATTTTAATTGCTGAGCTTATTGATACTCCACTGTGCTTCAATGAGTGACAAACAAACGTAATCACTGCTAAAACCCTGTAGACATGCTTCAAAATAAATTTAGTTAGTGGAAGCCTTCAAAATATTTCCAGCTAATAGAAATAAGATAAGTAGTATACACCATCAGGTAAATCTTTACAACTCATAATAATCTGTATGCACACTTCAATTCCCTGTTTCAGAAAGCCAATACCAAATTAAAATTAGAACTCCATGTTCCGTACTCATTTTTCATTTAACTCTATTTCTTCCCATGCAGCTTGCTTTTTCAGAACTCATAGTTTTTGGATGTTCTTTTTCTACTGAAGGATCCCCTAAAATTCCCTCGCTTCCTGATAAACTAGGGGTCCCTTTGCTACTCAGCTCTGTATTAACATGGAACAGTTGAAGGAGTTATCTTTCCACAAACAGCCATCTGTTCCTAATCTTTTTTCTTACCTGATGCCGTCTTTCTTCTCTAATGCTTCCTTGTCTCTTCCTTTTGTAGATTCTTAATGCTGCACATTTGACTAGCAAAATATTACTGAGATAGCAAAGGTTGAGTTTCAACTGTGTCAAGAATCCTGATCACCACCGCTCCACATTTGAGGTGTACTCACAAAATAAAGCAGATGTCTGTAATTCAAATTTTAAATATTTCAAATATGAATTTTATGACAGAAGGCTGTATCTAGTGCCTTCACCAACTCACTAGTGCACATGACTCTAGAGTCTATATTTCTAGGAAGAGGTATCACAATAAAATCTTCTGCCTTGGTTGGTAGAGAACTGACCTTACACTCACCACACAGATGTTAATGTGCCTGTCACTTTACCTTTTTGTCTGCTAACTGGTCTTGGTGAAGCTGAGACTATAAGCACCCTGTGGACTTACTTGTATTCTCTATACGGCTGTATAAAGTATTAATCATTGCAGTACATTTAGGAATGAAGTAAAATTGATAGATCATGTTTTAAAATTTTATGCAGGATATTTTTGTTTCATTAATTTATTTCTGTATTTTTTAATTTGTTATTTCTTTACAAAAACAATATATACACATAATTTAAGAAATCTCATAATACTAGATGATGATAATCAGTAATCTCTGCTTCACCCTTTAAACTTGCTTATTCAGTAGGCCTACAATCCCAAATCACCTATTTTTAAGTCTTTTATCTTTCTTCTGATACTCACTTTCATGTTTCTGAATATCACGCTTGTCCTGTCACTATAGATTTACTGGTCCAAGACATGATACTTCAAATCAAGATTTCAGTCAGTTGTGGTGATGCATGCCTAGAATCCTAGCTACATGGGTGGCCAGGGTAGGAGATCTGCAAGTTCCAGGCTAGTCTGGCAGACTTAGCAAGACTGTGTCAGAATAAAATAAAAAAGCTGGGGATGTAGCTCCGTAGCCCTTGAGTTCAATCCCTAGCACCACCCTTCCCCCGAAGTCTTTCCATTACCACAGTACATATTCCCTTCCCATTGAAGTTTTGTGTACTTAAAATTAATAGGCAATGTCTCATATTTTATGACTACCCAATTGTTTACCACCAAACCAAATACTGCAGTGTGATTATTTTCCTTATACAATGTTCTTTTTTTTTTTTTATCGTGACAGTAGGGATTTAACACAGGGCCTTGCCCTGAGCTATATCTGAGCACTTTTTAATTGTTTTGTATTTTTTTTTTTTATTTGATCTTGCTAAGTCACTAAATTGTCCAGGCTGGTCTGTAACTTTTGATTCTTCTGTCTAAATCTCCCATAGTTTTGGTATTACAGCTGTGCATCACTATGCCTGGCTAATCTTTCAAAAGTTAATCTTACCAATTTTATTTCCTTTGTGTTTCATTAATTTCAAACAATATGGTATATTCCTTTGAACAATCCTTCCAAATATTTACATATGCCAAATAAACTATGAATTACACTTATTTTCCTGGAACTCTTCCTTCCCTGTCTGCTTTTCTCTGGCTTAAATCTGAACTTGTTTTCCTCCAGGTTCCATACAGTGGTTTATTTGATGTATCACTTTGTTTTGTTGGTTTTTTTTTTTTTTTGGCTAAATCCTTCCTTTCCTGTGTCCCATATCCTGCGCTGTGCTTAACCTATTGCTTGGCTCAAATAATCCCTCAAAAACTCTCTAAAAAAGAGTGCACAGAAAGTATATTTCTTGATATCTTGCATGACTAAAACATAACTTCATTATTCTCTCACAATTAATTGAAAGGTTGATTAAGTAACTTGAAATAAATTTCTTTAGTGAATTTGAAGGCATTGGTCTAGAAATATAAATAATAGTACTAGTTGAGTCTTTTAGTATTTACCATTAAAAAATCTTCTTTACACTTTGATGGGGTTTTATATAATTTTTACATTATATTTATAATATATTTACTACCATAAAACTTATAAAGAGACATCCCAGTATGACCACTGTATGAACACAGAGAAAATTAAGTTCTGATTATAGAAGAAAAGGAAAAGTTCTTTCCAAAAAAATGGACCATATATATATATATATATAATTTTATATTATATTCAGACTATTGCATTGATGATCTACTCTCCCTATTAATTCTTCTTTTTGTCTTTTTGAGAGAGGGTCTTGCTATGCAGTGCAGGCTGCCCTTGAGCTCACTTTGTAGCCCAGGCTGGTCTTGAATTCACAACGATCCTCCTGCCTCAGCCTGTTGAAAGCTGGGATTACAGGCGTGCACCACTACACCCGGCCCTTCCTATTAATTTTATCCTACTTTTAATTTCTAATACATCCTTATGTTTTGGAACATTTATTTTTTTATTTTATTTTATTTTATTTTATTTTTATTTTTTCTGGTACCGGGAATCAAACTCACGAGCTTGCACTTGCCAGGCAGACACTGTGCCACTGAGCTACATTCCCAGCCCCTAGAACATTTACTTTTAACAGCATCCCATTTTAGGTTTATGATTGAAATACTTTGTTTTATCTCTGAGACTATTATAAATTTTAAATCTTTCTTGTGCAGCTGCACTGTCTCTCTTTTTTCCAGGCCTTTCATTTATGATTGTTTGTTTCTCTCTGTCTCCTTCCTATCATATGCATTAGGTATTCAGTGACCCTTGAGGGCTCATTCTTATTTAAGAACTATGTAGTTGAGTAGAATTCCTGTGTGCATACGAGACTTGGGAAGAGAAAAACACAGTCTTTCCAAAATTTCAAAAATTCTCAGGCGTGGTGGAACATGCCTATAATCCCAGCACTTGGGAGGCTGAGGCAGGAGGATTACCATGAGTTCAAAGCCAGCCTGGGCTACATAGTGAATTCAAGGCCATCCTGAACTGCCTAGCAAGACCCTGTCTCAAAAAAAAAGTCAAAAATTGTTTTTTTGAATATAGTTTATCAGTTTCTTTAGTCTCAAAGGAGAGTGGTGACAAGAACGTGTATAATATACCTCATTACTCATACTCTGAGAGCAGGGACCTATTGAATTGTGTGCCTCAAATCCATGTGTTGAAATCCTAACCTCCAGTACCTCAGAACATGGCCGTATATGGAAATGGTGTTGCATCTGGTGTAATGATGTCTCACTGTGGTATTATGGGCTCCTAACTCCAAATGACTGGTGTCCCTTTAACAAGGGGAGAGCTGCACACACAGCAGCACACCGGGAGACCCTTGCATGAATATGAAAGCAAAGACTGGAATGGTGTCTGTGCGTAAATTAGTAAATCTGTATAAAAATTCCAAAATTAAGAATTTTCACTACTTTAAAATGATCTTTCATTGAATTCCTTTCTAATGTTGTCTCTGTGTGAATTGTTCTGTTGCATATTTGTGTATGTGTATAGACAATTCATATTAATGGGTCACTCAGTGCTCTCTAAAGTTTCTATCTTCATTTTTGACATTGTCTTTGTGTCTTTGTAAGAATTTGTCAGTTTCACATAAGTTTTCTAGTATGGTGGCGTACACTGCTCAGCACATTCCCTTGTACTCTTGCCAATTTCTATAGGGTACAAATAATGCCCCTATTTTATTTTATTTTATTTTATTTTATTTTTATTTATTTTTTTGATTTAGTAAATTGTATCTCTTCTTTTGTTCTTGGTACATTTTGCTGAAAGCTTTCAATTTTATTGATGTTTATAAAGAATCAATATTTTGCTTCATTGATAGACTTTATCATTCCTGTTGTCTATTTTTATTTATTTTATTAACAAAAGTATACATATTTACAGTATCAGAAAAAAAGTGAGAGAGACAGGTTTGAGGAAGGTCAGTTTTTTGAAAAATGAGAGTCATGAATATCATTTGGACTGAGTCAAAACAGACATTGAAGACAGAAAATTCAATAGTTTCTATGACTGGATATTCTGGATTTGGTTAATTTGACATTTTTAAATAGTTCCTCTCTTTAATTTTTAAATAAAATTTCTTTTGAAAAAACATTAACACAAAATATATATTGTTGTCCCCACCACTGAAGAGGATTAGCAATCTTGAATGTTAGTTCTGACCTGCCTGTAACTTATTCACATGAGTTGAATAATTTTGTATAAACTGCAAAGGGTAGTTGTTTCTTCTATGAAATGGCAAGTTTGTTCCATGTGCACCCACAAATACTTTCTGGCTGAATTATGAGAAGAGATTCAGGCACATGATGAGATATTGGGAATGTTAGTACACATAAAGTTCTCAGAGGAGAGAAGTACAGAAGTATTTAAATAATCAGAAGCTAAGAAGGAAAGAGGAGGACAGCTGTAGGCATTGTGGAATTACTGCTTGGTATGTGACCAACTTGATCATAAATGGAAAGATATTTTTGTGTATACTTTAGTAGCGACAAAGTGTATAGTACGGTAGTCAATAAATTAAGGCAGACTGTACTATGGCTATGAGTAACAATCCAAAACCAGAGAAATGAAAAGATTTTTTTAGGTTTGAAAAAAATTATTGAATGATATCATCTTCAAGCAAAAACTGCCAACAGTTTTTGTGGTAAATTAAAAATGATCTAAAATTTATTGACATTCCTCCCATCCAATGGTGAAGATTTATGTTCCCATACTTTAAATCATAGTAGGCTTTGTGACTGCAGCTGATACTTCCTGTTCTTTGAAAAACTTTCTAGTCCCCTTTGTTGTTATTATGGTTTGTGTCTGGAGGTTCCCCTCAAAGCCTCATGTGGTCATGGGGCAGGCTTCAAGAGTTTGTGATCAATTCATGGTCCAAAGCTGGGACTATGGGTGTGAGTGCTACACCTGCCCTAGGGCAGGTAGGCTGCATACAATATAAGGGACAGAAAGAGTCCTCTCTTTCTCCTCCCTTTTTGATCTTGTTGCTTTTGCTGTCTTCCACAGCCATAAGCTGTTGATTTTCTGCCATGCCATGCTGCTTTGGAGCCAGCTGATTATGGACTGAAACCTCCACAAACTGTAAGTTAAATAAATCTTTCCTTCCTTAAGGTGGGTGTCAGGTATTTTGTCTCAGCAATGACAGAAAAGTAACTAAGACAGTTGTAGTATATGAAATTTGACTATCTTACAATTGCCACCCTGGAAAAATCACATGCTGATGCCCTAGTAGACAGCTCCAGCTGGAGTCAGCTTTCTACGTTTTTCACATGAAGTTACCTGACATATGAGTAGATCTTGGACAAAGTCTAAACCACTCTACCCACCGGTTGTAAACAGATTCAATCAATCGCATGAGAAGCAAATGAGTCTCTGGGTTCAGACCTGCTGGTTTTCCTTACTCACCAAACTGCAAGATTATATACAGTGAAATTATTTGACACTACTAAATCTGAGAGCAATTTGTTATGCAGCAATAGGTAACTAGAACAAGATGATAAAAAGTTCTTAGAAGTAGTTCCCTTTTCTGTAGAAGTCTGACTTAATCTGCGGCATCCTGCGGAGACAGTTTAGGAAATCAGACCTTCTAATCGTCAGTCTTTTATTCGTGACTTTTTAAGTGCTATATCTGCAGAAAGGATGCCAATCTGTTGCACTTCTTTTGCTCCTTCTGTCTCCTACGTTTGGGTGGTTGCATGCCAATTTGAGGATTACAATTCCCTTAGGTCTGTTAAAGGAGAGCTTAAACCCCATTAGCTAACAATGAACAATCTCTAATTCTAAACAGACAAACTCATCTCAAATACTCTTGTTTCAAAAAATAAAATATTCTTGTTTCAAAAAATAAAATATTCTTGTTTCCATTACCTGACACCATCTTGACTTTGGGAGAAATTCTACATATATTTTTATCAGCTGAATTTAGATAGAAGAGGTAAGATTTATGAAATAGAATTAATTTTTACCACTTAACACATCCATTTCACCTCGGGTCAGTAACTCAAATTCCAAGCACTGAATTTGGTATCATTTTTAAAAAATAAAATGAGGATACTCTCTATCTTGCTAAAAGGGAGGTAACAAGGGAATATTTACAAAGTATGTGCCATAAAATAACTTGATGATAAATAAGGCTTTGTGTGTGTGTGTGTGTGTGTGTGTGTGTGTGTGTAAAGAATATGATCTTTAGAATAAATTTCTCTTAGGTTCAAGTCCCAATCTGTTTCTTTCTCAGTTTACCTCAACAATTACTGAGCACTGTTAGATTTTAACTCTGAATACTGGGGATACAAAGATAGGTAAGGCATAGCTTCTGGCCTTGAGGAGCTCATGGAGATAAGAGAAATGTAGATATTTAATCAAATGCTCCAAAACCATACAGCTTCTGACCTGACGCACAGTAGGAGCACATTTGTACATCATGGAAGTTATAAGAATATAACATAAAATCTAGGAAAGAAGTTAAAATATAGAATGACGGATATGAAATTCAGCAGGAAAGATTTCCCCATAAGTGCAGAGTGGACAGGACACAAATCTTCTTATGAATTTAAGAACAACAAAAATATGTAATTAAATCCCAAACATCATAATACTAAGCAAAATAAGTCAGACATAGAGAGTTAAGTCTCACATGGTTTCTTCTGTTATGAAAAACTTAAAATGCACACACAAAAAAATGACCAAAATACAGGAGAAATGGCAAGAAACACGGAGTGAGACTTTTGAAGATGGGAGAGGGACGTGAGGAGGGAGGAAGTGAGAGCGGACAGAAGGAAGGTAGAAGGGGTTAAAGGGACTGAGGAGATCAGGACACGGCATGCACATGGACCACGTTCCCAGAATGAACACCACTGTTCTGCACTGCAGATACGCGCCGCAAACAAACACCTCACAACAAAAACTCAGGTGAATCAAGCATGCAGCAGTAGCGTAATCTTTTGCTAACTATGTTATCAAAGACAGTATAGGAAACTAGCTCTTCGTTGATGAGGTTTAAAAGAGGGGTTAAACTGAGCAGTTGGAGCCAGCAGTGCAGCAGACGTTTCCAAATCAGACCAAGCTCCTGTGAGAAACTGAAAATGAAACCAGTCAGGGCCACAGCTGAGGAGCCCAGCTAACCGACGCACTCGCATATGTATTCACATCTGCTGTGCTAGAGCTCCCCAGTCGCCACGTCTCCACCTCAAGAACGTACAATACCTCCTGGCGTACATTTGATGAGAGGCTTATTAGAGGAAAAATGAGGACATTTACTAAATAAATAAATAAATAAATAAATAAATAAATAAATAAATAAATAGAAAACAAAACCTCTCAGTCCGTCTGCACTGTCTTCCAGGCCTGCTTTTCCAGAGGAAGAGTTCAGTGAAGGGTATTTAGAAGAAAATAGTGTGTTATCACCATATATGCTGGAACTTCCTTTATGCAAACTATGAACTGAACACCGTCTCTCATCTTAGCACATAAAACCATGTCAGTTATATTCCTAACACAAACGATTCCTTCAGCAAAGGGTTTTCATGAACTTCTGAGATCACATACAGCCTTAATGACTTGTTATTTTGAAGGCAAGATTTTTCTGAGACCCATTAATTTTACCTAAAGGAAAATTCTATTCTGTGCTTTAAAACTGATCACTAAACTTAAGTGTGTCTATTTTCATACAAAGGCGAGTTTGGGGAGCAGAGGCTGATCTGACTCCCTGCACTTATTACTTGTTTCAAGACAACGGAAAAAGTATGAGTAATTATTTATTATGTTCTATGAAAATTCCAAACAGAGGTAAAAAAACCAGATCTTTTAAAAAGATCTTTGAAGTTATTGGAGCATAAATAAATTAAGTAGAAAGAGATAGATTAGGGAGATACAATAATACCTCGGTTCATGAACCCTTCTGTTCACAAACAATTCGGTTTGCAAACAAAAGCATTCCCCAAAATTTTGCTTCCATTAGCAAACAGCACTGGGTGACAAACAAGACTATGGCCATCTTCTCCACACAAACACAAACATAAACGCAAACACAACCATCTTTCCCAAAATCATAACACAAATTAAGTTCAAAAACTGAAGCAGCATTGTATATTCCTGTAGGCTGTGCCCCAGTGACCCACCTCCTCTGACCAGGCTTCCTCTGTCATCATCGCATGATCATCCGTGGACTAATCCACTGAAGAGCATCATGCACCCATGATCCAGTCACCTCTCCACACCTTACTATGAGCTCATGAAGCCTTGGGGACACATCTAGATATTAACCAAAATGGATCTCTCCTCGAGAGAAGTTGGCACAGGCCTGCAGTGAGCTGACAGCCCCCAGCTCCCCCCATTTTATCCCTGGGGAACTAAGTGAAACATGGGTACTAGATGACAAAGCAGAGCAAGAGTACCAGAGCATGGCAATTTGCTCTCAAATATGAAACTCCTCTATGATCAGTCTTTGCCCCAGAGTTCTCCTTTGCACTGACTGACATTTTCTCAGAGCTGCACCATCTCCTATGCCTCCCTCATCTTGCTTCTCCCCCCGAAGTGTCAAGGTGTGCACTGTGGACTCGAGGCTCTCTCTGCCTAGCCTTACTCCCTCTGCTCCTCATCTGGCACCGCCACTATATCTCTTACATTTCAAACTTAATTGTGGTGTGTGCTTCTGGACAGACAACTGACAAAAATGAAGAAGTGCATAATGCATTATTTATTGAAGCAGGGATCCCATCCCACTGCACTTGATATGTTTTCCATTATGATGCCATAGGAGTTGCACTACTCTAATCCAGCATCCTATGCATTTCCTATTTTCTGCTTCATCAGAGCTTGGACTGAAATGAGTTTTGGGCTCTCAAAAATAGATTTCTTTTTACAGATTCCTTCTACTATATCCTTTGTTGGCTTGACATGGCATATTTTATGTATGTAAATGCTTGCCATATCTTTTGAACCCATTCATAGTTTACCAAGCAGAACAATTTTGCCACAGTAAATCACAAGTAGATTACAGGTTTAGTGATCGTCTTGTTCCTGTTTACTTTTTTAACTTTAAGAAATCTGTGAGTGGCTTCTGACTCACTGAGAACTAACATTTTTCACTTTCAATGTGTTATACTTTAAGACTAAAACTCAAGATTTCAAACACTAACAAAATGTGCCTGTAGATTGTAAGAGCATGTTCATAAAGAAAACTGAAGAATGAGTACCTAAAACAAAAAGAAGAATTGTTTTTAAAAAATCTGATGTGTTTTGGAAATGCTCTTTACCAATACCACTTTAATAGCTATTTTGTTTTTTTTTTAAATTACATAATAACTATGTATACTTATGAAGTATAAGGTGTTAGGACATAAGTATATGTTATAAGAAGATCCAGTCAAGCTGATTAACATATCTATGACTTTACAAATTTATTTCCTTGTGATGAGTATGTTACAAATCTGTTCATTTAGTAATTTTTAAAATATGCACACTATCATTCTGAATTGTGGTACCAAGCAGAAATACATCATGAATATTTATTTCTCCAGTCTAATTGAAACTTTGTTCATTTGGTCAGCATTTTCTCTATCCTCTTTCCCTCTTTTGCCTCTCCCAGCCTCTTCTTACCATTTTTTCCTACTCTCAACTTCTACCAGTTCAGTTATTTTATTTATTTATTTAAAACTAATTTTACTGATACACTTATGATATACATAATGATCACACTCATCATGGGGCATTTGTACCTGTGTATGATCCACCTTGATTTTCCTTTATTTCCCCCATTCCCCTCCCCTCCCTTCAATCCTTCTTTTCCTTCCCATTTACAAACTCTTTGTTTCCATTTGTTCCCTTCTATTCTTTTCTTCTTTTCCCTTCCCTCCCTTCTTTGTTCCCTCTCCCTTGTTCCCCTTGCCATTTGGACATTCTTCTTGGAGCTCTTAAAGTCTACATATAAGTGAAGCAGTGTTCATCTTTCTGTGACTGGCTTATTTTCCTTATAGAGTCTTCCTATTCCACCAAAGATGTTTTTTGTACTAAAACATACCAATTCATTTAAATGTAAGGAACCTCCCTAGCTACACTTTCAATTTTAGCCCTAGTAATTTGAATCAGATAGAACATTAAAAAATGTATATGTACTCTTCACCCCAGTCCATTTGAATCCCTGGAATTTATTGTGAATAGTTCCGATTTCTTTAGTCTGAAGTCTTTCTCTAATTACAGGTACTCAGCTAGTCAACATAAAAATTGGAGACATTTTATGAAAAATATGTGGTTTGTAGTGGTGTGATTATGTTTATTAACATCTCAGTTTCAATCATATGTTAATATACATACTGACTTTTTCACTTTGTGGTAAGCATCGAAAGTTTGGCACCATTGTTCTTATGCAAACTAGACTAGTGAGGGGGTTCTTTACTGAACTCACTGGTTATATTTTGAGTCTGCAAAAACCACAGAGCTGTCTGGTGTCACTTAACAGTTGTATTGCAGCAGACTCACTCAAAGGCAAACTTGCACTGCATTCTTACTGTAACATTCCAAAGTTTTCTTAAGACTTTTCTTGGAAAGAAAAATATTCCGTATTATCTTTGCTTCCTGGTGTGTGTGTGTGTGTATGTGTGTGTGTGGGTGGGTGTGGAGGGGGGCAAGGGCAGGGGGATCAGAATCTCCAGGCTACACCAAAATGCTATCCAGTAGCACTTTCTGAAAATGGCTCACCAATCAAACGTTACACGGTTCTGGATTGCTTGCTTCTTCTTCTGGAGTTGGATTCCAAGTTCTTCTCATCTCGAATAAACAATTGAATGGAAAGTGCAAAGAGCAGTGGCAAAGCTTATTTGAAAAAGTAAAAGAATGAGGGAGAATCTGGCTCTGCAGAGTGAGTTTAGGGTAAGTAAAAGGGGCAAAAAGGAAGATAAAAAAACATCCTGGAGAAAGCAGGGAGGGTTGTTGTGGGAAGTACCCTCAGTGCAATGTCTAATATCTTTGATGTTAATTTGTAATTTAACTCTCCATAATACTTAGAAATTAAGGAACGCATGGTTGACAATAAATTCTGTTAAAAGCTGAAAATAGGAGAAAAATGAACATATTTGAAACAGTTAAAAAATTATGACTAGCTTTTACTATGACTAACTAAATCTCTTGAGACCCTACAGACTACTTCCCCTTGAAATTGAAGTGTGTTGCCGCGTCCTGCTCCTCGTGCATCGCCTCCTTTTCCTTCACCACTTCCTCTTTCACCTCTTCAGAAACATGCTGACGTGAGTCTCACCTTCAAACAGCGAACACAGGTGTCAGTGAATGAAATGGTCCTTTCTATGTGGAAATTATTAATATGTTGGATGAGCCAAGATCTCCTAATCTTTCCAAAATGATCATTTATAGGCCACAGGGAGTTTTTTTGAGCTTGGCGAGTTTACTCAAGCTACAAAACCTCTTATTTTTTCTAGTTTGGCTAGATATCTGCCTTCTGTTTTTATCCACATGTTAGATCACTAACTTCTCCAAAGGGTAAAAATGCAAAGGTTATATCAGCCACATAGGCACATTAGGGGGAAATGATAGCAAGAATGTTGGTACATGACCTAAGTCTTTTTAAACTCATTATTAAGACATTAAGCAGTGTTCTGGCCTTTAAGTAAAGATTTTTATAGAAATGTTAGTAGCTGGGGTTTCAATTTTTGGTAGTTCTTATAATATTTTTTTAATAAAAGATCCCAATGAAATAAAATCATTTCTCATTTGTTTCTAAATCCATTCATTTTTCTACAGGCAGTTATTAAGTTTTTACAATATTTATTGCAAGAACTTTGCTAGGCAATAAACAAAGGAGGGGTTGGGTGAAGGGTATGATATGGCTTTTGCTCCTGAGGAGTAAAGAATTTTAGAGAAGATCCAAATGAGAACAAGAACCACAGATGAAAAAGAAGTTGTGTTAAAGGCAAGCACAGGGTATACAGGGGAAAAGAAGTTGAATATCTGGTGGAAATTAAAAGAGATTTTCTGAAAGAAGTATTGCTTCAACTGAGTTTAAAATAGCAAGAGGAAAATGGTCAGGGACCTTGACCAGTTAATTTAACTAGAAAATTTAGTGTAAGAGTTTGGGTCACAGCATGAGATGAAGTCAGAGAGGAAAGCAAGGCCAGCACTGCCCCCCTGGCTGAGCAGTGTGGAGTCCTCAGTGGCAGGGGAATCACGGAAGGATATACATGAGAGAAAACCTGAACTTACTTTGCATTTTGAAAGATGGCTCCAGCAAGTTTTATGGAGGATAGATTTCATTTGGATGAAACTGAACGTAGAGAGAGCAGGTGAGAGATGATGAGATCTTCAACTTGAAGATAGTAATAAGAAATGGAGAGCAGAAGATTGATGAGAGACCTATGAAGCTTAACACTAACTCATTCTGTGTCTGAAGGGAAAGGAAGTTCGAGGAAGCATCTCAGCTTTCCGGCTTAGTTGGGTGTCTTTCTAGTGTACTGGAGATATTAAGAGAGATAAGGAAACTTGGAAGAGATGAATGGTGCAGTAAACAGCAGTAAGGAGCTCAGATTTTTTATGCTGAGTGTGAAATGTGTAGGGGTATTGAGTGAGAGCTGTTCATTGAGCAGGTTATAGGACTGCTGTGAATTACTATTGAGGCTGTGCACCATCCTAGGGTGACATTTTCATTAATGGCCGTGTGAGTGTTGTCCTTTTATTTGGGCACCACACAGTTTGTACCCTGTGTGTATACTAGATTATTTGTCTAAAATTGAAAAAAGACATGTGGACGGAGAAAAAATTTCATTTATCCTTTAAACAACTTTCTGAGTACTTGTGATGTACCATGTACTTTTCTAGGCACCAAGAATTACCTAGAAATTCTGATGAGCAAAGCAAAGTCCTTACTCTCACTCAACTTGTATTCTCATAGAGGAAATAGGGAGCAAAAGAACACATGATGTAATGTCAGATGGTGATAGGAACAATCACTAAGAGATCACGCAGCCAGAGAGGGACTATTCTCCATGACTTACACACAGGAGATTCCTAAAGAAGTGGGTGAATCTAGTTTTGGGCAGGAATAGTATAGGCCAAGCTTAGAATGTCTTCTTACCCTAGAAAGAAAGTGAGAGGGAAAGAAAGAAAGGAAGAAAGAAAGAAAGAAAGAAAGAAAGAAAGAAAGAAAGAAAGAAAGAAAGAAAGAAAGAATTTTATCACAGAATGTATTGTTGTGTGTTAAAATACTCAGAAGTCAGCTTTAAGAATCTTTCTTTCAGCCCAGATGCATATAAGAGTCATAACTACTATAATTACTGTTATGGAAATAAAATGGTTTCTTGTAAATAGTTTACTTACATGTGCATCACAAACCAGGAAGAAGCCAAAGAACCACATCACTAATATCCCAGGCTTGAGCTTGGAGTGGCTTGAGAAGTAAGAATTTACAGAGAACTTGAGATACTGTCAATCGACCTAAAATGAGCAACGTAGAAGCTGGTGTAGGAGTCCGTGGAACCACTGAACATTTGCTTTCACTTTCAAATTTCACATATCAATAAATCTCATACAGGAAGGGATTCTGAGAAGTACAGTTTACAGTCTCACAGTTTGTGGCACTTTACAAATATGTACAATTTGAGTATCAGCTAAGGATAATAATTGCAATTGACTATGATGCATTATGTAATTACATTTGAGAGTTAACAATGATCCTGAAGTAGACTGATTGCAAAAATAGCCTCCATAAACTGGGTGTGGTGTTGCATTCCTGTAATCCTAGTGCTCTGAGAGGTTGAGGCAGGAGGACAACAGCTTGAGCCCAGCCTGAGTAATTTAGTTACTTAGCAAGACATTATGTCCAGATAAACAATAAAAAGGCCTGAGAATCTAGTTCAATGAGGAGGCCCTGGGTTCGAGCCCTGGTACTGAAAAAAATTGCCCAAGGATTCCACTCACTGTGACTGTAGCCCCTCCTGACAAGAGGTGAAGTATTTTTCACCTCTCATGAATCTAGTGGACCTTGTAACTTGCTTTCACCGACAGAATGCTGCAGAAAGGACAGCACATCAGTTCTGATTATGGCAGCTTTTCCACGAGTCTTGATATCAAGTAACATTAGTCCTTTAATATGCCTTTCTTTGTCCAAGTTGCTCTGAGTGTTCTAGGCCTTTCCTACATGGACATAAATTTCACAGAAAAGACTTGCAGTGTTAATAAAGGTTACAGAATTTATAGATCAATTTGACTATATCAATTTGACTATATTGATCAACATCTTGACTATATTGAGTTCCAACTTGCCAATATGGTAAAATTATCCATTTATTTTCATCTTGTTTACTTTCTCTCAAGAAGTTTTTGCAGTTATCTACTATATATTTTGTGAGGTTTATACTGCTTGATTTTTATGTTATTTTAAGTGCCATATTTAAAACTTTTATCCCCCTCGTCCACTTTCGTTCTTTTTTGGTACAGGAGATTGAACCCAAAACCTGTTCAGTGAGCTATATTCCATTACTTAATTTATTTTTATTATTTTAAAGAGAAAAGAACAGAAACAAAATAACAAAAAAAAAAGACAAAACCACAACATAAAAACTATAAAATTTAAACTATAAAACTATAAAAACTATAAAATAAGAATTTCAAAGGAAGATGATAGGAAACCAACAATGGTTGTTGTATTACTTATTGTTATCTTCAAAATGCTTGCTAAGATTACCAGATAGAGGTATGCAAACATGATCAAACAATTAAACATTAACTGTTCTTTTCAGTAATCCAATAGAAATTAGTAGTGTAATTAACTTAGCTATCGTGTGAGTGTGTGTGTGTGTGTGCATGTCCTTTCTTTTCTCCTTTCCTTCGTCTCAGTTGTTCTTTGCTATTGAGCAGTTTCTTTCCCTTTCACAATATCTATTGTACCTTTCAGTTTTATTTGCTCTTTCAGGTTCTTACACTAGGGAGACAATGTGGTGTTTACATATGCAGGTCTGATTTGTTTTACTTATGAGTATGGTCTCTGGGTACATCCATTTACCTATAAAAGTCTCGAGTTTATCTTTCTTTATAGCTGAATAATACTTCATTGTATAAAAATACCACATTTTTCTTATCCACTCTTCAGTTGATGGGCATTTAGGTTATTCCAAGATTTTGCTATGACAGATTGTGCTGCTATAAACATGGGTGCACATATATTACTGTGGTATGTTTTAAATTCTTCTGGGAAAATACCCAGAAGGGGAATGGCTGAGTTAAATGGAAACTCCAATACTAATTTTTTGAGGAATCTCCAGACTGATTTTCAAAGTGGTTACACCAGTCTACATTTCCACCAACAGTGGAGAAGGGTTCCTTTTCCCCCACAGCCCCTCCAGCATTTATAATTGGTTGATTTCTTGATGGTAGCCATTCTTGCTGGAATGAGATGAAATTTTAATGGTGTTTTAATCTGCTTCTCTCAAATGACCAACGATGTTGAACATTTTTTCATGTATTTATTTGCCATTTTCATTGCTTCATCTGAGAGGAGTGTGTTTATTTCAGATGCCCATTTTTGGATTGGGTCTTTGAATTTGGGGGTTTTGAGTTTTTCAATTCTTTATATGTTCTAGATATAAATCCTTTGTCTGAGGGACAGTTAGCTAAAATGTTTTCCTACTCTGTCTTTTTACTCTGTTGGTGATTTCTTTTGAAGTTTAAAAGCTTTTTAATGGGATGAGATACCAGTTGTTGATTCTTTGAGTGTTTCCCATGCAGTTTGGGTTTTGTTCAGGAAGACTGTGCCTACTCCTATATCTTCAAGAATTTTTTTTCCTTTTTTAATTTTAAAGAGAATAGTAAAAAAAAAAAAACAAAGAAAAATAGCTGGGTGTGGTGGCACATGCCTGTAATCCTGGCACTTGGGAGGCTGAGGCAAGAAGATCATTGAGAGTTCTAGATCAGCCTGGGCTACAAAG
>NW_004955407.1:5479371-5480935 GCF_000276665.1 Chinchilla lanigera
GCTTGCCAGGCAGGCGCTTTGCCGCTGAGTTAAATCCCCAGCCCCTTCTCTGGCTCTGTTGATATGGTGTATTACATTTATTGATTGGCATATGTTGAACCATCCCTGCATTTCTGGGACATATTCCAGCTGGTCATGATATATAATCTTCTTGATGATTTGTTGCATTTGGTTCATTAGTATTTTATTGAGGATTCCTGCATCTATGTTCATTAGGGAGATTGGCTTGTAGTTTTGATTTTTGGTTGTATCTTTCTCTGGTTTTGGTATCAGGATTGTTATGGTTGATACATTGTGTCAACTTGGGGAGTCTAGAGGTTTGGCTAAGTGACTCAGCAGAAGCCAGGGTGCTTACTTTGTATACATCCTGAGCCCGTGGAAGAGGAGGGCATGGAAATTATGTGAGAGCTACATGCCCCTTAGGTGGGGGTAGCCTGTTTACAAAGTAAGGGAGGGAAAGAAGCTGCTTGCCGCCATTCCTCCCTTTTGCTCTGGCTGCATTGCTGTTCGGCTGCCATTCTCCACTTTGTTCTTGTTGCTTTGCTATCTTCTGCCTCAGAGCCAGCCAAGTATGGACTGAAACCTCCACAAACTGTAAGCTAAATAAACTTTTCCTTCCTTAATTTTGGGGGTTGGGTATTTTGTCTCAGGAAGGAGAGAAAAGTAACCAAGACAAGGATAAAACTTGCCTTCACAAAAGAGTTAGTGAATATTGCTTCCCTTTCAATTTCATTAAAGAGTTTGGAGAGTGTTATGTTTTGGAGCTTACTTTTCAAGGTGAAGCAGTACAATAGAGGACATGTATTTTATATGATTATTTGTAATAGTCACCCAAAGAATGATATACAAAAGAGTGCAGGAAATCTGTCCATACACTATAGACCAAGGAATCTAGCCAAGGGCTTGGATCCCACAGAAATGTCCTGCATGAGTCTAGCTGAATACCTAGAGCCCATAACAATGCCTCCCATGAATCCAACTGGAGGCCCAGAGCCCATTATAATATCCCATGCAGGCCTGTTTCATGGATCTATGCTGGAAAGGCCCAAAGGTCAGCAGTGGAACCTAAAAAGTCTGTGCCAGTGGGATGAAGGATCTGTGTTAGCAGGCTGAGGGATCTGCACTGGAGCCAGGAAGAGATGTGCAAAGTAAGAACCAGAGCTCCCCTGAAAAGTACCACAGCCATCCTCAGCAACAGTGAGGTCCTGAGCATCTCTGATGGTGAAGACAGCTGAATTCCCATCAGGAAAGCCAGTGCAGCAAACTTCTTCAGGAGACTGAACTGTGCACCTTCCCCTCTGGAGCCAGGAAGCAATGCTCAAAATGAGGACCAGAGTTCCCCCAAAGTGAACCAGAGCTATTTGCAGTGCCAACAAGGTCCTGAGCTCCTCGAAGTATCTGAGTTCATCAGGAACACCAGTGTGATGAGCTCCTCCAAGAGAACCAACAGCTCCTTACAGCTTCTACCAGCTTCAACAGCCTTTCTCCACAGCCTCCTTCCCAACAGCCTCCTTCTCCTTCTCCAGGTCTAATTCTTTTGCTGCTGGCCACAATCCCCAAGTGG
>NW_004955407.1:5482005-5490257 GCF_000276665.1 Chinchilla lanigera
TTTCTTACTGACCCCAATTCATCTTATGTTATTCTTCTTTGCTTAATCTTGTAGTTGTTGGATTGATTTTTCATGGTCTCTTGCTAATTTTAAGATATCTTTCTTTTCATTATCACTATCTGCAATTCTATCTTCAAAATCTGAAATTCTATCCTCTCCTTTGTTCAGTCTGTTGCATATACTTTCAATGGAGGTTTTAATCTGTTGGATTTCTATCTGGATCCGTTTCATGGATTCCATTTCTTTTCTATACTGGCCATGATTGTTTCCATCATTTTTCTAAGCTCATCTATTCTTTTATCTGTGTCTTCTCCAATACCTTTGATTTTAAACATCATTTCTTTCTATACATGAGAGTATTTTCCCCATAGCCTTAGGGGAAAGTGTCTTGTCATTTTCTGTTTTCTTGTCTTGTCATTCTCTGTTTCTTGTCATTTTCTGTTTTCTGTGTCTTGTCATTTTCTGTTTTCTCTTTTTTGCTTTGTTTTCTATGTTGATACTTGCCAGTTTCTTAAGACATATGGCTTTACAGCTAGTATTTAGGTTTCCCTAGAGGGTGTCTGCTCTTCAGGGATGTCTTCTAGATGTAGCTGGTTTCTTATAGCTATCCTAAGGCCCTAGCTTCCCACTTTGTAAAGGAAGCAAGATTACCACTTGGCTCAGCTCCCAAACCTTTGGTACTAGGCTATGGTAATGATTATGACCTCATACAGTCACAGTGTTGTCATACAGGAGACAAAAACTGTTTATAACAGGTATGACACTGTGGCTAAAGTAGTACAGTTAGTAATAACAATAGTTTCAAGTGCAGCTTAATTACTGATAATCTGTGGTAACCATTAACCTGTTACCTCTGACCACAGGAATAAACTTTAAAATTATATAACAAAATAAAACATATACTGTGCACTGTATGCAGTGATTTTCCCCTTAGTCAGGTGATTTTACCCTTCTGTTGGGAGCAGGGGGGTTAAGATCGTTAGGGGATAGGCTAAAGTGATGAGTGAGGTCAAATGTAGTAGAGTTGGGCTGGAAATTAAAGGATGATCATCCAAGTTTTGGGAAACTGGAGGACACAGGAGAGAAAGAATAAAATAGAATACACAGGAGTAGTCAGAAAGGGCAGAGACAATGATTACTCACTTGAAAGTTTAAATTCAAGAAGCAGTTGAGGAAAGAGAGAAAGTGAGTCTATAGAAGAAAATGAAAAAAAAGGTAAGAAATCTGAACATTGAAAAAAAGAAGGAAAAAAGAGAAAGAGAACAAAAATGAATAGGAGAAAAAAAGAAAGAAAAAGGAGATGAGAGAAAGAGGTACAGAAAAGTAGAAAAAGAAAAAATAAAAACCCCAAATATAAAAATAATTACAGAATACATAAGAAAACAAGATGACACCCAATCAGACAAGAGAGGGCTATCCAATCAGACAAACAAGGGAGAATGAAAGTAGTAAAATGCCTCTGATGCTTACAGTTCTGTGATAGTATCCACATTTAATTCCAGAAATGTGTTGGGTATGGAGCTGATCTTGGCCTCTGGATGTGGGGACTGAGACTGGACTTCTGCTGGTGGAGTTCCCTGGAGTCCAACTGCTGGCTCCTTGCTGATGCTTCAGACACATCCATGCTGCTGGTCTTGCAAACTAAACTGCCCTCCAAGGATGTTTGAGGACCTGTGCCCCTGGGACACCACTGCTGTTCTGGGTCTCAGGTCTTAGAGTTCCTGTCAGTCTACTTGACAAAGGCCTGTGTTCTTACACCCCTCTCAAAGACCCTACCATCCCTGAGACAATGGAAGAAGCACAGAGCATGGACTCTCACTCTGCTCGCAGGTCCTGCCATCCCAGAGAGAATCCGTAAATTTTAAATTTTTAAAAAAATTTTGAGGCAAGGTTTTACTAAGTCACTAAGTTGCCCAGGCTGGGGCCTAACATGTGGTCCTCTTGCTTCAGCCTCCTTGAGTTCTGGGTTTATAGGTGTTTGCCATCATGCCTCTGTCCTAAATTTTAGTTCTAATTCTTCATTGTCGATGCATAGCAATGAAGATCAACTTTTGTAAATTATTCCTCTATGTTATAAACTTGCTAAAATAATTGTTTCATAGGTCTTCCATAGATTTCATTTGATTTCTGTATACATTATCTACTCAACTGCCAATACAGATAATTTTTTTAAAACTATGTACATTTTAATATTTATTTTTCTTACCTGTTAACACTGACCAGAACTTTTTCTACAGTGTTAAATATCAGTGGCAAGAATTAAAATTTTGCTTTTGATATATTGTTCTTGACTCTAGGTGGAAAGCATTACAAATGGTGCTAGATGTAGATTTTTCATGACTCTTTTTTCTGAGGATTTCTCTTTTTTCCTACTTTTGCATGACTTTTTAAAAAACAGAAATGGGTGTTGGATTTTGATAAATGCTTCTCCTATATCTACTTAAGTGAATATACAATTTAAAATTTATTCATATAGTATATTACTTTAATTGATTTATATTTATGTTTATTCAGTTATTTAGTTTTGTGGTACTGGAGATTGAACCAAGAGTCTTCATGTTGAACTACACACCGAGTCCTTTTTTCTATTTTGAGACAGAGTTTCACTAAGTTATATAGTCAGGTTGCCAAAGCTGGACTCAAACTTGTCAATTTCCTGGCTCAAGCTCCTCAGTACCTAGGGTTACAATGTGCTACTATAGCTGCAATGGTAAGTAGAAATACCAAAATGGCACCCAAGATTTAGAGGCAGTTTTATTTATGTTCACAGGCACTGATTGAGATCATTCTCAGAATATCAGGCCCTGATTGCTGGTGGTCTAGGGTTTATATGGGATAAGCAAGCAGGAAGTACAGAGGCAGAATTGTTCATCAGTTGGTGATTGGTTCTCACAATATGTATCATAGTGACCACTGTGCCTCACAGTGAGCAGCTGTTTCTAAGAGACCAGAAGCAACCTGCACTGGAAAAGGAACTATTACCTGGACAACTAACAAACTGAAGTATACTGGCTTGGGGGGTCATTTTCTGTTATATATCCAGAATACTTTGGGTCTTGAATGTTCTACTGGCCTTGTATTTCCAGGATAAACTATACTTTTAAAATATTGTATTATTGTTATATATTGTTAGGTTCTTTTGATTAAAATTTTGTTTACAATTTTTGATCTATATCAATTATGGATATGTGTCTGTAGGTTTTTTCTTTTGCAGTATCTTTCTCTGGCTTTTTATCATAATAAACTAGCCTCATAAAAGGAGCTATGATGCATTCTGTCTCCTGTAAGTCCTAAAATTCCATGTGCTACCTTGACAGCTTTGAGCCTCACAGAGTATCAGTGCATGGTGGTGAACGTCCCTGGTGTTACCAGATATGCCACTCACTCAGTGGGAAAGATTTTCTGTCCAGCTAGTTCTTTATTAGCTAGTTCAGCTCACTCCATATTGTCCCCAACCTAACATATTTCATCTCTTCATCAGGCAAAATTTTGAAACAAAGCAGTAATAGCTTTCCATGGAAACCACAAGTCATTCTATTCTGTTTTCACTACAAATCCTGCCAATAATATTCCCTGATATTGACTCTTCCCAAATGTAATCTCTGCATGGTCCTGTGTAGCACGATGGGTCATCATCTGTTGGCCATGAATATATGCACCTAATAAATTGCTCCTAATCTCATCTGTACAGTGTGAGATATTATGTTTACCATATTATATGATGTAGGGTGAGGAATCCCTCCTTCACTAACAGGACAAATGATCAGAAAATGATCAGAACATTCCTATAATTCAGTTTCTATAAGAATGTGTATATAAGTTGTGTGAATTCTCTTTGCTTTTTGATTTCATCTAAGTTGTGAATTTGTAGGCACATGGTTGTTCATATTTTCTCATTATCATTTGACAATTGGAGAGTCTGTTGTGAGGTTTAATTCCTCATTGTGTCTTTTTTCTTGAATTGTTTGGGTATCAGTTTATCAGGTTTATTGATCTTCCTATAGAGTTAACCTTTGATTTCATTTATTTTTCCCTATTGATTTTCTCCTTCCTAAGTCATTGCTTTCTGCTCCGATGTTTGTCATATTCTTTATTCTATTACTTTGAGTTTAATTTGTCCTTATTTTTAATAGCTTCTTAAAGTAGAGACTGAGGTCATTTATTTCAGGTTTTTTCTTTTCTAATAATGATTTTTAGTAGTAAAGTTTCCCATGAGTAATACTTTAGTAGCATTTTAATTACATTTAGTATGTTGTTTCCATATTTAGTATAAAATAGTTTCTAATTTTCCTTTAGATTTTTTCTTTAACTCACTAATTATTTAGAATCATATCAATTAGTTTCCAAATGCTTGGAGATTTTTCAGATAATCTTTACTTTTTTTTGGTACCGGGAATCAAACTCGCAACCTTGTACTTGCCTGGCAGGTGCTGTGCTGCTGAGCTAAATCCTCAGCCCCAGATAATCTTTCATATGGATTTTTAGCTTAATTTAAATTGTGATTCAGTAACTCACTTTGTATGATTTTAATGTACTGGAATTAACTGAGAATTATTTTGTAGTTCAGAATATGGTCAGTTTTCCAAAAGCATTTATTGTATTTATTTTACTATTGTTGAATGTCATATTCTATACATGTCTATTAGATCAAATGGGTTACACTAGTCTACGTTCTATATCATGTATTAGCAAACTTTAAAGAGAAAGTGAAACATACTTTAGGCTTTTTGAGCCCCAAAGTCTGTGACAATTATTCCGCTTTTTTGTAGAAGTTGAAGTAATTTATTTTTTTTTTCTCATATTTGCAGCAAAGTGCTAGAAATTTTGTTGTAGGTATTGGCTTAGTGATATTTTCCAAAGTTTCATATGCCATATTTTTATTTTCATTCAATACAAAATACTGGTACCTAGTACTATAGCTTTGTCCCTAAATACTACTCTTGTGCTGTGAAAGCAAATGTAGACATTGCAAAAGTCAGTGAGTTTGTCTCTGACTCAATAAAGCATATTTACAAAAAAAAAAAAAATGGAGAAGGATAGATTTAGCTTTCAGATTGCAGATTGCTGACCTTTTGTGTTTTGTTTTGTTTTGAGACAAAGTCTCACTGTATCATTCAGGATGTCCCTGAACTCACTATGTAGCCCAGGTTGGCCTAAAACATGTGGCAATCATCCTGCCTCAGCTTCCCAAGTGCTAGGATTTTAAGTGTGTGCCACCTGGTGCTGTGTGCCTGCCTGGTGCTGACCTTTGTTTTAACTCATTATTGATTTTCCATCTACCTTGCTCGTCAGTTATTGAGAAAATGGCATTGAAAATACCATTGAAGTCTCAGTCTGTAAATCCTGAAGTCTCAGGATTTACCTATTTTTCTTGCACTTCTAGCAGTTTTTATTTTGTGTAGATTGAAACTCTTATTAGGTGATTAAACATGCAGGAGGAGTAAATGTATTTTCTAATTGTCCACTTTCATAAATTAGTCATTTAATCAGTGTGAAATACTTTTTTACTGTAGTAAAATTCTTTGCTCTGAAATACATTTAATATAGTTATTCCAATTTAGTTTTGCATAGTTATAGCATGATATGTCTTTTTCCACCCTTTTATTTTTAATTTGTATCTTCATATTTAATGCATGTTTCCTATAGTTGGGATAGATTTGGGTTTTGGTTTTCTAATCCAATCTATTGATTTCTGTTTCTCAGCTGGAGTACATAAAAAACATACAGTTAATGTGACTATTTACATGGCTAGGTTGAAAGATATTCTATTTGTTTTCTATTTGATTCATCTGTTATTTATTGTTTTCCTTTTTTCTCCCTTATCTGGCTTAATAAAATATTTTGAACAGTCCCATTTTACTTCCACTCTTTGCTTATTAGCTCAAACTTATTGTTGTTATTTGGTGTTTGGTGGCATTAAGTTTTGCTATATACAATGGTACTTTGGCTCACAAATGCTTTTCTTTACATTCAGTTTGGTTCACACACAGAAGCACTTGGCAAAATTTTGTGTTTGTTTGGAAATTGCATCAGTTGACAAACACGACCATGAGCATCTTTCCTTCTCTTTTCCTTCTCCTGTCCTTTATGTTGTGATCATATATTTTATTTTTGTAAGTATATATGTATAATAAACCTCATACTATATTGTCAGTATATTTCTTTAAACAAATAATTGTTTTTTAAAAGCTTTAAATAGTAAGAAAAATTGATCTATTTGCCCACTGAGACAGTTAATCTTGATTACCTACTTGAATTTAAAAGCTTAGAAGAAAGCAACAAATTACTAATAAAAGTAAACCCAAGGATACTGTGGAAAGAGACAGTGAAGTCAACAATGCCAAATGCGTGGTGGGAAGAATACACTGAGAAGGGTGAAGAGGTAAGTAGAATGGAGAAAAAGGAATCAACAACAGGAGAATAATTCAGTGAAAGAGTAAGTCACTATCTTTGAGTAAAAACTCTCAGTGCGAATGCACATTCTTCTCAGTAGCACATGGACATTTCTCAAAAACAGACTACATTCTAGCTCATAAAGCATGCTTAAATCGATTTAAAAAAAGAATCAAAACCATCTTATGTATATTATGGGATCATAGTGCAATAAAAGTAGAAATC
Source organism: Chinchilla lanigera (assembly GCF_000276665.1). Classification (NCBI taxonomy): domain Eukaryota; kingdom Metazoa; phylum Chordata; class Mammalia; order Rodentia; family Chinchillidae; genus Chinchilla; species Chinchilla lanigera. The sequence continues at coordinate 5,488,624 of NW_004955407.1, forward strand.
AGCAACAAAAGAAACCTTGAAAATTATGCAGACATTTGTGTTAAATAACACCCTTGTGAGTAATGAATGGGTGACAGAAGAAATCAATGAAAAGAATTACACATTTCCTAGAATCAAACGATGATGCCAACACAACATATAAGAATGCAGGGTACACAATGGAAGCAGGGAAGCATATAGCTCTGAATGCCCACATCAGAAAATCAAGTCATCCTAGATAAATAGTCTAGTTACATACCTCAAGGTCCTGGAAAACAAGAACGATCCAAATCCAAGTCCAAAGCTAGTACAAGGAAGGAAATTTTAAGGATCTGAACAGAAATTAATGAAATTGAGACAAAAAAAAAATCCCCAAAAACAAAGAACAAAAAAAGCAATGAGCTGAATAGCTGCTTCTTGAGAAGAACAATCAAAATAGACAAAGTCTTAGGAAATCCTAACAAAAAAAGGAAATAGATACAAATTAATGTAATTAAAAATGAGAAAAGCAAAATCAAAACAGAAAACCACCCAAATTCAGAAGATTATTAGTAACTACATTGAAAACCTGTGTCCCAATGAATTAGAGAACCCAGAAGAAGGTGATGGATACCTAGATCAATATGAAATACCCAAATTGAATCAAGAACACAAAATCATTAGATAATCCAATGACAAACAATGAATTGAGTCAGTAATAAAAAAAAATCTACCAACTAAAGATCAGATCAGACAGATTCACTGTTGAATTCTGTAAGAATGTCAATACTCCTCAAACGCTTCAGTGACACTGAAAGGGAAGGAGTACTCCCAAAGGCATTCTGGAATCCAGCTTTATCCAAAACAAAACAAGTATCCAACAAAAAAAGAAAACTACAGGCCAATCTGTTTATTGAATATAAAACACTGCAAACAGAATGCAGCAAATCGTTGTATTTTCCTTTGCCTTTGCCTGATCCCTTGTTATTGTGATCATATATTTTATTTTTTACAAGTATCACATGTATATAATAAATCATTACAGAGGACCAATAACCATATGTCAGGACCAATTATGCTTCCTCCCATGGAGGTTATGATGGTTCAACATATGAAAATCAATAAATGTAAATAAATAAATAGAAGAAAGGAGAAAAATCAGATGATTATCTCAGTAGATGCAGAAAAATTCTTTAACAAACAACCATCATCTACTCATGATAAAAAAAACCCTGAAGAAAACAGGTATAGAACCTTTTTTCCATCTGATAAAAGCCACTTATGACAAATCTACTGACATCAGACTGTTAAATGGGGAGAAACCAAAAGCACTACCTGTGAAATGAAGAGCAACACAGAATGTCTGCTATCACCACTAACAGTGGTCAAACTTTAGCCAAAGCAATCAAGAAAGAGAAGAAAGAGGGCTGGGGGTTTAGCTCAGCGGCAAAAGCACCTGCCTGGCACGCGCAAGGTCGTGAGTTCGGTTCCCGGTACCGGAGAAAAACCAAAAAAAAAAAAATAAATAAAATAAAAAAAAAAAAGAAAGAGAAGAAAGAAAAGGGATATGTATAGGAAGGGAAAAAATAGAACTGTTATTATTCATTTTTGACATGACCTTTACCTAGTACATCCAAAAATTCAACAAAAAGACTCCCAGAACTCTTAAGCAAATT
>NW_004955407.1:5491037-5492530 GCF_000276665.1 Chinchilla lanigera
TCATAAGTGAAATAAATCAGACCTGCATGTGTAAACAATATATTGTCTCACTAAAATTAGGAAGTAAGATAGATATTGTGAAATAAAAAGAAACTTCTCAAAAGTAAGAGCAACTGAGATGAGGGAAAAGAGAAAAGAAAGAAAGGGAAAATTATGTATATATGTATATACAGGATAGCTAACATAGTTGTACTACTGACTTCTGTCACTTTATTGAAAGGAACAGTTAATGACTAATTATTTTGACCAATCTTGCATGTCTGTATTTGTTTTTCTGAGTAACCACTTTGAAGAAATCAATATGTAATACAACAATTGTTAATTTCCTGTTACCTTGTCTGAATTTCAGTGTTGCTTGTATTGTTCTTGTGTTATTTTGTAAATGTATGTGTTTGTTTAAAAAAAGACCATATTTACAATACTAACATACAGATTTAATGCAATTCCAAACAAAATACCAGGAATGTTGCTTAAAATTCAATGGAAGCAGAAGAGACCCTATATAGCAAAAGCATCCTGGGTAACAAGAGCAAAGCAGGAAAGGGCATAACAATCCCATATTTCAAGTCATATTACAAAGTAGTGATTAAAAAACAGCATGTTACTGGCATAAAAACAGACATATGGATCAGTGGAATAAAATAGAGGATACAGAAATAACTCCAGGCACATTTGGCCATCTGATATTGACAAAGGGGCCAAAAACGTACACTGGAGTTAACATAGCCTCTTTTAAAAACAGTGTTGGGGAAAATTGGCCATCCATTTACAGATGACTGAATCCAGACCCATATCTCTCATCATGTATTAAACTAAAATCAAAGTGGATCAAAGATCTAAATATTAACACAGAAGTAATTTGCTAGAAGGTAAAAATAGGTAAAACTCTTGAAGACAGTGGCATAAATGAGGACTTTCTGAACAAAGCCCCAATGCCAAAGATATATAAAAGTGAAGAGATAACTTACAGAATGGATAAAGTTTTTGCCAGGCATTCTTCAGACAGAGGTGTAAGATCTAGAATATATAAAGAACTCAGAAATATTAGACTCTCCCCCAATAAAAGACCGAATCCAAAAAATGGGCAACTGAAATGAATAGACAATTCACAGACAAAGTACAAATAAATACATGAAAAAAATGTCCAAAGTCTCTGGACACTAAGAAAGACAAATTAAAACAACACTGAGATTCAATCTTAACTTCAGAAAATCAAATAATGGCAAATGCTAGTGAGGTGCGGGGGGAAAGCAGCCCTCTGCATTGGTGGTGAGAATGTTGACTCGTATAACCAGTATGGAAATCAGCATGAAGATTCCTCAAAACCTGAAAATAGATATTTCATTTGACCCACATATTTCCCTTCTAGGTATCCTTCCAAAAAATTTGAATATATCACATCACAGTAATGCACATATACCCATGTTCATAGCAGCACAACTCATCTCACTTTTGGAGTGACATTTATGTCCATCACCCGATCAATAAATAAA
>NW_004955407.1:5494090-5565635 GCF_000276665.1 Chinchilla lanigera
ATAAGGTCTTGTTAGCATTGCAGGTTTGGTTTTCTTTTTTGTTTTTTGTTTTTTCCAGTAGCAGGAATTGAACTCATGACCTTGCACTTGCCAGGCAGGCACTGTGCCACTGACCTAAATCCCCAGCCCAGTATTGCAGGTTGAACTTGCATTTATGATTAATTTTTTTAGATGCCAAGTAATATGAATGTATGTTGGATATTTTCATACATCTAAATTTTTTAAGCTTTGTTCTGAGTTTTACTTGCTACTAGAAAAAAGTGTGACTTTAAGGTTTTGAATTTAAGACTTTTTGGATGAGACCTTCTCAATGCTTAGTCTCATGCTAATTAATTACTGTTTCTAAGAAAAAAAACCCTTTGCATGTATTATTTCTAGTGTGTCCTTAACCATAAGATTCTTAGTCTGGCTGGTGGAGACAACCACTATTCTTGGCAATGTGTGAGTGCTGGGTAATCATTGCTTAATATTTTTGAAATTTTCTAGGATAGAAGTAAGAAAGGATCAATACTGGGGAAAGTGACAGAGTGATAATGAACGTTTTAGTCAGGTTGGTCAGAGAAAGTCTCTCTTATGAAGAAACTTTTGAAAAGAGACTTGATGGAAAAAAAGCAGCAACATGAAAATTAAAATAAATAAGTGTATAGGATGTTTCAGTTAGGAAGTCATTGATTATCTTTTTTATTTTTATTGCAATGTCCTGGCTGAAGTCTTAATGAACTTTCTAAAAATGAAGGAAGGGATATTCTATAGCTGTGACGAGGAGGAGGCCAAGGAAAGAAAACAAAGAGACTGAGAAAAAGCAGCTGCTTTTGCTGCAGCACTAACAGAAGCAGACCCTAAGTCTGATTATCAGGGCCCAAAGAAGAACTCAACGACTGCATTCATCTGCTACCACTGTTAAAACCAGGCCACCTCTAGAGAAACTGCCCTAAGAAACGCCCTGGTCCATTCCCTGAATGCAAATGAGACCACTGGAGATGGGTCTGCCCTCTGAAGTAGAGGCCCTAGAGCTCAGACCCAGCCTACCAGTTAGTCCAACAAGAATGAGGGGGCCCAGGGCATACTCTGCCTTCTCCCGCTGGCCAAACTGTCACCTCCATGGAGGAGCCCTGGGTAATCATGACTATGGAGGAAAAAGAAAACAGCCTGTTGCTAGACACAGGTGCAAGTCTCTCAGTCCTTCTTTTCAATCCTGGCCTTCCTTCCTGCTGTCACACCTCAGTGAAAGAAGTCACTGGTGAGGAGGTAATACACTATTTTTCACAACCCTTAGGCTGTAACTACTTGTTAGATCCTTCTTGCATATCTCTGTTTTCCTGAGAAACCACTTTGAAGATACCTCCATGTATTACAGCAGCCATTGATATTTTCCTACTAATCTGTCCATAACTCTGTAATCTTTGTATTACTCCTATACTATTTTGTAAATGGATGTATGTTTATTATTGTGTGTTTCCTACAACAACCATTGAGAATAGTTCATGATTATTCAGTTGGTCACTCATGTATAACTCTATTTATTTTCTTTAGAAGCCACTTTGAAGATACCAAAGTGTAGTACAACAACTATTGATAATCTCCTATCTCTTTTGTCTGTAACTGACTATTACTGGTCTATTTGTTTTCCTGAGAAGCTATCTTGTAGATAACAATATGTAAAACAATAACCATTGATAATTTCCTACCACTTTGTCTATAATTTGGTAAGCCCCCCCATTACTATGTTATCCTTCTGTTACTATTTAAAATAAAAAAAAAATGAAGGAAGAAAGACAGCATGATACTTACAATAGCTTGTTATTAAGGTGAGAGGGAGACAGTAGCTTCTGTTTTCTCTTAGGCGGGATAGGGTACTATGCACATCTAAAAAGGGACAGGGTTTGCCATGTCTGTATGGAATTGTCATCTCACCATAGCTATGTTTAGAGGCAATGTTTTCTGGTCCTAAGTCCTGCAGGCTGCAAGCCATTTTCCTCTGCACAATTCAGTTAGGGGGCATCTTCAAATCACTTGTCACATATTAGGTATGACAGAGAGAACTGCTGGGACTGCTGCGCTGTCTCAGGCTCTGCACACACAGTTTTTCAGTTGTCTGTCTTCCACCTCCTTTCCCCTCTTCCGCCTTTTGGGTTTCATGACTCACTTCAATATGAACTTTGTCTTACCTTGGAGACTAGATTTTCAGCATTATTTTCTTATCTATAATCTTGCTCACCATTTAACCAAAAATCAGGTCCTTTCTGTACACTATCTGATGATGTTTTTCTCAACCCCACCCTAAAACCTATGCCATTTACTGAAGGTGTACCACATATCGGGCTATTAGTCTACAGTTCAGGATCACTTTCCTGGTAAAGCCATGACCATTTCTTGACCAAAAAGAAGTTCTCTATGCCTAACTAACCTGGAGTGAGAGGAAGAAGATCATTATTGTGCTAATCAGATTCCCCAACTCATTAGCCAGCAGCAGATAAGGCAGAACTGCCAGATGTCATTCGGAGGCCCAGCCCCCACAGCTCTGGAAATCCCACAATATGCTGCGGTTTACTCTAAACACTCCACTAAAGCATTTTCTCAGTAATTCAACCCTGCTTCTTTCTAATACTTTGTGTGACGGCATGGGAAGTGTGTGTAAAGGATTTTTTGGTGATAGTTATCTTGAGAAAAGTACTTGAACTTTGGTTTGAATTTAATTGAATTAGCTACTTCTTTTCATGGGATGCCATTTTTACTGGAAAGAATGACAGGTAGACAAACCACAATCATTCAGATGTGGGCATTTGACAGATATTTTGTCAGATTAATACAACGAGCTTGTCATTTCAAGGAAAGCAACTGACAATATTTGTTGTCAATAATAAATGTTAAGTTTTCAAGTAACAGAGGGTGTTTTACTCAGAGAGGGCTTATTTTAATATTTTTCATATGTAACTTTTCTCTACGGTTATCCAAGTTGAAGGCTAGAAAATTCTCAAAATTAGATGACTCTTTCCATATGGTGTTCAGTTTTCTGAGATGATCAATTTGTTCAAATCTTGTGATAAATAAGCTATTTCCTATAAAATAAGATTTTACTGCCAAGAACAACACTTTAAAAATGTGATTTAGCAATTTTATTATCTTACCAGTGAGGGGCAGCAAATGACAATATTTGTTTGAAATACTAAATTACTGTCTAAAGTTCATGTGGAACTTGTCCTCCTCTGCTTTTGTTGCATGAATAAATGCATCTCTTATCCCATCCTCCTCTTGCTAGTGATGCTAAAGTCAGGGAGATTGAGGATGAGAAAGATATTAAAAAAGGAAGATAAATTATAACTGTTAAATCCTTTCACTTTGTTCTGAAACCCTGTATCATCTTTATTGTTTTTGCTTTTTTTTTTTTCTCTATGTTGTTGGTGTTTTGCTATTGTTCTTTTTTTTATTATTCTCTCTTTTTCTCTTTTTTTGGTTTTTTTCTGGTACTGGGAGTCAAACTCATGACCTTGTGCTTGCCAGGCAGGCACTGTGCCACTGAGCTAAACCCCCAGCCCCCCCTTTTTAATAATCCCCTTAAAAAAAAAAAAAAATAATGCTATGAAAAGGGTAAAACCTTTTTTCCTTTGTGTTGATAAATGGTGAGTGTCTTACAATGTCCAAGTTAGTAACTCAAAATGGCTTGGATTAGAAAAAATAGCTGGAATTCATTAATGAAAAGGAGAGTTTTACGGTAATATGTTGTCTTCGTTTGTTATTTTTCTCAAAACATTTGTTTCTCATCTGTAATTTGGCCATCTGGCTTTTAAAAAATTATTTCATATTAAAGCACACTATGGATCATGTATCGTTCTTGGTTCTGAAGACAAATGATGAACAGAATAGATACAAAGTCTGTCATTTTGTCATTCCTTTGAGAAGAGAAAAGCTCTCCAAACTAAGGGAGGGGAGAGTGGAATGGCAGAGAGAGACTGTAAACACCAGTCATTAGCAAAAAGCAAGGTCCCAGGAAAAGGACAGAGAAGTATCAAGTTTTAGTGGTGAATATATTGATTTAAAAACTTCATTTGAAACTGTCACTTGTTTTTCCCAGCCACAAATATTGGTGTGAAAATATAACGTTTTCTTATAGCTGAGTGAAATAACTACCATGATACCTTTCCTTTTCCATTGGAAGGATAAACCTTAACTATTTTAATTACTCTATTATTCCAGGGATTTCTGAGTAGTTCAGTGCGTTACTCAAATTCAAGTTCTGCTCTTCTTAATACTCTTTCAGTGTAGGTTTGGGAAAGGACATCACTCCTATGGTTTGCTTTGTCTCAATACTGTAGTATAATGTGAAATGTAACTCATTTTATATGGTACCAAATCAATACATAACTTCTGTCTCAAAAACATTGGTCTCTTCCTTATTGCCAAACTCCTCAAAAACACTATTTCTTAATCATCCAACTGTAGTAGTAGATCCAAGTCACATGACATCAGAGCATTAGAAATAGGAGCACTCTCACGTCTTCGTGAGCATTTTTTTTTTCTCCTGGTGTAATCCACATTGTAATATAGCCATGTGCTGCTTACTGGCATTTCTGCCAATGACGGGCTGAATATACAAAGGCGGTCCCTTAAGATTATAATGGAGTTGAACAAATTCCTGTTGCCTTCTTCATGAAGGAAAGGCAGAGAAAAGGAAGCTGCAGAAGGAAAAGAACTGCCCCCAGGTAATTCACAGTGAAAGATTTAGAATAAACTTTTGCTGACTTCAAAAATCTCCTTAACAAGTTTGAAAGCCTGGGCTCCAACACTGAAAGGTTTTCATAAATAGAAAAGAATGTTCATAGTGCATTATCTGCTTATAAGTAAATCTATGATGAAAAAGAAAAGAAACAACCTAAGCAAGCTACCACAGTCTATTTCTGAAAGTGGTGTGTCCTCAACAACAGCTGGAGGCAGGTCCTTTTGGAGGTATTTCAGAAGGCATTATTGCATTGTTTACTTGAGATATGACAGCTCCATACATGTCATTGTCCTTAAATTCCTTTGGGACAACGTGTAGAGGTGGATGGCAGCCATATCGTTGATCTTGAGCCTGGATTGGCCTAGGCTAAGGTACGTCTCTCTTATTTTTTTAACAAAATAGCTTAAAAGTAAAAATAAATAAATAAATAGAAATGTTAACATAGTACAGACACAAAGAAAGAAAACATTTTTATACAGCTGTGCATTATATTTTCAAACTAAGGGTTATTTAAAAAGAATTAATTTAAAAAGTTTTTATAAAGTAAAATGTTAGAGCAAACAAAGGTGAAATATAGTTGAAGAAAAAAACGTTTTATATGAATTCAGTGTAGCCTAAGCATAGGATGTGTCAGTCTGCGGTAGTGTAGGGTTGTGTCCTAGGCTGGCTCGTTCAGTCACCTCTCACTCCCTGACTTAGAGCAAATTCCGGTCCTGCAACCTGCAATCTCCACTCACGGGAAGGCTTCCACACGGGTCCACCCAGTTTTACCTTTTATACTGTATTTTACTGTAGCTCTTCTATGTTAGGTTCATATAGATACACAAATATCATTTGGCTATAATTGCCTGTAATAGAATAACAAGCCGTACAGGGCTGTGGGCTGAAAGCAGCAGATTATCCCATATGTCTGAGGTGTGTACAAGGCTACACCAGGTGAGCTTGCACAACAGTGAAAGTGACCATTTCAGTCCTGACAGTACAGGACTGCCGAAGTGGGGATTTTTGGGGGGCTCCAGAATTCCACTGTTGTCTGTGAGTTTCAAATTCACCTGCAGAGGGCAGCAAATAGCAGTGTAAATCTTCTTTCAAATGCTTAAAGCATGATTGTTTAAAACCAGCACTAGAAGTTTTTCTTGACATAAAGAAGATTTCTGTGGCTACTTCTTTTTTTTTCCTTTTTTAGTGTAAGAATAAGCACTAAACTGCTATACAGAAAAGTAGCCAAATTCACTTTTAGTAGCTCTTTAAAGCCCTGGAACTTCTAGAGCTTTCTTCCACACAGCGAGGACCTGCTCCAGTGAGCAGGATACTCTGGATTCTCGGGACTGTGGTTTTCCTCGTGGACTATAGTGTAAGTGCAGCAAATATGATTATCTTGTATTCCACTGTATTTGTGCTTTCTTCTCCGATAGTGACAATTTTAGCAGAATAACTCTTGTCGCACGCACATTTTCCTTCGCAGACATATATGAATGAAACCTAATTATCTAAAATAAAACTGTTCATAAAAAGAATAATTTTAAACTGCAGGATGCTAATGTAAAGTATTTAAATATTTTGATGAGAGTGGACTGAGAGAGGACTCCTCAGTATCCAAGTAAATGATCAAATAAATAACCACAAAAACTCACAAAAGTGGGGAGGGGAGTAAAACTCATCAGGAGCAACAGAACAAGTAAAGCGTCACAAACTAATACCATAAATGAAAAGAAACATGGTCATGCATGAAATAGGAAAAATTTTAACTTTGTGTTATGCTCCCAGGATTCGTTTTTCTAGACTCAGTACGGTGAAAATTTTAACTAATGTCATTTAATTTGATAATTTGTGCACTGAGGAGTGTAGATCCCTTTGAGGGACCCACAAAATTAGAACATAAGTTGTGTTCTTGGAAATTCACCAGCAATGAGACAGATCAATATACTATCTTTAAAGGAACTGTGCGATGTTTGAATAATGCTGTGGCACTACAGTGCCATGAGGACATTTCAGGAAGGAACTCAGATGCCATGTCTTCCACTGCCTAGGACTGCTCCACAGCAGTGCTCCAAACCTGTCAACTCCAAGGGCTCATCACTTGAAGGAAAGACCAGCTGGTTATAAATAAACCGGGAAGAGTTTAAGGAAAATTTATTCATGCTGCTTTGAGTTGGAAGGTCATACTTGGTGACAAATGTGACCAAGGTGAGAATAAATGACGTGACATGATAGCACAGTGCAGTAGAACGAGAAAGACAGAGGAAAGTAGGAGGATGGGATGAAATAAAGGAAAGAAGGGGAAGGAAAAATAGACAAAAGAGTGGAAAGAACAAAGAAGAGAGATTTAGGTTCAAAAATGCAAAAGTGTGGAATTCCTTTTTCATATTTCCTAGTACTTTAAATCTCTGGACTTCAATTATAGCTAATTTTGCATAAATTCTTTGATTGAGTTTTTAAGTTTTTATTATAATTTTCATTTATAGAAATTTGTCCTTTTTTGAAACATCCTCTTACTCATGGCTTTATTTCTTATTTTTTGAAACATTTGATACAAACTTGGTATGTTTTTTCAGCCTTAGCATTCCTGTATTTGGAGACTTTGTAAGTAATAAGTAAGCATAGCTCAAACTACAGAGGGAGATGCGCTAGGAATATTTTTTTTGTTCAGTTTTGTTTTGTTTTTTTCCAGTACCGGGGATCTAACTCTTGATCTTTCGCTTGCCGGTCAGGCGCTGTGCTGCTGAGCTAAATCCCCAGCCCCATGCTAGGAATATTTTACGCAGTTCAACAACACAGTAACAAAATAGTTCAATAAAAGAGCTAAAAAGCTGAGGCAGTTAGAATGAATAGGTAGAAGACTTTAGAAATAAGGAAACAATCTGAGAACAACATACAATTGTACATCTAATAAATACATTATAATAGCAAAACCAGCGAGGCTTAGAATAAATTATAACAAAACAGAGTAAAAGTTTCTAGTAATTGTAATGAATGCAGAAGAAAAAGTAAATTTAAGCAATTTTGCTTCCATTACTGGTAATATGGTGAACTCAGTACCGAAATTGATCCTCTTGCTGAAAACAACTAAAATTATTAGCTTAAAATAGGAAATACATGCAAATTCTGCCCAAGTGAATAAATGCTGTGCTGCTTAGACCAAAAATAATTTAAAAGCAGGAAGCCTGACAGATAATAAAGGAAAGATGTTACCTCTTGGCCTTAATGGATTTGTTTGGGTCAGGCAGTCTCAAACATTAATTGTTAAAGTTACAACAATGAGGGATAAACCCCAGGCCATTGTGAAGTTTAGGATTATACTAGGAGAGCCCTAATGAAATAAAAATAACTGGAATTCCAACACATTCAGTTTAAGAATGAACTAGATATTAACGATATGACTAATCGGGAACCAAGAAAGAAATTTTCATATTAAAACTTTAACATTGAACCTTGATTCTGACCGAAAGTAGAAGGAATTTCACCAGAAGACTCATAGCTATGATCTGGCTTCTATTCAAGTTTGTATCCTGAATTCATGCCATCTGCTGTTATGAAACACACATTAATAAAGAACCTAAGACAATGATTTAGTTTGAATTGATACAGCACTGATAATACTATAGATACTCACAAAAGCAAATGCTCATCATCCTATGAAGGTACTGTATCTCCCTCAAATAATTTCCATATGTGAGTTCAAACACAAATGAAAAGCCCACAAACAAAAGCAAAAATAAAACCCTGACATTCATGCTACAAAACGAACACACAGGGAAACAAGGCATCACCAACGAAAACAAGTACGAACGGTGCTAGCACAAAGTCTCCAAATACAGGAATGCTAAGGCTGAAAAAACATACCAAGTTTGTATCAAATGTTTCAAAAAATAAGAAATAAAGCCATGAGTAAGAGGATGTTTCAAAGAAGGACAAATTTCTATAAATAAAAATTATAATAAAAACTTAAAAACTCAATCAATGAATTTATGCAAAATTAGCTATAATTGAAGTCAAAAGATTTAAAGTACTAGGAAATATGAAAAAGGCATGAAAGAATAAAATATTTTGTAGCATATATTTAGTTGGACTCTGTAAGAAACAAAGAGAGGTAGATTATATTTGAAGATATTTATTAAGAATTAGGAATTTTTCAGAATATGTAAAAGATAATCCGGAGACTCCAGGGAAGTCAAAAGAGGATGAGTTTGAGAAAGTCAAAATTCAAAATTCACAAATAATTAAAAAGAGAAAAAAGGAAAACATTTTTTAAAAGTTTGATGACATTTTCAGAGGAAACAATTTATCCAAATCCAGTGCTTTACCGTGTCTCTCAGGAATTCCATTAATTTTTCCATCAAATACTTGGACAAGAGTAAGAAAACCCATCTTATAAGTCCTACTTATGAACAAAAGGAAATGAGCATTTTTTGAGGTCATCAGTTGGATAAGTTCTATTTTAGTTGACATCTATGAGATTTTTAAAGTGTAGTATTAAAGTATACTGTGGTCTCCTATACTTTTGAAAAGGTATAATGCAGTACAGTATTTCAGTTGTTCTGGTTTCACGAAGTTAAATTCATCTGAGTTAATCTTACAAAGTGCAAGATACAATTTTCTCTAAAGACTCGAAAAAGGATCCACTATGTAGCATAATAATCATCAGCAAGGCTAGAGGAAGGAAATAAACACTCTGGTCTTTGTACACTTAATCTAGTTCATTGTAAACCCAGTCACTGCTGACACGAAGCCACAGAACCAGCACAGTTAAGGGCAAGCTAGGTGCTGCTGAGTTCACAGTCTCCATGGTCTAAGCCTCTTTTGAAGGGAGTCCGTCCCCAAAGAGGGCTCACAGGGGGTGGATGTCTTTATGGGCTTTCTGTCTGGCACAGATTTTTGTCCCCTGATTTCATTTAACAACTGAGCAATCAAGTTTCAGAACACTTCCTAGGTTTAGTTTCCTAAACCACAGCTCTCTGTACTAAAGTGATACCAGACTCAAAAATAGAAGCAGGGTGAGGGGCCCAAGAAAGGGAGAAACAAAGAAATAAAAGCAAACAACCACACTTTTCTCCATAAGGATAATTCTGGTTCATATGTGGGAATAAATTCAAATGTGTGCAATTCCCCTTATGATTCCCCCCCAACATAGTATTCTTAATATATAATGGTGATTTATACTGTACTTTTCTTTCTGTGACATGTGTAAACATTTATTTAACCAGCGTTATAATCTTTTCATTCTTTTAAATGCCACCATTTTCCCCCCTTGGCCTCTATGAAGATTGATTTGGGGAGGGAAAATTGAAAGGAGCTATTTTTCAAAATTTATTACCAAATAACCAACCCAAATTACCAAATACATTACCAAGTACAACATCCAAAACTATTCTTTGAAAGACTAGAACTTGGAATAAAACACATTTGTATTTGGGTATTATTTAGAAAAAATATTTTGATAGCTACTTTTGCTCATTTCTTTTAGTTCAGAAAAAAAACACAATCATTTCTATTCTAAATCTAGTTTTAAAAACTAGAATGCTATTAATTTTAGCAAAGTGAGGTGAAGAACCAGAGGTGAAGTTATTGTAGGTTTCACTATTAAAAGAGGAAGATTTTCTTTAGAGCTCAGACTACCACAGCACTATGAAAAAAGTCGGACACAGTCCATATCTGCTGCACTTCTTTATCCATCCTTTGTGGGTTTCTTACTAGAATGCTACAGAATATTTTGAAATCATTAAGTTAAAACCAACACTCATTGTTTGAAGAATATGTTTTATTTCACATTTTACTATGTTTTGAGCTAAGTAACACCAAATTCCAGCATACATTTATTTTATATCACCTTCTTAACAACAGCAACAATTTGAAAAGATTTTTGTGTCATAGTCTATTAAAATTCTTGTTTGAACATTTTGTATAGTTTGGGCAACTGATTAAAATAACTAAAATAAACAATTGGATATTTATGTCTTCTTAAAACTAAGATTAACAGTATACATTATTGTTTAATCCATGGAAAGATTTTGAGAAAGAAAATGCACTTAAATTTTGGCCCAGATTTAACAGTGTACACACACATACAGATATTACTCAGTGGAAAATACAAATGAAAGAAGTCTATTATCTAACCAGAACCTGCAAATGTTTTGCATATGACATATCAAACGAGAACAAGGAAAAGAATACAAGATTCCTCATGTGTGCATGCATTAACAATTGGGGCTGTTTTGGTATACGTATGGCAAGTAGAATAGATAGTATTTTAACTTTTAGATTGATAGGAAGATATGGTAGAAAAGAAAGTCAGGCTTAATACAAAAATTATTTTTGAGTTAATTTCCTATTTTGAACCATCAATATACATTGAAACAAGAGATTGTGAAGTTTTAATTTATGTTTTATTCCTTTTATTTAGGATCCTATAATTAGAACCCAAGTTTGCAGATTAAAGGACAATCATAATAAATAAACCTGTTGAAGGACAAGACGCGTTCAATTCTGCAGTCAGAGTTAGCATAGTGTGTTTCCCGGCTGGATTAATTCTCAGATGCGTGCTCTGGAGCTCAGGGTTTTAGAACCGACGTTTCTGTGCTGGTTTAGCTGGACAACGCTCATACTGCAGTCACAGAGCAAGGTGAGGTGAGTACTATTTACTGATTATTTATTACCTCTTTTCAGACACTGTAGCTAAGTGAAGTCGATAAGAGGCTTCGGCAGCTCTTGTATATAGAGAGTGAGTTCCAGAATTTCTTAGAAAGTAAAAAATATTTCCTTTTGGGCTCAAGAACATACTGCATTTTCTGGCTTACTGCAGTGATATTTCCTACTATAAAATGCTGTCTCTTCCCCTCCACACACAAATTGTGGGACAGAGTGGGGCTGAGGACAGTGACGGGATATGAAGAAGAGTCATTTCATATTCGGTGGGCTGGATACTTACAGCATAATTGTGATATGGCCAACTGTATTTATTATTTATGTCTTTAAAATTGGAATAAAAATATTATCTTTAATAAAGGCAATTTAAACCCTTTTATTATTATATATATGTGATTAATGTTGAGTGATAGTTTATGGAGATTTATTGTTATATGTAGATAGGCATTTCTAGAATATTAGTGACCTTTGATTGCATGTATTTCATTGTCAGTACAGTATTTCCTAATCATTGAAAAATAAATTACTTTTCTAGTTTTAGCAACTATTCAGTCTTTTTTGATAATATCTCCCTTAGAAGTAAAGATAAATCAACTGTTTAACTAAATTTTAGTTACTGAATGCAGTAAGCTGGACCTGAGCCAGGCTTACTTAGGGAAGGAGATCATATTTAAAAGTGTTTGGGAACACAACACGCAGAAGGGACACAGAAAAATAAACACATTTCTTGAGAAACATACACTACTGTTTTCACCGGTGTGAAAGCCAAACACTGAAGAATGTAGGGATATTTAAAACATCTAAGGAATTACTGGAGGTAATATTGTTACTGACTATAAACATGACGGTAATTCCCTTTCAAGGAGGAGGTGGAATTTCATCTGCACTGTAAAGGACAGATTGCTTAACATCAAAGAGGTTATTTCAGGTGGGAGGGGTGAGAAAAAAGCAGTAAGAGCAATGGAGTCAAGCAAGAGGAATGAACGTAGTAAGGCCAGTAAAGAGAGGAAGCAGATTGGAGAAGACGGCATTTGTTGGCTCTTAGCAGGGCAGCGGGTTTATTAGTCATTTTCCTGTTGCTGTCATAGAATTCCCCCAAGTTAAAGGAGGAAACGGTTCATGTGGATCACAGTTCCAGGGTTTCAGTCCATGGTAGGCGGCCTCCAAAGCAGAAACACCATGGTGGAAGGGTACAGTGGAGCACAGCTGTGGGCTCACGGTGGCTCAGAAGCAGATACGGGGAAGGGTGTCCTTGAGAGATATAACCTCTGAGGGAAGGCCCCCGTGGCGCGCTTCCCTGGGCCTCCTGTCCTCACAGCACATTCAGCTGTGGACAGCAGTGGGTCACTGACGTGTAGTGACCCCATGATTCATTCACCTCTGTGCCACTCGGGGAGAATTTTAATCTGGTCGAATTGACAGATAAGACTAACTGGTACAGTGCAAAATAAGATTTTCCAAAAAAATGTTATCTGTCTTTTTGTTATTAAGATGAAGATCCTAAAAGCCCAGCAAGGGAGTTCAGATGTAATATAATAAGCTATAAGGAGCTATCATTGAGAATTTTCTTCAAATATGAATGTTATCAGTTATTTAACAGATTAAAACAAAACCCTAATCCTTGGAAATATGCAGAAATCACCTCTGAACACATCAATAGAAGAAATTAATGTTGGAATTCTTGCTATGTTTTCAACAGAGTGGCTGGATGTGTGTAGATTTCCAGAAAGCTAAATGAGTTTTGAAGATACCAGGCTTTCATTAATGGGATGAACAGAAGAGAGCAAGGGAAAGACTGCTGAGAACCCGCAGGGGTCACACTGCTGTGGCTCGGGTAGGGCTGCCGGGAACTCCTGCTTCCCGAGGACAGAGCTTCCAGAAGGAAGCTTGTCCTTCCTGAGGACACTGCTTTCCCAAAGACAGAGCCAGGAGTGCACCATCAGCTACCCACTCACTTCTCTCCAGACTCAGGAAAAGGCAGCGCACAGTGCAAGCCAGCTCATTCCATGTCGTGTGCTCTCTCCCATTCCAGACTTACTACAGAAAATAACCATTTAGATTGTGTAGTCCTTTGCTGTTTTTCAAGATCATTTGCTTTATTTCATTCTAACTTCTTAGTGTCACCTCCACCTTGAGCAAAGCCATGAAGTAAAACTTGTTCAGCATCAGGTTAATGATTAGCAGAGGAGTCAGGACTTAAATTTCAAATGTAGAGGATTGTGTTCTAAACAGCTCATTCATACGCAGTGAAGAACTTATTATTTGTCCTAGAAAATTTAAACAATATTCTGACTGAAAATAGATTTTAATTGTTGTAATTTTTACTTTTGCTTCTATACAGTTTTACTACATATTTTTCATGTACAATGGTTGCAAAGTGCTTTGGATTCTGACTAAGTATGTTAGTAAAATTTCAGTTTCACTCACTGTAACTGGTCCCATGAAACACTTAACTATTTAGGAGCTTTAAAACTGTGGTATGTAGAACTAAATCTCCAGGCTTAACCTTCTCTGGAATAATCTATGATTCTTGCTAAAGACTCAGATCCTTGATATCCAGTTTACATTTACAGACTTATAATTTTTGGAATATGCTTTTGTAACCATCACTAATTTTTATCCACACCAGATTCTGAATCTGAAATTTAGAGTACAAGGATACTTCTTCCTTCCCACTCTTCATACTTTATCTTCAAACTCAACAGCGTGTTGTGCTAAGATGACTGCTTTCTTTCTAGTTCACTTATCAACATCAACTTGCTTTGCAAGAGGACATAAACATTAACACATACGTGTACACACATCCTCTCTACTGGGACTGTGATTTACTTGAGTTCTAGCCAAGCCGAGTAACATGAGGATATGATTAGTATGTGTGGAGATAGGAAGGTGAACAAATTTTTCCCTTATTAATTGGGTTGCAGCAATGTATTATGATCTTCTGCTGAAAGAATTAATTTGTATTAAAAAAAAAATTTGTATTGACCCAGCCATATAATCATATAATAACAGTTATACAACACATGAAATATAAGTATAATTTTTGTATATGAATATTTAGTATAAGTAGTTATTAGTACAGTGAAGAGATACCAGGAGAATAGAAAGAAGGACATGGAAAGCTTTGCTGTATCTATAGGAATGAGTAAGGTCATTTTATTGTTCTTGTGGAGGTGAACATTCTCCATAATAAAAACTGGAACTGTGATTAAGCACAAGGTTGAGCAAAAGACAGTATTTTGGACATGACTTCTTATCACTGCTGCTCTTGTTGCTAAAGTATTTGTTATTACTGTTATACTTTTTTCCTCAAACAAAATTTATATCGTTCTTAACCTGATCAGACCTGATTATCAAGTCTTTGAAAAAATTCTGTTCTTAAGTGGATTTCAAATATTGATACAGCATGGACAAAGATATTCTATACAAATAGGCAAACATTATCATGTTGAAAGGTATTTCCTTCAGCAATATTTTTCATGTAAATGAGAGAAAGTATAGTGATTCCAAACAAGAAAAGTTATTAAAGTGTCCCAAGAAAGTATTTTATGAATGGCAAAATCATTAATTTGCTTCTAGAAATATTTTGACAAAATAAGGGCCTGAATATAATCACTTTGGTTGTTAGGAAGATATTAAACACATTACTTTAATATGGTCACATTTTGGATTAAACAAGATTACTTTTAAAGGACTTTGGAATATACTAGGGTGAAACTTTTCATGCTTCCTTTCTACTGCAATATAGCACACCTGATCCTCTGACCTATGAATCAAAAAGTCTCATAAATTCATAAGAAAATTTATTCCTTGAAGTATTGGAATAAATTTCAGCAATAAACTTATGATTATTTTCACTTTCATGCTATTTGGAACAAATCAACACATTTCCTAGTAACTGGCTTCCAAATACCTCTTCATTTGCTTTTGATAAAAACTTAGGGAAGAAAGATAAGATTAAAATTGAGTCTTGAATATAGGATTATGCTCTGCTAAAGGAAGTAATTTGAAACTGACGTAAGTGATACAAGAAAGGAACCTGGATGGTTGGGGAAGCAAACTCTAGAAAAGAGAAAATCAAATAAGTTTTGGAACTTTAAAGAGGAAAAGATTTTTACTAAAGGACAGGCCCAATGCCTATCCTTGGCCAAGCTGTTTGTGCTATAGATTTTACTGGTGGATTTATTGTAAATCAAAATAATATAAGGCAAAACCTACAAATTTAGACAATCCATATTTTTAAACCAGCTCCATAATGAAGACCATGTCTCATAAGCAGGAGTGGATTTTCAAGCACAACTTGGATGTAACTATGCTAACAATAGATTATTGGACTGAATGTAGGATATACTCCTTTGATTTCCTTTTTCCTTGCTTATCTTTCATATAAAAAGATTAAGAGGAACAAATAAAAATTAAGATCTTCACTGCTATATTAAAATTTTAGCAGGAGGTAAACTTTCACATTTCATATTTAATCTTTTTCTATAATATTTACATTTTCTTCATAAACTTTATCAGTTATATATATGACTCACTATACTGCTTCATTCATTATAGATATGGAATTTTTTGCTGAAAAAATAATCAGTTTTTATTAACTTGGAAGCTTTTTCATTGAGCTTAAATTATATTATTCAGTAAAGTGTGATGTGTTTTTCATAAATTTCAAAGAAAGTGCACATGGTAGATTATTAATCTCTCCATTACCTACCATCTAAGTACACAAAAGCAACATTCCTCATATTTATTCATGAAGGATGGTATGAGCTGTGACCTCAGCATGTGGGGGAGAACATAGATGAAGTGATAATTACTGCAAGGTGTTGTAGACCTGCTCTTTGTTTCCTACACATTACAAAATCAAAATTGATTCTCCCCTGAGCTCTGAAGAGGGTTATGACTTCCCTGTCACTTATGCTATTAGTTTTCTGCATTAGAGCTTCAGTTCAGTTCAGATCAGAAGACAGTCTTTGTATTTGGGTGAGCCTCACTCAGCTTGAAATTTGTTCCTTTCTGTTGATTATCTATGTCTCTTACACTTTCCCCAAATTTCTAAGAAGGGCATAGATAAACTAACAACAGATTATTTTAACTTTAGGAAGGTCTTTGAAGGAATGAATCAGAAATCAAATTTTAGTCAGTCAAAAGCGAAAGGAAATAAACAAAGATTTGCAGGGACCACAGTAGCCTTTGATCAACAAAGTTAAGGGTCTGGGAGATAAATTAGTGTGAGGACAGGCGGGGGCTTCATTTACCTGTTGGCTTTAAGTTCAGAGAGAAAACTCGTCTACCTTAGGCAAGAAGTGGTAAGGAGTGCCTATGAGCTCCAATGTTTTTAATATGCTTGACATATTCCCAAAGGATGTCTTCATTTCAACAGTACATCCCTTCTGTTGAATTCCTTATTTCGGTTGAACATGACCTTACTTCAGTAACTTGTATCTTCCCCTTCTATCTGCGTACTAACATATTTGCTATAACCTGTAGTTGCCATCTTCACATCACGTCTAATTTGTTTCTCCTTTTTTATTCCAACACTAGAGGGTGGTCCAGAATTTATAATCTCTTGCTGATTACTGTTTTGCTTTCTAACAAGAGGTTATTATCTCCACTAACCTCTCTGCTCAAATCTGATCAGAAATATTTTTCTTAGATTTTCCCCAAACTTGCAAGGAGTGATCATTTAATGATAGAAAAAAAAGAACAGACTTCTACTTTTGACATTAAATCAGCCTCAGAAAAGCTGATCATAAATACATTTTTTCATTTGATCTTCTTTTCTTCTATGGTTCTAAATAGCTGCCATGCTCATACTGCTTAGTGAACATGCCCCATAAATATTTGCATGATGTAGCCTGAACTCTTGATGTTGTTATTACCTGCAACATTCCCTTCCATTTCTCTTGCTTAGATGCTATTCACTTTACATATATTCTTTATGAATTCTTTATGAATGATTTTTCTCAACTAGATATGATCATTTTTTCCTCTTTATAATTATAACTACATCAATAACTTCCTTACCTGATTTTTGGTATTTTTTCTGTTACAGTTTTCATTTTGTTTTCTTCTTTTAGATTGTGAACTTATTAAATGAATAAATTATACTAGTTCCTATATCATCTATCTAGTACAAGTCTCGATACCTTATATATAGTGAGAACTCTGTAAATATTTGTTAGATTGGGAGCAATAAGTTACAGATATATAAAAAAATTGATGTACTATGCTCTTAAGCACTCTACTAGTAAGGTATATTTTACGATACACACAAAATGACAGCATAAAAATAAAAACTACATCATTTTCAAATGGTCTTGCTTTCTCATTAGCCTTCCCTAATGTGGTCTATTTCCACCAACTGGAACACTAGATTTTTAAAAATTTAGTGGAAAATTCTAAGTATTCCTATTGAAGGAACTCACAAAAAAAGGAAACAATGTTCAAATCAAAAGTATGCAGATGAAGTATAAAGTAATACGTCATTAAGCTTATATTAAACAAAATGAAGGGGGCTGGGGATTTAGCTCTGCGGCAAAGCGCCTGCCTGGCAAGCGCAAGGTCATGAGTTCGGTTCCCGGTACCGGAGAAAAACCAAAAAAAAAAACAAAATGAAATACAGTTTATATTTTTAATAAAACATTAGAAATATAACTATTGGGAATCACTTACGGCATTTAATGCCTTCAAACTGACTCCTAAGTAAACAAGGGGTAATAATAACAACTCCTCCCCATACTACCTCTAGGGTAAGACTTTGATTTTGAATATTTATGGGATGTTGCTAACATTTTCAGCTATTACATTAAACACGCAGATATATTGAATATACACAAGCTTAGTATCTAGAATTATTTTTCCATGGCTCACCCACTTTATAATAATTCTTTACTACCAAAACACAAAGACAATAGCAATGTGTCTGACCTTTATATTTACTCCATTCACAGTAAGCAAGAGTTGTTGTCTCCTCCTTCTCCATGTATTATGTGGTAAGATGGAGAAGGTAAGAATGGTTGAGTAGGAGAAGTGCTGGCCTTGTGAGGAAGTGTATATTTTCTATAAAATAAAAGAATTACATAATAAAATAGTAGAGATGTAGAAATTATAGATAGAAGTGTGCTGTTAATGGAAAATTCCCCTTAATTGTTGTAACATATAAATCTAGAAAATCATTATCAGTCAACTTTTTCAGTACACCACATAGGCTAAATATTATTTTTAATCTCCACATAATGTTTTCTAATTTTGAGTTTCCTAGGATGATAAAATGAATACATTGTATGTTCATAGTATTATTAAAATATAAATTGTGTTATCATCTCATCCATTTTAGCAGTTATAGTATAGTTCCTCTAATTGTGTAGATATTTTACTAGTTAATATTCATTCTGTTACTCTCCTTCATAGAAAAACTTTATCCTTTAATAATAAACTTTGTTTAAATTAATATCGACATCGCACAAGTTTTTGGAATGCTTTCTTGAAATCTTCGTTAAAGATTGTATAAATCAGTGGATTTATAAGGGAATTGAGATAACCAAGCCATGTTAAAAAGTTTGACATCTCTTCAGAAATTTTACATTTTTCACAGACATTAACAACCAATTCTTTTACAAAAAAAGGAAGCCAGCATATTACAAATGCACCCAAGATGAATCCCAGGGTGGTGGCTGCTTTGCGTTCTCTTGTACCTGAGATCTTTTGCCTTCTCCAAGATTTCTCATGCCTGAATTCAGACCTGGGACTTTTCACTGTGTTATGAATTTTATCAAAGTCTGTTGATGGGTCAGATAGAGATTTTTCCAGCATGTAGGGTGTGGAAACCATTTTAATGCTTTTCTCACCACTCTCCAAAAGGACTTGGCCATTCAGCTCCTCCTTTGCAATTCTACTTGCTTGTCTTTTGTGGTATAATGTTTTTGCTGCTCTATAGATTTTGTAGTAAAGGATCAAGATCAGCACAAGTGGAATATAAAATGCTCCAAATGTTGAGTAAATGGTAGAAACAATATGGTCATGCTTGATGATGCACTCATCATCTCGGCTGGGTCCTTGGTGTCTCCAGAACAGAGGCGGCATAGATATAAAAACAGATATAATCCAAACTACCGTAATCATAATGCCAGCTTGCTTGGGAGTCCTTTTCCTGGCATACTCAACAGCATCTGTGATGGCTCGATAGCGATCCAAAGCTATAGCTGAGAGATGCAAGATGGAACAGGTACAACAGATAATATCAACACTCAGCCAAATGTCACAGACAACTTGCCCCATGATCCAGCTCTCTCGCACAATATACACAATGCTGAAAGGCATCACCAGCACAGCTACAAGGAAATCTGTGACCGCCAAGGAGCAAATTAAATAATTGGCTGGGTGGTGCAGCTTTCTGGTCACAACTATTGCAGCAATGACGAGGGAATTGATGGTCGTTGTCATCAGTGCCAGCCCCGAAAGAGTGAGGGACACCAGGATTTTGGATGGCATTCTGTTTAACAGTTCCTCTGAGGTCAAGTTTTGATCAGAAGAGTTTAAGAAATCCATATTTTTTGTTTTAAAAAATCAATACAGTTGAAAAATGGATACCTGTAACAAAGGAGGGGGAAAGAGTTCAGAGAAATCCTCAAGAACTTTTCCTTTTAGAATAAGAATACTCTTGTAAAAAGTATATGTGTATGTTTTTCCAGAACATTCCATAGATTTAAAAAATGGAGTTCAGACTGCAGATATCTTTCATTTAATTAAAAAAGTCCAATGAGAACAGTAACAAGTAAAAGCTTTCAAAAAGTTTCTTAAAATGACTGACATAAAACAATTTTTACAAGTAAACTAGCCAATTATGCAATAAAATCTCTACTATTATAGAATTCCTTTTAATAACTATATTAACCCTGACTATGTTTTTTTCTTTTTATGTAGCAGGAAATGTTTGAGAGCACATGTCATTAAATATATACTTATGTATTATGCAAGCCAATGTATGGAAGCATAATAGTAAGGCAATATGCAAAATCATAAACAATATTATACTTAATTTGAAGTTGCACTGAGGACATTATTATTTGACTTGTGAAGACTGAAAGAACTTTAAATACATTTTGAATCATGATATAGAGGTTATATAAGTGGAAATGAGTTTTAAAAAGTAATATATCTAGCATTCTATAATAATTTTATGAGATGAGGTAAATGTCAGAATGTTTAGTAGTCTTTGTGCATGTAGTAGTTAATTTGGTTTACAGAGATAAAATGAGATTACTTGCAGTCAAGTAGCCATACAACATTATCCATTATAACAACGGCACATAGGACCAAATAACCCACTTACCAAGGTGGACTTGTCAGTGAGTTGAGCTCACAATAGCACTCACTCTGAAATGAAAGTGATTTTTCCTCATAAGTTACCATTGCAATGACTGTTACCCTGCTTCTGAAAGAGAACTCTCCACCCTTGGCTTATAATTGTTGCTTTTGTCTCTATTATTTTAATTAGAAGTCAAGAAAGAGCAGTTGCAGTATAATGAATAGGATTAACACTTATAAGATGGTCCTTTTCCCTATTAGTATTTTCTTTTGTTTAATAATACTTTAGCGGCTACTTGGATCTTAGGGAAAGACAGAGGGCAAGTAGACACCTGAAATTTTATTCTTAGCTATAATTGCTATTATACTGTCATATCCCTTAAATTAGGTAAATATTTATTATAAATGTTATATATGAATATTTGTTATATAATTATTTCTAAATTGCTTATATTAATTAATGATATTTACTTAAAGTGGTAATGTTTCAATTGTTGAAACTGATAACATAATAATTTTAAATATTTAATATTATTATATAAATTACTTCAGAGAAATATAAATAATGATATATATGATGTGATTAAATATATTATAAAATACCTTCAATCTTATTTATGTTTGGGTTAATCATACTAAAGGTAGTTTTGGCTCTCAGATATTCACTGAAGATAAATGCTGCTAAGCAAATTGAATGGCAGAAGAAATTTGAATATCTGCTATGGAAAAAATTAGTGCTTGTATAGTGTGTAACTGAGGAGTTGTTGGATTGCTATCTACATTAAAAATATCAACACCTATTTGTAAAAGCCAACTAAGATAACTCCAGATAGATGATGGAGACTAAATTCTTAAAAGTTCTAAACTGGTCTTTCCTAACTTTAGTAAAATTTACAAATTTACAAGCCTGGAGCGTTTGTAAAAACGTGGATTGCTGGATTCTAGGATGTAGAGAGCCCGATGGGTGCCCTTAAGGTTGGTGCTCCTATGAGCTCCCAAACGGTGCTAATGCTGCTGTTCCAGGAAGTCAGGCTTCTGGCTGAAACAGCATGGTTGCTTCTTGTCCATTTGTCTAATTTTTCCTAGCGGAACTGCATACGTGAATTCCTGCCCACTGTGAGCAGTTCTGACATTTCTTTTACTCAACTTTTTCTGCATTGCTCTCTCAAATTTTTTTCTTTGAGTTTCTCAAAGGAATGATCTTCTATTTAACCTTGCTTTGGGTGTTTCTGTATTTTATTGCCATCTTCAACTAGCTCTTGAACTTTCTGTTCTAGGTCTATTGATTCCTCTTCACTCACATTGCTTTCAATCAGCTTATTCTGGGATTTTGATATATGATTGTATTTTGTAAAATCAGTATTGGATCACAGGGCCTAGAATGGAATGGGGTGCTAGTAGACAGTATTAGAACTGTCATTAAAATCCTCCATATATATTTTCAATATTAGTGGACCTCATAGTCCTTATATATTTTCTAGAAAATATTCTTAGTGGGCATATGTGAAATGCTTACTCCATATCCAATAAGACATATTAGAAATATGGTAGATCAATTAATTTCTACCCCATTCTCTCATAAAACTTGCTACATATATTAAGTATATATTCAATTAAAAACACAATAGGCTCTTAACTGATCAATTTCTCTGCAATACTGTTTACTTATTGTTATAGGAATTGATTTAAAAGTGCCGACATTTCACACAGTAAAAATGTTTTCATTTTAATTTGCCTGATAGAGTTTTGGCATAGGAGATAATCCTGAAATTATGTTTGGGGGGGAATAGTGACTAAGAAAAACTGTTTGGAAATAGTTACTTGGATTTTCAGAATAAAAATCAATTCTATGATAAAATGGGCTGGCTTAAAATTATTTGATAATTCAGTTGATTTCTCCAAGTGATACATTTCAACATTTAAATTAACTAATAAGATGGTAATTCACATCATGAAAAACATAAAAATTTTCATCATAGTTTAGAACTACACAATAAAATTTATGTCACAAATTATATTTCAGTTAAGCAGAAACTTTCTCAATATTAAAGTTAGAAACCTAATTAATCTGCTGATAGTTGTATTTGTAGATAATAAAGAAAATAGAAGAGTGAAGGAAACAAACTGCACCTGTGTTTCATCTTCCTTTTGTCTTATTTTCCTTGCTGTTTATAATCAGAAATTTCATAAATTATCCACCTCATTAGTTTAGGCATGACTTCTCACCAGCCTGCTTTATGTTCCTTTATAATTTAAGTCCTCACTGTGTGTTCTCATAGGGACCGCTTTTGGGTTACTGAACTTGCTTCTCCTACTGTTAAAACATAGACTAAATTCTTTAATTCAAATGTCTTTACTGTGAAATAATCAAGATTATGGTAAGTAGAGCCTATAGTCTCATCAGGCACATTAAGCCCTCTTGAAAACAGCAGAAAGAGAAAACAAGCCCAGGCTTTACTCAGCATGAATATTTACGACTTTATTGTCTTAGTCATGTGATGTGTTTATTCTTTAGCTTATACGCATCATTTTAAACCTAATATTTAGAGTAACCCATTTGGGACCCCTCCTGCCTCTCAGGAGCTACCCCTATTCCCCATTTCTATTCCTCGATAAACTTTCCTACTCTTAAAAAAACTCTAATATTTAATATATATTAAAGTGTGTGTTTGCTCTCGATGTTCCACTCTGTCTTTAGGTTAAACTATTAGCTATTAGCTCCTACACGCATAAATTTACTTTCTTTGTGATTAATGGGGCATGTCATAGCCAAATAATTTGTATAATAGCATTGTAAATAGGTATAATAATAAAATTCAATTCTATCAATATTTCACAGGAACCTAGAAGTTGGCTGTTTCAATTAGATTGATAATGATAATATTCATTTTTCCTGAGTGTTTACATCTATAGTCAGTATAAGTGCTTTATCTGTATTAAGCCATTTAATCCTTAAATGTGCCCTACCAGGTAAGGCCCATTAGTATATTTCTCTTCATAGATAGGAAAACTGACACATAGAAAAATAATCAACTTCTCTATGAAAGCAACATAAATAAATGGTGGAACAAACCTGTTCTTTCAACCACCACTTATGCTAAAAAATTTATTACTTATCAGCTCTAGTTTAGTTAGATGTCTCAAAGTACAGTACTTCTATAAAATAAAGATTTTGCTATAAAGTAAGATGGATATTCAAACAGAAGCAATATCCAGTAGAACATAGGTAATGACAAATAGAAAAATATTTTCAGTTATTTCTAAATTGTTTGTACTGCTTTTCTAACTCTGAGACTTCCTCTGCTCTTTTATTTCTTTGCTCTTTGCTCTCATTTTATTTCTTTGCTCTCTTAGTCCTCTAAGAACTGTTTATTGAGGCTTTTAATGCACTGATTTATCTGATGGTAGTAGAAGATAACCCCAGAATATAACAGCAGAACAGCTAGCTTTTAGAAGCTAGCTACAGTAATGGAGCAGCTGAACACAGTTATACAAAACAATAAAGAAACTGTGAAGGCCTATATGAAGTATTCTGTAAATACCAGTGAAGGAGAATTAATCATATCATGCGTAAACAAAGAAAGCCTTTCCAGAAAGAGAGGTAGGTATGAGCACATACAGAGGCATAAAAGTGGAAGAAGCATTCAAACGCATGAAGTATTTGATGTGCTGCTTACTTAAATACTGCGAAGGCACCATAGACTTGGTAGGAGGTGAGGGATGGAAATGAATAAGGAAGACAGTGAAGGGGCTTGCATGCTGTGGCAAGGACACGAGTTTATCCTTCAGGCATCAGAAGTCTCCTAAGAGTTTCAGAAGGGGAGTAGAGGGTGCGACCTCTTTCCAGGCAGAGTAAAACGTGTGCGGAGAGTAGGACTTGAGCGCGTGGTGCTGCTCCCCGGGGAGAAGGTGTAAGCTAAACGATTACCGAGCACTCTCACAGATGCAGGTGACATTCGAACTTTAAAAAGTAATTCGCTCTGGTACCCGCTAAAAAGTAATTGGAATAAAATTGGCCTAGTGTTTTTCAGCTGTCATAAATTGCATAAAAAGAAAAAGATAGATAGGTTGTTTAGGAATCACATCAGGAATTGGGATGCAGCTAGGTTTAAGAACAAAGCCAAGGAAGCTGTTGGTGAGCTGCTGGGAGTTTCAGGAGGCACAGGCCAGGCATTGGGCTGTGACTTAGGACAGGGATGAGTAATCTGAGGTCGGGATTAGGTTCGGAAAGACACAAAACGTGGCTTCATGTAATGTGGAGGGAAGAAGAAAAGAAAAGGAGAGATGGAAGTCATGTTCAGAGCTTGGGATTAGTGTCTCAGAGTTAGGGAGTGACTCAGGCTTGGGCGCGGGCTCTGACTCTGCTGTTTCAGTGCAGACCTGCTTCCAGAGAGGAATGCGAGCCGACCCAAAGGCTGTCTCCTCTGCACTCGCCATGTAGAGGTTTCTGTTGGTCTGTTTTTCCTATGTCTTTAATGCTCTGTGCTCCTGAACCTCAGCAGGCCCCCACACTACTTGTCCTTGGCCTGTTTCCTCAGCCTGTGTCCTTTCTGAATCGCTAAGGTGCTTCATGTACATTGCTCTCATTTGTCCCCTAGCTGGCCCTTTGGTTTTGGAGACCTACCCCTTCTCATCATGTCTTGCTGTAACTCTGTCCAGGCCGGTGTGCTTATCCTAGAGATTTGACAGGATCTCACTCTCAATTTATGGATTATCTTTTTAGTTGTCTTTTGGCTCCAATGATTCCCATCTACTCCACATGCAAGATATATTAGCCCCCTTCCGGAGCTCTCTGAAACTCATTCAGTCATGGCGTCATTCTCAAAGTCTATGATATCACATCATACATCAGGCTAAGAAAAAGATTAAGCTTTAACACGGTAGTGCCTCCTGACCTAAAGACATGCGAACTAAAATGACAAGTTATCTGTTCCCTGAAAATCTTAGTATATGATTACAATTTAGGGCCAGTGTAGATGAAATCGGTACTCACGTAGAAAAAGATGAGGAAATGGGAGGCACATGATGGCAAATGAACTGCAGTCCATCCAGGGAAATGCTATTTGAGTGCTCTCTGCTGAGGGAGAGAAATTCATTCATATTAAGGCCCACTTTTTCTCCTTGTTTCTGTAAATGACTGTGCTCTGTACTTCTTCAATACCCCTGCAGGCCCTGGACTCTATTCTGGGAGTTGTATCTGGCCTCTGAGATGTAGTTTAGCATCATACCTACACAGCCTTCTCAGCCTACTTCCTGCCTCTTTTCATTTTGGAACGTCTCTTTCATTTTAGTTAAAGTTAATATAATTCTCTTAGAAGCTTTGTGCCTCCCTATGAGTCTGATTGACAAAATTATGTTCTTCAAAGCACATGCATAATTTTTTACAAGACATACTATTTTCTTCTTTGGGGAGAATATTAGCACTATAGAATAAGAATAACACCTTTAAGATTTTAGAAGTCTGTGTGTCTAGCTTGAGGGCTCTACTAAGGACCTCTTAACTTTTCCCTAAATCTTAATGGAAGATTTTATAGCTATCACCTTGATCTTTTCTTTACCCTGAAGCCATTTTTACATTGACCAATTTTTGCTATCAGGACAAAACAGTAATAGGAAATAGTTTTCTTTTTTCTCTCCAACAAGTCCTGTATCATACACATCTCTTTTAAATTTTGGGCACAAAGTTTTAGCTCTTTTTCTTTTCACTTTACACAGTTAGAAAAGTTTGTCACTGGCACTGAATCTTTCTTAGCAATCGCTTTGGGCAGATTTTCAAGTTCATTAGACATATTTTATGTCTCTGGTTATTTCAGACCACATGTTTAAAAATCTTTCTGCTGTTTCTAACGATGAGTTGTCCTCTTCTCATTCATCTAATTTTCTCTTAACACCTTTCAGCTCCCCACTAAAAGGTTTCCATCAATCTGCTTGCTGTTTCTCCACTCTCCACACGCCTCAGGGACCCAAAGCCAGTGCCATGTGCGTCATGACTGAGCTGACAAGTGTGGACTGTGCCAGAGTGTTGTTATCAGTCCAAAGTCACCGAGAGCTCCCAAGGCCTGCACTGAGAGAAGAAGGGAATTACATTTCTGAAAGTCTCCTGCTCCACATGGCCCAGCTTTAGAGTGGAATTTTCAGAAAGAATGGGAGGCCAAAGAGCAGGAGAGCAGATGGGTTCAGACGTATGGGAAGATATAGAGACCATCTTTTCTATATGCTTCGAGAAATAGTCATTGGAAGTTTTCTCTGATATTTTTGAGAACTACATCATCCCCAAGCAAACCTCTGAGAATCTCCTACCTTGCTGCTTTAGGCTGAGGTGTCTGCTTCTTTGATTTTAAGCTGCAAATACACTGAATGCAAGCTTTTACTTTCCTGCTTTTTGTCCTCTAAACTTTTCAACATTGACCCTCACTCTAGTTGCTTCATTAAAACTTTTTATTTCAGTAATATTTTAGGTCTTATTTTCCTAATCAGTTCAGACTAATATAGGCAGGTATGCTGCTAAGTAGTTGTTGGAAATTACCTCTTCATCCTGTTTCCTTATGTCTTATTATTACAGGGATGATGGTACTGTTTGGGGAGGATTTAGGTAATCAGCTGAGACCTGGCTTTTATCCATACTAAAAAGTAAGGCATCACACACTTCCCAGTGTTCTGGACCCACTAAGGGACAAATGGATCACGGAAAGTCATTGTAAAATCACCTACCCCATAAGAAATGTGCCTCGTATGGGAGTGTTTCTTTGGCAAAATTGTCTATTTCCTGGTAGATGTAAACACCCACATGCAGTCTCTTGATTCATTAAGTAGTTTTAATAAAAACTTTAAAAAATTTAGAAAGAAGGGAGCAATTCTGATTTTAAATGGAATTTACATATATACACATTTCATTGTTTAAATGGCTCTGGTTATTGTTTTGAAGAGACAGCTGCTGAGTAGTCTGCTACACTCGTGACAATAACTAACTTACAATGACAGTCTTAGGGAAACTGCACTATATTCAAAGACACTGTAACATTAGCTACAGTAGCACCTATTATATCAGGGGCAGTAAATAGGCATGTGCAGACTGTACATGGGACTAGGTATGCAGACTTGGGATGGGTTATTATTTTTTGTTTGTTGCTGAAACTGAAAGAAGGAAGTCAAATGTATCTCTATGGGGTGGAGAAGGTGTGTGGGATATTTCAGACATGGGGTTGTGAAAGCAATAAGAGCTGGTGTTTACTCCTCACAAAGGGTTTCAGCTTACTAAGAAGACACTGTCTTAGCCTGCCTCATGCTACTATAACAAAATACCACGAACTAGGTTACTGACGTAGAGCGGATATTTTATTTCTGATGATTCTGGAGGCTGGGAAGTCCAAGATCAGAGGGCTGGTATCTAACAGGGCCTGTCACTGTATCATCCCAAGGCAGAAAGTGAAAGGTGAGTGAGAGGGGGCTGACTTTGTTTTTATGATGAGCCCACTCTCACAGTAATAAACTGGCTCCTGCAGTAGTGACACTGATTCATTCGCAGAGCACAGCACTCATGACTACACACTTACCAGTATGCTGCTTCCTCCCAGTGCTGCTACCCTGGATTAACTTTCCAGCACAGGAACTGTGATACTTTCAAGCCACAGTAACTGCCAAGTACAGAAGTGTGAATACAACCTACAAGTTCAACAGGACTTCATTTGGAGCTGGACTCCTCATTTACCAGTGTGAGCTTAGGACAGTCATTTCAACCTTCAAAGACTCAGTTTCATTACTTGTAAAGTGAGAATAATGAGTCAAATCTTATGAAGTGCTGTCAAAGATTGAACATAAATCCACTTGGTGCTTGGCACTCAATAAACTGAATATTTATATCTATCATCTTCAATATAGAGTTAGCAAACTCTGTCCTCTAGAATTGTGGGAAACATTGCAGAAGACATGAAATGGGTCCAACAAGGCAAAAAGTATTATTTTTTAAAACCCAATCATTTTATGGTATCTACAGAACTATTATTATCTAGCACCAAGTTTTCTAATTATACTATATGTAAAGCAGGGGTCAGAGGAATTAATGTATAATTACCATGCAGACAGAATGATGTATTCTCCCAATATTTGAGTTAAAATGGAAAACAGGTAATATACCAGGAACCTAGACATGGAAATTTTGGAAGAGCATGGTCATGATCTTTTCTTCTCCTCACTAACATTCCCTCACTTGAGAAGTTCTTGATGAAGCAGATATTTCACTCTAGAGTGTCACTGGATATAATGATATTGCATGAAAGTAGATGTTACCAAGAACTGGACAAAGAGTAAAAACATTCTGTATCCTTAATGGAAAATTACCAAAAAGTTGATATTTGGCTAGATATCAGATGTGAAGACTATTTTAAAATATTGTTTCTAAATTTAGTTAGCTATTAAAATATGGTAAATATCTTAATCTATGGGATAAAATGTTGGCTTGGACAAATTATATCCCAGGATGAACAATGAAAATAGTTAATATTTCTAAAACATGAATAAAAGCATTCTGGTAAATGATGTGGAGAAAGTATCACATGTCTAGGATGTGTTCAAATAAAAAGAATGCTGTAGTTGTGATGTTAAAAGACAATTACTTTTTATCATAATATTTGATTTAACAGTTTCAAGTTTTTTTATGCACAATAATTATTAAGCAAGCTAGCATGGTTTAAACAGTTACGAGTACAGTAATCATTCCCCCTTTTTGTTTTTCACTACCACTTGAAGGGCTTTAAACTGTTCCTTATGTTTTATAAAAATGTCACTAGTAAAATGAAGGTACTGCATCTGATCATTATGCATATTCTTCTATTACATATTTTTGTAAATATGTCAAGTATTCTTTCTCTTCTAATGCACTTTTTCTTGTTTGAGTCCTCTTACTGAAGCTGTATGCTTAAACACATTTTAAAATCAAGTAGGTTTAGAAAATGTCAGTGAATTAACTCATTAATAAAACAAATGTATTAACATTTGTTAAGCACTCATGGCTTGGTTGGTCTTGTACACAAAGCAGCAGTCTAGTAAAATAGTCTGAGGGCTAATGGTTATTAGTTGAAATTGGGCAGGAGATTTGCCATCTTCTATTAATGGAATAAAATGTACAACACTGCACACAGGCAGATATTATATGACCATGATATGGAGCTCTGCTCAAATGCAAACTGGTCTCCCAGTCTGCTAATTAACCAAGGTTGGTGACTAAAAATATGGAAAATTTTAACTTTTAAACTTGAATAAAATGGAGGGGACTGACTGAGACATGTTCAATCTAAATATACACTGAAGGACATGATTATATATATGAAGGGTATGTTTCTATTTTTATTTAGTTGGGTTTACTTAATATTTCAGAACATAGTATTTTGTTTGTCTCTGCTTTTTGCATAATACTCTATTCTAGATGGCCAGGACACAAACTGTAGGACAGGGCGTGGTTACCACACTAACAACTTGAGATTGGGTACCAAGATAATTATGACAAATTTGTTTACATCTGAATCACAAGCAAGAAGAATTCTTCCTGATCTACTTGGAATTTACTTATTTTTTATCTGAAAATAGCAAATTTGTTGTCAAATACCTTTTCTCCCTTCTAAAATTTAAGGGTTAGCATTTTTAATTTTAAAAATTCTCACTTTTATCTCTGTTATTTTTAAATTTCTTTGATTTGATTACTACTGCAATAATGGCGTTTATTACCTCTAGATTAAAAGTATTTATTGAAGCTGAGGCTAATGAAAGTATGTATGTTAGAGAAAATTGTTGAATGCTTCAGAGATCAGACAATTAAGTGATGGCAGTTTATATATTATAGATCCTAGTTGTGACTTAGCATATAGCAAACCGGAAGTGTCACCCGAAAGGAACTGTAAAACGCTGAAGAACACCAGTGTTGAGCCTGTGGATTTATTGCCTACGCTTTGACAATCAATCAGTCAATGCTCATCAAGCATTGTATTAGGTCCTGGACCTCAGACACAGAGTTTGCAAGAAGATGCATACACACTTCAGGAAGAGGAAAATAGTATGATGTTTTAGAACAGAGGGGACTCCAGAGGATGTCGTGTATCACAGAAAACCCACCACACTGCTGGCCCTGAGAGCAGAAACTGAAAATGCATGTTCAGCAATCACTATGACCAGTGTTACCCAAGCAGCAGTTCACCAAACTAATAAATTCTGGAAGCTGATGACCACCACTCTGAGCACCTGTTGTAATTGTAGAGGTCAAAGTTAACTTGTATTACTTTCATGATGTCTCAATAAATTTAGTATTAAAATATTTATACAAGTTCTTTTTCCTGAAGTGTGACTATAGTTTTTTGGTGGACTCTGTATATGAAAAAGATGCATCTCCTACCATATAGGAATATACTGCTTATAAGCAAGTGGGGAAAGGAGACATATTTATTTAGGAATCATTTATTTAGTTCCAGCATGATAGCTGGCACACTGGATATAAAAATGAATAGAGTATAAAATATTTTCTCAAAGAGTTTACTATTATAAATACACAGATCATTGCAATATGATGAGCTAAATGCTTTCTGGTAGTTGTTTTAAGAAGCCAGGCATTCAAATATTTTCTTTTTTCTATTAAAGAGAGATGAACAGCCATGTTTGTTGTTAAAAATAGTGAGCTGTTTCTATATAGTTAGCAAATAAATATTAAAAATTATAATAAGTAGTGAATTTAATAGTGCACATTCTAAAATAGGCATTACTTCGAGTCGCTCTAAACAGCTATGAAAAATTATCCCTGTATTTTATTGTGCATTGGTAATAGATATAGAAAATGTGATAAAATCTTGGCAGAATTTTTAAAGCTAGATAGATTTTTAGTTCTGCAGAAGCTGAGGAAAGATTCAGCATGCCGAGCAATGCTGTTGCTATTAGTAGATTTTCTTTATTTGAGACTGCAAGTTCTACAAAAATTTTGTCTGCTGATGCCAATAAGGTGGGTGTGGGTGTGTTTTCTGCAGGGAAGCTGGTTTCCCGGGTTGGTTCCTGAGCAGACATCAATCCTTCAATAATCAAGTATACTGGGAACAATTATTTACAAAATAAATAGATACTTTAGATGGGTTTAGCTTCCTGGGTATGTTTAAAAGCATTGTATTAGAGCAGAATATCATCACATGATACATGTAGATTTTGTTTCAGAAAGATAATTATACTTTAGGTGTGCATCAATATGAATATGTACAAAAGAAGCAGTAAGGAAAGTGGACTGTCTGAAAGGTAAGCCTGACACCTAAAATGAGCAAAAGAGGCGGCCGCTGTTCACCATACAGACCCTTCTGCCCACCCGCTAGCTATTTTCATCTTTCATTCAGCAATGCCTTAGAAGTCAGGAAGCAGTCTCTGCATTCTGAAATCCTGTCTCACACCCTGTGAGGTCCCCACTGTGACACTGGCTTAGTTCCCTACACTCAAACCCAACCTCCCTCTTTGCTCTGTTCAAACACTTGGTGCACCACTTAAGAATTTAGCTTTAAACTCAGAGAAAGGAGGATTGAGGAGAATGCTCAAAGAGCACAACTGAAAGTCACAAAACACTGCAAAATAGGGACTAGTAGGGAACCTACACCTGGCAAAGACTAGGTTGAGTGACTATTGCCCTCCAATTACTTTACCACAAACCCAACAAAGGTGGCTACTTTGGGAATGGCTCAGAGAATACAAAAGTATGCATTTGACAAATATTGAACTCATACCATATATCAGGCACTGTTCTAGGAATATATTAATGTGGAATACATTAATGAACAAAACAAAAATCCTGAAACTCAAGTCAATTACTTCCTAGTGGGTAAATACAGACAAAAACATTTGTGTTAAATAAGTACATAAGAGATTATAAATGTTAAGAGAAAAAAGAAAAGCTGAAGCAACATTACAAAGATGAAGGAAGGGATACCAGAGGGAAGGTGAGAGGTAAATGTAAATTACAACATTAAGTGAAGTGGTTGAATATTTATACAAAGATGTGATGGAGGTGCTGGAGTTAATTAACAAAGTGGTTATCTCAGGTAAGACAGCAGGAAATAGAGCAATGACTCTCCCATAAATATGCATCAGAATCTCCTGGGGCAGGGCATAAAATATAGATTGCTGGATGCCGATCCAAAGTTGCTGAATTGGTATCTCAGGGTAGGGACAAGAGTCTCCATTTCTTAATGTTCCCGAGTGATCCTGGTGCTTCTAGACCTGAAACTAACCCTTTGAAGCACTACTATTTATTTTGTAAATAATTGTCCCCAGTATACTTGATTATTGAAGGATTGATGCTTCTGTTCAAGATGTGTTTAAGAACCACAAGCATAAATCCTCTAAGTGTGATTTAAATTAATGTCATTTAGCCCATTTGTATTCAAATTTTATTTACTCCTGGATAGATTTAGGTTGATATTTTCATTATATTGTGTCAGGAGTTTTCAAAATTAATGAATCATTTACATAATTTTGGTAGCATCCTCATTTGCAGGTTCAGTAAGCAGAATAATTAATTAAGTATGAGTTAATGTACTTGAAAAATTTTCTAAGACCTGTCAAAGCAAGTTTCTCTCTTATCTTATGCATTATAAAAATTATGTAAAATAATCTAATAAATCAGCAAGTATTTATTTTAATTCTTAGATCATTAATGAAGCTTTTGTTATTTGGATTGAGTCATTAGCTTTAAATTTAACTCATTTATTATTTTCTGTTGAAGGTCAATTTTCATCAAATAATAAA
The DNA here is from genome assembly GCF_000276665.1 of Chinchilla lanigera. NCBI lineage: Eukaryota > Metazoa > Chordata > Mammalia > Rodentia > Chinchillidae > Chinchilla > Chinchilla lanigera. The sequence continues at coordinate 5,527,518 of NW_004955407.1, forward strand.
ATTAGAATGTAAAATGTGCCCATGTGGCTGAACTTTTTCCCACTAAAGTTGAAGTTTAACATACAATAGGAACAAAGCACTATATTTAGCAATTTTTTCCTTTGCATGAAAAAACTCACAGAAGCAGGAGAAAGACTGATTCAAGAGTTCACTATGCAGTAGTCCTGATAACTACTGTGATCTGAAGGTTTACGTCCCCTGCGTTCATATGTTGGAAACCTCAGCCTGAGGTAATGGCATTAGGACGCGAGGACGGGGATGTGATCAGCTCCCAGGCAAGGAGCATTCACAATGGGATTAAAACTCAAGCAGAGACCCAAGAAAGACGGCTCATCATTACGGTAAGTGAAATGAGCCGGCTATGGAAAGATAAACAGCACCTGACCTTACTTATACGTGAAGTCTGAAAAATGTCTCACAGAATTTGAGCACAGATCCGTGGTTATCAGCGCTGGAGAGAGAGGGAGGGGGTGCAGAAGGGCCGCGCAGGGGCGCCAAGGGCAGTTAGACAGGAGTACATCTCGGTGGGCTTCGCGCAGTACAATGATGACCAATAGTAATGTGCTGCATCTTTCGGAAAGCTAGAAAAAGGATTTTGAATGATTTCACCATAAAGAAATGAGATATTGTGGGAAAGAGAGGTCCAGAGGTCTGGTTGATGGCTGTGGCAGAGGAGCGGGACTGAGCACACTCGGACTCGTCATGTCCTCGGCACACCGAGTGAGTCGCCCTGCCTAGGCTGTCCCGCTCTGACCTCTTACTTCCGCACAGGCCCCGGCCAAAAGAACCGCCTCCAAACCACGCCCCTAGCTCCGCCTCCATTGCCATGCCTCTAGCCTGCTTAATAAAATGCCTGGTACTTCCGTAATAAACCAGATCTGCGCCATCAGCCTGGTCTCCGGTGTCTTCTTTTCACCGTGTCGCTGCTTACCACGGGCCCAGGTCCCTTGACCCAAGGAGGTTCTACCTCAAGATATGTTTGCAGCGAAAAATCTGTTTAACCTGGTTTGAACATTATGCAATGTATGGAAACTTTACATTATATTCCCTTAATATGTACACTTTTTATGTTTCTATGTACCAGCTGGAAAATAAATAAAAAGAAACAGGCACCTCCACCTCTACCTTCAGAGGTTAAAATGAGAAGATGGTGGTCTGTAAGAAAGCAGGGCCTCACAGGACACCAAGGCTGGGCCTTTCTCTCAGATTTCCCAGCCTCCAGAACAGTGAGAAATGAATGTGTTATGTTTGTGGTTGTTGTTTTTATTATAGAAGCCGGAATGAATGAAGCTACTCTGTAATTTTCCTGCTATGTGGTTCTGTCCGGTGTAGAGACAGCCTCAGTTAACAGCTTTTTGCTACTGATTGTGAAGAGCAATTCATAGACGTATGGCTATTATTTGCTGTTTCAGTTACTTTCTCCTTGCTGGGACAAAATACTTAATCCCCAAAGTTATACCGGGAAAAGGTGTGTTTCAGCTCTCAGTCTGTAGTCAGCTGGCTCCAAGGCAGAGCGGCGTGGCAGAAGGATGTCACAGAGAAGAAACAGTCCATGGCAGAACAGACAGGAGGGCAGCAACCAGCAAGCAACCTGCTTGGCTTCTTTCTGTCTCGTTATATTTCATTCACACTACCAGCCTATTGATTAGCCCCGCCCACACTGAGGGCGGGGCTCCCATGATCCATACTCAGAGCTATGCTAAAGCAATTCAGTTACCGCACACCTTTAATCTCAGTGTCACACCCTTAGGCCAGCATCACACACCTATGATCCAGCCACCTCCCCAAACCACACCTTATGGGTACATGAGGCTTTGGGGGTCTCTACATACAAGCCATGACATTTGCTTACTGTCGTCAAGCTAAATTTCGTATTGCAAAAGCCACTGGAAATTAGCGTTTTGACAAGATTATCCTTGGCATTTGCATTATTTCTGTGCCTGTCTAGTATCTTCAAAATGCCTTGCAAAAGTTTATCACTCATCAGGTATGTTACCAGTCATTCTAAAAGACAGAATTATCTAGTAGTCTTAGAATATATTTGTTACTGACTTTATTTTAAAGAAGCCAGCATATTATGAAAATGCTTTTTTGTCTATATGGAAGATCAGAAATGAAATAACATATATTCCCTCAAATCTTGTCTTGGTTTTATATATCCCAGTTCAATATTATAATTTCTCTTCTTCAATTTCCAAATTTGACGGTACTTACCTCTTGGAAAAAAGTTTACCTTTGTAATATATATGAAAAAAGTAATAGTGAAAAAATGATAGGAAATGACTATAATACAGGTTTCCCCATTACTGTTTCTCTGGGCTTACCTACCAGCTAATGTGAAGTCCTGGTCCCGATGTTCTATGACCTTTCTATTCTCCAGCAGCTAATTGACTCAGCATCTCCCTGCCCTGTCGGTCAATTCTAAGGAGAGACTCTGGGCTGGGTGTAGAGTAGGGTGCGGTCAGACACTGGCAGGAGAGTGGGGTCCATAGCTATGGCACAGAGGAGAAGGCCACAGTGAAACTTTTTCAGAGAAAGGGCAGTTACCCCAAATTATGTCAAGTAAATCTAAATGTCAAATATATGATATTGAATAATTATAGTATTAATTACTCTATGTTGGTTATTTTAAAAGTATGTTTATGGCTAGGGTAAATAAATGACATTAGGCTACTCTACTACTCTATCTACCCTATATAACCAGCTGAAAATGAGAGGAACCAGGTTAAGGATAAAGCTACACTATATCTTTATACTTCAATGTTGATGGACAATATTACATAATGTTTTTTGTATGCCTTCTTTCCCTCTCGCATTTTCCCAAAGAGTTAATGTCAATCTTTAAGTAGAAGTAGATAGAGAATTTCAATATTTGTGTTCCTTAAAATTATCATCTTGAGATGTATCTATTTACATAGATACATCTGAAAAGTCTCACTTTGTCTTTCTTCAAGGCAGAGTAGTACTCCACTGTATATAAATACCACATTTTCCTTATACATTCATCTGTTGATGAGCATAAGGGTTATTTCCAAGATAATGGCTGCCCTAAATTGTGCTTCTATAAACATGGGTATGCAGAGATCACCGTGAAATACATCAGACACACAAGTTTAAATATCACACTGTTTCTCTTGTGTGAGAAACCAGAAGGATAAATAAGGAGCAAAACGGAGGGTAGCTATTGGGAAGTGGGAAGAAGGTGTAAAGTAGGAAGGGGGAGCGGGAGGGGGGAAGGAAGGAAAAGGGGCCGTTTGCAAAAGAGAACGGGAGGAAAAAAACAGAAACAACACTTTTATAAATGGCAAGGGAGTGGGAAAAAAGAATTAAGATATATTATGCACAAGTAGAAACTCCCTGTGACGAAAGAAATCTTTATGTACATCAAACATGTGCTACTAATTTTTCTTTTTGAAGTGTGTGCCACTATGCAATTACTATTAAGGGAAAACAAACTCGAATGGCTGTGTGGGAGGTGGGGGAAAGAAAAATTGGTTTCGGTTCCTGGGTCTTCCTGTTCAGAAGGAAAGGAAAGCAAGGCGTGGAAAACTGCCCCGGGCGGAGACAGTTCCAGGAGCCAAACGAGCAAAGTGCATTTTATTTCTCTGGACTAACTTCTGAATATGTAGCTCACCCGGCTACGAGAGACCAAGTACACACCCTGCTTCCGAGTGGGTTACAGCGCCCTTGTGGGGAAACAAAATGTGTGTTGCTGGTAAGTTCAGAAAAATTTTGACATAAATTTAGATCTGTTAAGAGCCCTGACCCCGAGGCACACACAGAGATGCTTTCTCTCCGTCCTTTCAACTCCGTGTGGTTTCAAAGATCATAAACCTAGAAGTTCCTGGCTCCAAAGGTCAAAATCGAGGATTTCCTGCACAGCACGGACGTTGTGAGGGACGCTTGAGGTGGACGGAAATGTCCACGGCTCGGAATCTGCAGTCACAACCTGCGGGGTGGGGGGCGGTAGTGCCACCGGGAGCACGCCACACAGCGAATGCACCAACCGAGCAGCGCCATGGGCAATCGCGGACAGCACAACGACCGGCTCTCGGCTCGCTGCTTTTGGGCTCCAGTTTTGGGGCAAATAAGATGTAGTGAAGGTAACTCTAGGATCCTTAACATTTAGACAATTAAGAAAATCAGGATGATACAGCACCTCCTTCTGGCCTCATAGTCCAATAGAAGAAACTTTTTTGAGATAGCTGACACACGATCTATTTTTTCTTTTTTTTTGCTTTTTGTTATTTTAGACTAGAATAGCTATTTCTAATTAGAGGCCAAAGGCTGTCCTTATGGAGGAGCCTGTGTATATTACTTCCGTACATGTGTTCTAAATGTTCGAAGCAAATAATTAAAATGGTTTGAGGATACATTTGACTAATCCATTAAGTAGTGGACTATTGAAACTAAATCAGAAGAAAGAGAATGCCTCAATGAATAAGGCCAATAATTCATACTGAGTGGATTAGGAAATTAAATGAGTTACTAAATGTTATCTAAGATTATTATTAATTTTCTATTTATTGAAACTTTTATTAAATACCATACAATATTAGGGCAATCATATACATAAGCTACATAATCTTGCATCCTTTATCTTGCCATGCTGGGTGCACAATCAAGGTTAGTTCCAGCTTTATCTTTTTCATTCCCTGTTACTTAGACCTGGGTTTATTAAGTTTATTTTTATTTATTTATTTATTTATTTAGTTTGTTTTTTTATCTGGTACTGGGAATCGAACTCACAACCTCATGCTTGCCAGGCAGGTGCTGTGCTGCTGAGCTAACCCCCCCTGTCCCCGGGTTTATTAAGTTTAAATTAACCAGTCTATAATCAGAGTGGGCCACTTGAAATCTGTTTTGTTGAGCAAAGTGGATACTAGAGCAGACTGATTTCCAGTGATTGCCATGCTACCCTATCCTTTAGCCGCGCCATGCAAAGTAGATGGAGTCTTCTTTAGGACTTCCCAAACTGTGTTCTAGAACTCTGTGTCTCACAGATGCACTTGGCATGACACAGAAAGGTTCTCTAATCAAAGAAATTCTCATAGCACACTGAGGTCTCCTCTTAAAGAGACTCAGTGGAAGTAACATGTTGAAGCCTCCAAAAAACTTTGTCGTTAAGATGCCTCTTCAACTCAGAATCTTCCAAGTGTGTTTGACCACCCCTCTTCATAGGCACCCAAAAGCAGTTTTAATAGTCCAAGTCTAAGGCGCAGAGCTTGGGAAATACAGATGAGTTACATCACCAACAACCGGTCAAAACCCAGAAAGCTAATTTTAACTTGCTCCTCCTTGTCCTTGGATGACAGCCCCATTCCCAACTGAAGTCTGACCATGAGAGGAAGCCTAAAATCTGTTGGGAGTATTCTGAAGTACTGAGACAAAATGTTACACAGGAGGTGTAGTGCTGAGAATGTCCTGGAGATTGTGGCTACTTGTGCATTTGAATATTTTTATAATTTCAATGCATTACATGTAAACATAGTATCTAGTACCTTAACCAACAGGACAGCTTCCTAGTGTGGCAAAAAACTATACAGCCAAATTCATTGCTTTTCCATTTCTTAATCTGAAAAAATGTGAAATGAAAGAAATAGTGAAAAAGAGAGGAGATAAGACCTAAAAAAGGAATGGAAATTTTATACAAATTCCATTAATTATAGTAAACTGTATTAAGATTGCCAGATTAAAAAGGGGATATCAAGTTGACCTGGAATTTCAGATTCCTAATAAATCATTTTGTATAGGAAACTAAATATGGGCAACTGCATTATGGGTAACTAAAAAAAGTTCACTGTTTATCTAAAATTCAACTTTAACTGGAAATTCTTTATTATTTAAATCGCTAAATCTGGGAACCATTGTGCTAAATATCTAAACTGAATTAAAAATAACATTCATCTAATATAAATAATGAAAACATGTAATTTTTCCCTTTCAAAACTGGCATGTTATAATGAAGAAGTAAGAAAGAACAAGCGATAACTTGAAAATTTTTCTAGCAAATGATAAAAGTTAGGGTCTGTCTGCAAATTCAGAATAGTTGATTAGGCAACTGCTGCTTAGGACAGTAATGTCCCAAAGGGGGAAAAACGGAAAAACAATAAGCACATCATGGTTAAATTCACATTAACTACTTGGACTAGTGGGGATCGATGCTGTGCAAAACAGCCGCAAATGTTGTTAACTACAATTAATTTCTAAGTCATGAACCTATGAAAAGCTTTCATTTGAATAAATGTAAAATTTCTTTACCATAAAACTAAGGATATACCAGGAGAGAAATTCATGTCCAAAAAAGCAAAGAAATTCATTACCGTTAAATCAGGATATAAGAATTACACTGTCACAGACTGGTTTCTAAAGATAAAAATGAAACTAAACATATGTCTGCTATGGAATTCATTCATTAGAAACAATAGATTTTTTTCTTTATGTCTATATTAGCAGGATATGAAGTAATCAGAAATACTTTTGAAAATAAAATTGTATGATTACATAGTTCCATATTAATGTTTTTGCTCCTTGGTTTTATATGTACAGAATTTCTGAGGTATCTAAGTAATTTCAAAAAGCTGAAACACAGACTGCAACTAACAATTTACACTTTTCGTGCTTGCAATGATATTTTCATTGAAAATAAATCAAAATTAAGTTGTTTCAAATGACTTTTAAGTGAATGCAAAAAATCTCCTTCCCCAAATTCTTTCTTTGGTTCTATAATTTATGCTAGTGGTCCTAATATAAAATATTACATTAATAATAGAAAACTATATTGCATTTATTACTTTTTTGTTAGATTTTTGGTAGATCAAATTACTATATATAATTTAATCCTCTTCAATAATTTGCTTAAGATTAAAAATACAGTTTTATAATTTAATGATATGGATGACATATGTATCAACATAAAGTGATAGTGGTGACAATAACAATAGATTTTTAGCATAAAGAGCTCATAGTGCCCGGTGAAGCACTGAGTGGAGGTAGAAAGCAACGTCGTCTTTAGGTGTAACAAAGCTGGCAAAACTTTGTACTGTGCTAATAGCAGTCTAGTCCCTGTCTCCTAAGACTAACACTCCTAATAATGCTGGAACTTAGACTCTGTTCATGTGCTGATCACAGCCGGAAGAAATGTGTCTCCGAGAGCAGGCACTGGATGCCAATCTACCTCGAGTCTGCAGTACTAATTTTTGTATTAATGTTCTCGTCCAGACCCTTTTGCCCTTTCATCCTCCCTAGTCCTTTTTGCTGAAGAGAAGCACCACCCAGACAATTATGGCCTATACAATGCTCTTCCCTGGGTTTTCGTTAACTAAGCACAGGAGATCCAGACACACCCAGTCTGAGGAAGACCCTGTCAGCAGTGTAGCCTGCCTGTTCCTGGTCACTCTTTTTCACTAGCCCCTTATCCAATTGTCTGTGTGTGTGTGTGTGTTTTTCTGGGGACTGAACCTGAGGACTTATGAATACTAGATGAATACTCTATACCACTGAACTACATCCCCAGCTGTTTGTTTTTATGATGAGTTAGGCTCTCCCATTGCCCAGGCTGGCCTCAAACTTACCACCTTCCCAACTCGGCCTCTTGACTATCCGGGATTACAGACTTGGAGCACAACCCCCTTCCACCTCTATCTTCTTTAGGGTTGGCTTTGGATAAACCCAATTAACTTGAGCACTTCCCTCTAACCCCTGTGTCCCTAATTTGGCAGCTTCCGGCAGCCGGAAGCAGGGAAATTTGGTCCTCTCATTTGAGGAAACACTGGTTTTCTCAAAATGTCAATATTTTCAGTTTGAGTGCTGAGAGATGGATCATGCTAGATGATATATGTATGATATATACGATATGTATGATGTGTATCAAGTCATTTAATAGTTCTAAAATGGGGCATAAAAGAAATAAATTTGTACTTAGAAATATTTAATTTGGAGTGCTGGAACTACCTTGAAGAAATATTTGTCAGGCAATGAACAATATCTATCTGAAATTTAGAAGTTCAGAGCTGAAAAGTTGTGGGTACCCAATGCCTGGAGGAAGTGAGTGAAAGAGTAATGATGGATAAAAGATGAAAGGAATGAGAATAGAGTAAGAATTAACATGAGATTAGAGGATTATAGGAGAAATTCTGTAATTGTGAAGTAGTTTGAGCAGAAATGACTTAACAAAAGATAAAATAACAGAGGGAATGCATCCCAGAAACTCAGGTAAGAGACGTTTTAAAGAAAGGAGTGGTAATTAGCAGTGACAAATGCAGCACAAATATACTAGAATAAGGTATAGGTTAAGGCATACTGGGTTTGGCTAAAAGTCTCTGAAAATTGATTGTAATATCCTCCTAGGCCTAAAATAAAGACCATGCTAGCTTACTGAATACTGAAGAGTGTTTTGTTAGGAATAGTTAATATTTGTATACTTGTTCCTATGGGTTATTCAGTTTTCAAGATTTTTTTCATATTTTAAAATGAGTTAACAACACTGCTTAAGGATTCCTCTATACTAAAGGACACACAAGATTTATGGAAAATAACAGTTCCTCAAAAATAGTAGAAGATTAAAACTCATCTTGGCAAATAATAGAAAAAAATTTGGGTACAGAGGATTTAAACAACACAGTGTTCTTTGTGTAATTCACTGCTGTAGAGAATGCAACAACTGCACAATATAAATGTTCATTAGAATCCTGGGTGTTTAGAAATTAAACAATTTACTGCAAATAAGGAATTGCTAGGGAAATTATATTTTGACTTGAATGATAATTAAAACTTCTGGAGACAAATAAACAGATTCTTAAAGGAAAATTTAGAGTGTATTGCTTATATTAGAAATCAACAAACTAACATTTCGTCTTCACTAACTAGAAAAAGAGTGAAAGAAATCCAAGTAAATAGAAGGACGTTAATATGTAATAAAGTGCAGCCATCAAAACAAAAACAAAGTAACACAGTCCAAAAATGATTCTTTGAAAAGATCAACAAAAATGATCAAGTTCTAAGTAGATATGAAGAGAAAAACATACTAATAAAATCCACATTAGAAATAAGAGATAGGCTTTCCCTACAGATAATACAAATATTAAATTGATAGTAGTAGACTATTAGGAATACATCTGACAAACTAGATGATTTAGATAAAGGGACAATTTCTTTGAAAGACAATTGCCATAGTTCGCTAAAACACAAAATAGATAACATGAAGAGTTATAACAGTGAAAGAAATTTAATTAGGTACTAAATACTTTCCTACAAGGAAAACTGTAATTCCATATCGTTTCATTTGTAAATTTTGATATTTTTAAAAACAGGATATATAAATTTAAAAATAAATTTATTTTATTCCAACTTTTTTATTAGCACTTGTTTATAGTATGTAGTAATTACATTCCTTCTGGGGAGGTGACACATGTGCATAACACATTTTAATTCTTTTTCATCCTTCCTCTTCCATTTCCCTACTCTTTCCATCTATTGGTCTAATTTTCTTTTGCAAAAGATCTATCTCTCTATTTTTTATTATCTATCCTTTAGCTTGTTTTTTATTTATATTTAGGGTTTCTCATATACAAGAAACTATGTGATAGAAGCTTTGTGTCTGATTTATTTTACTTAACATTATGGTTTCAAATAGATCCATTTTCCTACAGATGACTCAAGTACATCCATTTTCCTACAATAATTTCTCTATGGAGGAATAGTAGTGTATTGTATATAAGTACCATACTTTCTTTATCTATTCGTCTGCTGATGGACATATAGGACCCTTCCAAGATTCAGCTATTATGAATAGTACTGCTTTAAACATTGGTAGGCATGTATCATTGTAGTATGATATTTTTAACTCTTTTGGAAAGATACCTAGAAGGGGAACAGTTGAATTGAATGGAATTTCTATTTTTTAATCTTCTGAAGAACATTCATATTGATTTCCATAGTGATTGCATATGTTACAGTCCCACCAACACCATAGAAGGGTTCCTTTTCCCCTGTGGTCTCACCAGCACTTGTTATTATTTCATTCTTGATGATAGTCATTCTTTCTGGAGTAAGACAAAACTCTTGATGCTGTTTGTACTTCTCTAATGACCAGTGATGCTGAAAGAGTTTTCATGTATTTACAATGTAAACATATAAAAATAAATGTACTATAAAGACATAATATTTCTGTAAGTAGGGGAGAAGGAAACATTTCCAGTGAGCTTCGTGAATTCAGCCTAATTCCCACAATGAAACCAGAAAAGAAAAAAAAATCAAAACTAGAAAGCCCAGTGTTCCCCTTCAACACAGGTGTTAAAAGCCTTACCAAATCATACACAACTGAATCCTGAAATATTTAAACAGGGTAACACAGCAGAATCAATGAGATTTATCTCATGAATGCAAAGTTATAGTAACATCCTAAAAGTAATCAGTATAATTGAATATATAAACAGAATAAAGGAGAAAAATCTATCTTTTCAGTAGAATCAGAAATAAGCCTTTGTCAAAATTTAACATTCATTCATGATAAAATATGCTCATAAAAGTAGGAATAGAAAAGAACTCCCATTTGCTAAGTAGCACCTATAAAAATTCTATACCTAACATCACACTTTCTTAAGAAAGTCTGAGCCAGGTGTGGTGGCACACATCTGTGGTCCCAGCACTCAGGAGGCTGAGGCAGGAGGATCATTGTGAGTTCGAGACCAGCCTGGAGTACAAAGTGAGTTCAAGGCCAGCCTGAACTGCACAGAGAGACCCTGTCTCAAAAATACACATACAAAACCCAAAGAAAGTCTGAGCACTATCTCCTAAGACTAGGAACTGGCAAACATGTTCACTTTTACTGCTTTTATCCAACACTGTGTGTCATAGATGTAGCAGAAAACAAGGTAAGGGCTGGGGATGTAGCTCAGTGCCACAAGCTCCTGCCTGGCAAGCACAAGGTCCTGAATTCCATTAAAAGTACAAAAAAAAAAAAAGCAAGTAAGCAAGCAAACAATAATGATAACAAACTCCACAACACATGAAAATACTGCAACAATAATAAAAAACCACAAGTATTAAAAGAAAGGGGTAAAGTCCATAATTGCAGATGAAATGTCTATTAGAAAATCCACAGGAATGGATTGTCAAGTTACAGAATAGGAGGTTATTAATAATATTAATTGTAGCTTTATATACAATCAGCAAATGATTGGTGGATGAAGTTTCAAACAGTCATATCCAAGAACACTAAAATCACAAAGTACTTGGGAATTAATCTGTCAAAAGATATGCATACCATCTGCTCTGAAACTATAGAGCATGGTTGATAGAAATTTTAAGAAGACCTAAAAAAATGGAGAAAGAAATGTGTTTGAAGACTGAGTAAAATTAAGATGTCAATTATTCCAAAATTTATTCACAGATTCGGTGTAATTGCAGTCAAAATTCAAGTGAGACTACTTTGAGAAACTGGCAAACTAGCTCTAAAGTTTATGTGGAAGGGAAAACCTAATTTTAAAAAGAACGGATTTAAGGAGGTACCATTCTTGATTTCCAGACTTATACCCAAATTATTTTAATACAGCAATGTAGTATTGGAGAAAGAATAGTCATAGAAATTATAAGAATACTGTAGAAAGTCTAGAAGTAGACTCATGCTTTTCAATTTATTTTTGAAGTAGATGATAAGGTGATCCATAAAAGAAATAAAAGTCTGTGGAATACCTTGTTCTTCATGTGGGATATCTATTCCTCACAGATATAAAAAGATTAATGTGAAATATATCATAAACAGACATAAAATCAAAACTATAAAACATGTTGAATAAAAATAGGAGAAAATCTTAGCCACTTTATATTAAGCAAAACGGTCTTAGGTCAGCTGAAAAATTATACGCTATAGTGGAAGTAAATCAGTAAATTTTGCTTTATCAAAGATCTAAACTTTTGATTCATAAAACACTATTAAGAAGAAGTCAAGCCACAAATGGAAGATAAGACCAATAAGACACAGATATGACAGAATATTTATATCCAGATTTTATACAGTTCTCTCACAATGCAAAATTTCGGAGATTAATAGCTTTTAAAAAAAATTTAGAAAAACCATTCCACAAAAGGAGATATTTCAATAGCCCAAATCTCAGGGAATAGATCCCCAGCACCACAGACACACACACACACACACACACACACACACACACACACACGATTAAATACATGGGATAAAATAGTATCACCATTTGTTTTCTAGTTCTTTTCCAATAAGTAATAAAAATATGTCTACAAAAAAAAATCTATGTGAATGTCCAATGCTTTTATTCAGTATAGTCCCAAACTAGAAATGACTCAAATGTCTATCTATAGATAAATGGACAAACAAGATAGGTCACTCACAAGTGAAGGGCAGTCGTTAGTATAAAGCAGCAAACAATACATGCAACATGGATGAATCTCAAAACCGTTACGCTAAGTTAAAGAAGCCAGGGAGAAAATGAGTACATCTTGCCTAACACTCACATAAAATGACAACTAATATAAAAGCATCTCAGTAGTTGCCTGGGTCCAGAGACAAGAGGACAGAAGGACTGCAAAGATGCCCGGAGTCTTTTCAAGGAATCTTTGCAGGTGGCTTAAATACATAGTTTGATCCTGGAGGTGGTTTCACAGTGTACACAGCTATTAAAACTCAAAGAATTTTCTGCATTTTAAATTGATACAGTTAATCTTCTGCATATTATCCCTCAAAAAGCAGGTAAGGAAACACTTTCCACAAACACATGTAGGCATAATAATGGAGCAGAACAGTAAAGCAGAGGAAACCACAGCCTAGAAAATTTCCCAAGCAGACTAGAGCATGGAGCAGAGTGAGTTTATCTTGGAAAACCTAGAAACCACCCCCAAAATCAACAAGTACCAGGGGCGATTGAGGATGAGGCTCAAAACCGGAGAAGTAATTGAAACTGAAAACATTTCTCTGATTACTTTAAACAATTGTGTCAAAATAGCCTATTGATTTTTCATTATACTAGATGATTTAGTTTATTCTCTTCACTATTTCACCTGCTGAGCCCTATGCTCTGTACATATTTTTATTACATTCAAAATGGTTTTATTGATTATTTTTGTCTTTTAGTAGCGTCCTATCAGTTTTTCTGTGCTTTTATTAGTAACAAAATCAGTTTTCGACATTCCACTGTGAAATGAGGATGTTTATGCACATTTTGATCCCTTAAATTTCCTTTGCCTTGTGTCACAGAATTTCTATTTTTATATGGATGAGCTTGATAATATTTTAATTCAGTATTTTAATTAAGTTTATGAAGTTTAGGATGGGTTAGTATGGTCATAAACAATCTTATCATTTACTTCTTAAAAATACTTGTATGAAGAAGATGCTATTTTTACACATAAGAAAACTGAGGCATGTAGTAGTTTCCCAAAGTCTATGTTTCTAAATTTGGATCTCTCTATGTTAGTGAGAGGTACTGGTGGCCTTGGTACTCTTTGGGGGTACATTCAAATACTTTAGGAACTGCAAAGCCAGTGTAAAAACTGCTTACATTTTCAAGGTGCAATTATTGCTATTGATAGAAAGTGAGCTTTAAAGTCATAATGTTTTATTTTACATCTTAATAAAATATAAATAAATATTATCTATTTGAGTTAGTTTAGAATGTGAACTTGTCTCTCATAAATATTGTTGATACTGAGATTTAAGGACATAGCGGTTAGTGCCACCTTGAAACAAAAACTTAACTAAGAAGTCCGTCTGTACGTAAACCAATAAACCATGGTGCTGCTAAATGCGGAAAGTTATTCACTCGTAGAAAGGGAGAAGTATCAAGTCATGAAAAACTGGTCCAGGCAATTGGAAACAGGATTCTGGAAAGAATAACTAACATTCAGTCCAAGGTCCAGGATAAACCTGGAAGAAAGTGCTATCATTTCCCTGATGCACTGAAAGACTGGGCATCCAAGTAGGTTATCTATTAGCAAAGAGTTAAAAGAAGGAAAGATGGTTTTAGAGCACTAGCTTTTGGAACTACAAGGCTTTCCCATGGAGTAGATTGGATTAGAAGTCCATGGTGTGACTGGACTTGTAAGAGGACCAGATGGAATTTACACAAAAGTGGCTCATATTGGGCATTGTGAGGCTAGGGTGCCTTCTGCTTTGAATTCACAAGAGCTGTGAAGGGGAATGGAAGAAAAAGAAGACTTACTTAAAATGTATGGTCAGCTGATGGTACCCATGTGGCTCAGGAAGGGTGTTATCAAGAAGATGCTGTGGCTGTCAAGAGAGAGGAGATTTTGAAGGTTTGGGAGAGTAAAGGTGTGGAAGTGGCCATAAAAGAAAAAGTGATCAGAAAAGAGAAATGATCATGGATTCAGAGTTTATAACCCACCACAAAACATCCATTTTCCCAATATTAGATCTTTCCCTCAATGATTACTTTAGACTTGGAAGATTTTGTCAGTCATTCTCTGCAAAGGACTGAGCAAAAGAGGAATGAATTTAGATGCTAACACGCTCATCTTTTCTTGATTTGTGGACTCATATTTTAAAGCTGCTGCTGTTAGTAGCTGACTGAGCTGTCAGAGGTAGAGCCACTTCAGTAATGAATCATTTCCTAAGTAATTAGAGTGGAATTATTTGTAAGGCAGTGTTAAAAAGCAAAGACAAAATAAAGACATGTGGTCTTCATGGTAATGTGATCAACTTCTAGGGTATGTGGGTCTGTGTGTGTATGTGTGTATTTCCACAAATTCTTTTGCCTTTGAAAAGTAGATTTACACACACATTTTTGTCAACTTGAGAGGCTGGTTGGAGGATTCACCTGAAAAAACAGTCATTTCCCAAGAATAAGTAGTGCCAAAATAAACAATAGAGTTTAAAGAGACACACATTTTAGTTTGAAATGGAATAGTTTATATAACTAACCTGAAAGTATAATCCTCTTTTGTGAATCTTAGTAAATGTGCTTGAAGATGGATTTAGTGCTTAACAGCATTGAAAGGGTTATTACTGTGGTTTATTCGGCACTTCTAAAGCGAGATTCTGTAACGGAGCATTTGGTATTGCTATCAGAAAGAAAATGTAAAATTAAAAATTAAACTCTTCATGAAATAGTCCCCAAAGAATAATAATAAAAGAGCAATATATAAAAAAGGATACTAGCTTCCAGAAAAGCTGAAATATAACTTCCTTCAAATGCTTGTTTTACTTGGAACTTTCAATTTATGCATAAATAGTTGTAATAAAGAAGTAATTTAATAGACAAAGTAATGAAGTTTTGGACTCAATGGAATGTCATGGAGTCACTTTATACGGGTGACCTTTTCCTTTCTAAAAGAGGGAAGCTGTCTTTTGGTCTTTCAAATTAATTTAGTTCACAGAAGAAATTATAGTAACCAACTAAGCTGCTCATAAGATTGGGGGCAGGCCAGACAAATAAATGAAGTGAAAATAGTCACACTAAAATTTAACCTTAAAATACAAAAACTTTGAAATGGTCAACTATAAATGCTTTGCTTTACTTCTCTAGGATGGTAAGATAAAATTAAATGTTTTATAACGTTTTCCAAATTGTAGTTTTTTAATGAAGTAGGATTAAGAAGATTAATATTATCAGAAATCATTTTTTTCCATCCTTTGATGCAGACATACATATGAGTGGCTTAATAAGTTTTTTAAAATAATTGCTTTGAGCTTGATAGACCAAATTTAAAGTAGTATATCAATGCTATTCTATTTGGATTCATTAGATTCACTAGGGAGAAATATTGGTATGCAATTAATCAAGTTTGATGGCAATGATACTTATTCATAAGCATAACTGTATTGAGTGGCTGAAACTGGAAATTGGTCTTATGCGTAGGGGTAAGACAAGGCCAAGATGCCTGAAGCAGTCAAGCCACCTCAGTCTTGAGAAGGACATCCTGCCTGGACAATTCCAGTCATTAGTGGTGACACATAATAATAAGATGATAATATAAATGTGACTGTCTTAATTACTTTTCTCATTGCCCAACACCCAAAGCTAAAGGGGGAAAGGTTTACATAACTCAGTTTGTAGAGGTTTCAGTCCATAATCGGCTGGCTTCAAGGCAGAGTGGCACATGGCAAAGGGGCAACAGTTCATGGTGGTATAAGACAGAAAAAGCCACAAGAGAGAGCAAAGGGACGAGCCTCTTTCTGTCCCTTATGTTGTATCCAGTCTACTGCGATTAGGGCAGTGCCAATCCAATCAGTGCGCTGATCCAGCAATCACTTACTCTTAATCCCCACATTGCACTGCAAATCAACCACACACTCTAGATTCAGCCACCTCCAAAGAACTCTCACTGCATGAGGCTTTGGGGGATATCTAGACACAAACCATGACAGTGGCAAATGTTTTTAGCTAATATTTGTGCCAAGTGTTTTCGTTTTCATATAGATTAGGCCAAATAATCTTCATTGAATCCTGGGTAGCAAATGTTATTATCTCATTTCACCCTGTTCACTAGTAAATGGCTATTTCTCGTCATTTGAACTCCAAAACTCAAATTTTTAAACATTAGGCTTTAGAGCCTATCTCATACTTTGTGCATCTTTGATATATGGGCCTATAATTGACACCAATATTTCTTTTTTTTTTTGACACCAATATTTCTATTTTTCTAAGTGTTACAATTTCATTTAACACCAACTGTGAAATTGTGCTAGAGCTCTTCGAATAAAGAAAAGTATTAGTTTCCTTTTAGTCTTACAATTACAGCTGAAGGCTCTGAGAAAATGAATTTATTTTTCATTTATCAATTAAAAGAGAGAACTCTTTTAGCATTTTACATATAATTATGTTATCCTAAATTATCTACCTTAGCTACTTTTTTCTGTACATTGACTTCTAATTTAAGGAATCTGAAAGATAATATTCAACATAGTCCTTCCAGTAATAAAATGCTAAATTACTCTGAACAATGACAGGAAGAAAACATTATGATGAAATTAATATATAGGCAAAAACAACTATGAGCTGAGCATGTAGTTTCATTGTTGAGTGCCTGCCCAGCATGCACAAGACTCTAAGTTTGATCTCCAGCACAACACACACACACACACACACACACACACACACACAGAGTTTAAATTCTTCTTTACTTCTGATGGGGTCATGTCCTGATGTATACATCCTTAAGTTGAAAATGCCTTAATACCCCTAACCTACTAAATTTTATAGCTTAGCCAATACATTACATTGTAGAATAGTTATTTAAACTCCTGATGATTTTTCTGCCTTCCTCACATGTTTTTCTGTGAGGATGGGGAAGTTGAATTTTAAGGAACAGTTGTTCCTGTGCAGAGATAACTAACTTGGAGCCTGTTGGTGAGGGACAGTGACATGGGTCTGGAAGAAGTAACGTGATACTCACACTCTCTCTTTTTTTAAGACTTCTTTGTCACTGTAAATACTTCTTAAGTGGTTATTCTTTGCCTTTAGGGTCCCAGATCTAGACAGTTAAGAGCATTAACTTTAAAATCAGACATACTGAAGTTTTAATCTAACCCTGTTCTTGTTAGGGTATTATGTTCAGTGAATTGTTTCACTTCTTAGGGCTGATATGAAACTGAATACAGATAAAGATCATGAAGTGCCTTGGTTTTATGGTGTATTTCTCAGAAACAGAACCTGAGGTGAAGGTTCGCATGCAAGTGATGTCCAGGAAGTTATTCTGGGAGAAACCAACAAGGAATTCAGTGAAGAAGCCAAACAACGTCCTGTGAAGTCCCATGGAAGGTGGCTTCCACGCGAACTCCTGGGCCACGCCGGGGCCTGAACAAGCCCTCACAGCCATCCTGACTGAGGCACAGGAGCTAGCGTTTCACAGTCATGCACTATTGGGTACTGGCTTCCACTTTGCCATGAAAGGACACAAGGTGCTTCTGGTTCTCGAGACAAAGCGGCTCCTGGTGCTCAAAGGCAGTCCTCCAGAGGAAGTCACAGGTGTGGGTAGTAGGAGTGGGATAAAATATGGGGCATTAGTGATCTGAGGATGTCATCGCAGACCACCAACAGCGCCCACTACAGCTTTGCATGGCCTTGACAATGGTGAATTTGTTACTTGTAATAGTGCTTACTATTGTCACATTGTGTCTCCTCGTTTATTCTTTGTTATTGTTGCTTGACTAGAGTTTTATGGATATGCTTTGACAATTGCACATCAGAGGTTCAAATAATCAAGAAAAACTTGTAGGTACAAAAGGAGTATGGCAGGAAGACCAGGAATGTGGGCAAAAGATAAAGCAGTTATGGCCAAATCACATATGGATAGTTTCCCTAGGACCTGCAGGAGCTGGAAGGTAATTAATCACTTAAAATACCAGTTTAAAGCAAGACCATGAGCACAAAATTCAGTCATTAAAAAGAATAAATTAGAGTACTTGATCTGGAATAATTCCCAAAAGATCTTACTCACTTACTGAGTGAAAACCTGAGGGTCAGAGGTGTGTATGACATGATTCTGTTCTTGTAAAATACCAAGAAAAACTTTACATATGTATGACTATAATAATTGTTGTAGTAGTTCTTATGTATATGGAGATAATTACATGCTTGGAATTGTTCAGAGTATTTTACAGATATGATTGTTTTACTCATCCTCACCAACTGGATAAAATAGATACTATCATTACTATTCCTGAGACAGAAAGATGAAGTAACTTGTTCAAAGATCAAAGAGCCAGTAAATTTCAAAACTGGTCTCGAGGTCCAGAAAATCAGATTGTGACATATTTTGTACAGTACCTGCATGTAATTATATTACTATGGAGGCAGCAAAGGAGAGAGCTTGGCCTTGATACCAAATTCCATCTTGGCCTTGCAGAGTGGCCCTGTACTTATCCTGCCAGGACACGTGAGGTGCCAAGAGTTCTGGTCTTGGACGTTGGTTATTGTTCCACTCATTGTAACTACCAGCATCTTCTGAATGAGACATGTTTTCCCTATGGAAATTTACTTCCAGACTGGGCTGATTCCTGTTAGACTCAAGTTTTTACTCTTTAATTCAATTCATCATGTCTCGTTTCTGTATTTACCTGCAGTTGACAAGGTGGTGAAAAGAACAAGAGGTCTCACTTCTCCACATTTGCACACTGCCTTCTTGTAAATAAAATGATGTGCTTTTACCACATTGTCAGCAGTGGAGCTGCTCTGAGAAGTCCTTAGGTTTGGGTAGTTCTTTTCACTGATGGCTTTCTTGACACCCTGATTACACTGGCACTGGCAGTTTGTCTCACACATTAATGGAGTCTTACTTTCTGTCTTTGTAGGTTAGTATTTTCTCTTTCTTCTCCTGTTGAACAGTGGTCTTCCCTGTTTATTTTTTTGCAAGAGGAAAAAATTAGCCAATAAAAGACAATGAGTAAATGAAAGAATGGATGTTCCAGAAACATAAATACAGTGAGGAGAGTCAAAATCTACAGAAGGTGGTTCATTTCAGCAGCATTACTGGTGGGCATTGTGATTATAGATGCACTATGGCAGCAGAGAACTTGATTCTAGAACACAGACTGACTCTGAGTGAGCACATATATATACGATTTTAAAATATTCATTTTAGGAATGGACAAGTGATCTGAAGTCACACATATTATTCCTTAGAACTATGAGGGCCTTCCAATAGAGCACATTCTATTCACAAATTTCACCATATTACCAAAGAAACTATATTTTTAAAAATTAGAAGAAAAGATTATTTATTACTACTGATAGCTGTACACATAAAATACAGAAAATTATTTACAAAATCATTTATTAAGATATTGAACCTTGTGGTACAAGCCTGTAATACCTGGGAAGCTGAAGCAGTATGACTGCAGGTTCAGCCCAACCTGGGCAGTTTAGTGACTTAATGAGATTCTACTCAAAAGAAAAAAGAAAAAGGGCTGGGATGTAGCTCAGTGTGAATGCTCTGATTTCATTTCCTAGTACCACAAATGAAACTACACTAAAGCAGGCTAAACTAAACTCAACTAAACTCATCTAAACTTAACTAGGGGAGATTATTTACACATTTCATGATTATCTCTGATATAAACTTATAAAACTGTTTTAAAGTCAAAGTACTATGGAATCACCAGTGGTATAGTTATCTGTATGTAATTTATTGAGGTTGTCTTTGCTGTGTGCTGTTTCTGTGAGAACAACAATTTTACTTTATTTGCTGGTATGTCTCAAGCATCTACCATCATATTTTAGGTATACATCAGTAAATATTTGTTTCATGTAAAATGAATAAAAACAATAATTCAGATAAGGTGTTTGAGCAATTTGGTTAGTGTGACCATTAATCATGATGTCAGCCTGAAAGGAGTAGGACATGCCTAGCAGTTAGTAAAGCAGTTCTGGGTCTATCTGTGGATAACCAACATGTAGGCTGGGCTGTGGGCAGCACCAACCATAGGCTTGTAGCCTGGGTGGAATAAAATTGAGAAAAAAAGGGAAGTGTGACTGTTTCTGAAGAGCTCTGGTCTTCTTGAGAGGGTGTACCCTTTGCTGTTGTCTCCTTTGGATACCGGTGTCTAGGGCTCCAGTTCTTTAGCTGTCCAATGCAGACACACATGGTGACTCTTCAGGGAACTTTCAAGTCCTTGACCTTGGATAGATACTGCATCCTTGATCCTTCTTGTAATGTGGCTTCCATCTTCTTAGACTGAGCATCTATTCTATCTTATGGCTCTCCAGCATGCAGCCAGCCATGGTGGACTCACCCATCTCTGATCTGGTGAGCCTACCTAATAAATATCCTTGCATAGTTATATGTGTATTTTCTATTGATTCTATTCCTCTAGATAAGCTCAACTAATACAATTAGTACTTATAGAAGTAGCATGAACATTTAGAAAGGGAGATTAGAACATACATGTATTACAAAGTTTCATATGCATTTTCCTTTATTGTTAACAGAGCAAAAAATTCTATCATATGTGGTATTTGAGGCTTACTAATATATCATTTGGGGTTTCCAAATAGCACATTTTTTTTTTTTTGTAGGAGCTTCTTCATTCAAGCTAAAAGACTGTATTTCCAAGGCATTTTTAAACAAGTCATTGAGTTTATATGTATCAAGTTCTGGCTAATGAGATGTAATAGGAAATGCAATGGGAAATTTCCCTGAAGGACTAGGAAGTCTGCCTAAGGAAAGCAGATAGTATATTCTTTTATGGTTTTCCCTCTTTCTCTTCCTGCAGATCTGTGTGCTAGTGTGGGCTGGGTGGAGCTCGGCAACCCAGTTAAACCATTAAAGTGATACTGGAGATCATTGACTGAGGAAGGTACAGCAGAAAGATGGAACTTGGATTTCTGAAGACACTGGACTTACTCTACAGATTCCAAGTTCAGCTTCTTTACACACAAGACAAAGAAAAATTCTGTCATATTCAGGGAAATCTTGTGCTCCTGACAGAGATAGATTCTATGTCTGCAGAGCCATTGAGTTTCTACAAAGTGTTTGCCTCTAATAGGGTTCTACAGGGATGAAGAAAGGGAAATGATCATTTGATGCACTGAATATTTTAAGCATGTATCCATGAAATGTTTCATTTTGAAATTAGGTAGGTGAAGCATGTCATGAACACTTACGGAGTCTTTATGCATATTTTTACTTATTTGTATACTTTTACTGCAGGTGAAACTGTAGTCTTGAAGAAGTTTTTGTGTACAGACACTGACACGACTACCCTGAAGCGCATGCGCTAGGTTATACTGGCAACAATGCCAAGATGTCACTGGAGTGAAGAAAAGGAGAAGTTTGTTGCTCACAGTTAAAGTGTGACACAAGTAGACTACGGCATCTTTTTCACATGGCCACTCTTTACCAAGTGCCATTTCCTTGCACAGCAGGAAAAGAACTGGCTATTTGCACACTGTATTACTGCTGTTTACAGCTCACACTTCATTCCCCTGAACGAGTGGCACACCATCAATCACTCCAGGGGATGGGGAAGTCAAGCCTTCCTCACACCCGGAAACAGAGGGGAACAGGGTAATTGAGGACATTATAGTATTTATGAATGAAGCATTCTGTAGACACTGATTGACAGTATCTATTGTCTTAGTTACTTTTCTCTCCTTGCTGAGACAAAACACCCAGCACCCCAAATTAAGGGAGGAAAGGTTTATGTAGCTCAAAATTTGTAGAGGATTCAGTCTGTAATCAGCTGGCTCCAAGGCAAGGTGGCACGTGACAGTTGGGCAACAGTTCATGGAAGCAGAAGACAGTAAATGCAGAAGAGCAAAAGGGGGTGATAAGCCTCTTTCCCTCCTTTATATTGTATGCAGGCTGCCCGTCCCGGTGCGGATGCAGCGCTCATACTCCCAATCCCAGCACTAGACAATGAACTAATCACAATCTGTAGACTTAGTGGCCTCTGAAAAGAGCCCCCCTCATGACTGCATGAAGCTTAGGGAGGACATCCAGACACAAACCATAGCACTTACTAAATTAAAGAAGAATCTACATGAAAACTTTTAAATGTTCAATAATATTTTTACTTTTGGGAGCACAAAGCTCTATTTTAATTAATTTAATTTCTTTAGAAATGCTTTTCCCTAGAAAGGACAAAATAAAACACTGTCAGAGGAGAATTTCTGTAATACTAATCTCTCTTTTGCATGTGAAAGGTAATTTAACATAGACATAAATTTCTTTGCTTGACAAGAGGAGCATTCAATCCAAAAGACATAAACATCCTCACAAGTTTATTCATCCTCTCGTTCTGTAGACACTGATTGAGCATCTGGTAAGTGGAATTCAGATGAGACCCACTGAAGTCAGGCATGGGTAGCAGGATTTAAGAAAAGGAAATGAACATCACTTTCAATATTTTTAAATTTTGATCTCAAAATGTAAGTTTCTCTAGAATACAGAAACTGCATCATAGCTTCCATGTACATTTAAATGACCAGTTCTTGGAAACAAATTGCATCATCAAGATTAAAATACTACTGTCATTTTTTTTCCAACTAGAGAATTTTAAAAAGCATATATTCAAGTAGATAAACTTGTGCCCAGGTTTTTTTGGGAATAACCTACACAGAAGACTTTCTGACAAGTGGACTCCAGGTTCCTGCATAAATATTTTGTACATATGATTTACCAAGATGGCTGTTTTTCTCACTATTGAAAATTTACAGACATTTTACTTTAAGACATCAATCCAACTCCTTTTGTTTCCTTAAATGGTATTTACTGAGCTGTTCTACACAAAGCATCACTGGACCGGACGTCTTATGACATATTTGTAATAATATAATGCAACATTTTAAATAGCAATTTGGAAAAAATTCTCTGCTGGGAAATATCTCAATACGCAGGTTGCCAAATACAGTGTGTGTTTATGTTCTAAATGTGTTGGCATAACAGCTCTGGCAATATTTGAAAAGGTACTTTTCCTAAGCCTGATTATTTTCTTGTGAAAGAGGAACTGGAAATACTAGTGGAAAGAATATAGATACGCATATTTAAAAGGCAGTTTAACACACACCTTTAAATTGTTAAATTGCTGTTTACAGAAACCTAACAGTAGGTTCTTCTCCAATACACAGTTCTTTGAGAGCTGTTCATTTGGTTTAAAAACATTACCAAAAGTTACTGGGGGACAACATGATCAAAATATGTGTTATAGTTTAGATGTGAGCTGCCCCCCAAAGTCTCACATGTTTGGAAGTGCGGCTTTCAGGAGGCAGTTCCATCACAGTGCTGCTAAACTCCTCAGTGGAGGAGTGCACTGACGACTCATTACTGAGCCAGGCTGTTGGGGGCGGGGGAGGGGTCACGGAGAGCATGGCCTGGGAGGGTACAGTCTTGTCTCTGTCCTCTTCCCCTCTCTTTCCTGCTGCCAGGGAGGTGAGCAGCTTCCCTCTGCTCTTCCACCACGCTGTTTCTGCCCTGGAGAACCTGACCATGGATTGCAACCTCTAGTCTTGTAAGCTAAAATAAATAATTCTTTCATTTACATTGTATGGGTCAGGTATTTGGTCCCAGGAATGAAAACTGACTGATACAGAACGATGTATGCAGGTATGAAAATGTCGCAGTGAAACCCATTATTCTGTGTAACTAACATGCAAAACTATTCAATTGCTTTTACATTAAGAAACTAACTGTTCAGAAATGACATTATTATTCACTTATATTTAATTCTAGTGTTATAATAATTTTGTTCAACTCTTTTGCCTTGAATCTAGTTAATAATTTTTACTTGATTCCTTTTAACTGTGTTTTTTTGAGGGTAGTAACTATCTTGCACACTTTTTAAGCTAGAATAGTGCATTCTCAAGACCCATGTGATGTTTCTATAAAATATTTATGTGGGTGTTTCTATAAAAAAGGTTTCCTGCAGTAGTTTTCACCTTTAAAACATTTCATGATTTTTTTGTAGCTTAATATGATTTATCAAATCAATTTTGTTTTAGACAGTTTATTAATATCTTTCAAATTATGGAAACATAGTTTAATTTTATGTTTTTTCCCCCTATTGTGTTCAAATCATTGATTAAAATTTCATGAACTCTTTATTCCCACTAATTAAAACTACAGTAATTCAATTCTAGTAGATTGTCAGTAGAAAAAGACTTTTATTTCAAAATTGAACATAAGAAAACAACTTTGGCACAGCATTCCACTGGTGACTTGTTCAATTGTTATTATTTCTAGTTTCTTGAGAATAATTGCTTTTTACAACATACTCGAAGTAATGTCAATACAGACAAAGATGACATATAAATTTCATAGGATCCTACACGTAAGTAGTTTGAATGAATGCTTGTTGTAGAAGGTCAATTTTGGAAAGTTACTTTGTATCCTTAGCCTTTGGTATTTTTCTCTGAATTATAAATTGGGGCACTTTCTCCAAGTGAGAATTAAATATATTGTCTTTTTTTCTACTATAAGGCACATCAAAAAGTAAAAGTACACTTCAGTGAATTCTTAAACAGTCTTGCAGCCACCATCCAGGAGGAGATATTGGACCACGCCAGCCATCCAGAACCCTTCTCAGTTCCTGATCTCAGTTATCCCCATCCTCCCTTAATAGGAACTGTCATCTGACTTAAGTATCATATCCCAGTACTTCCTTGCAGTTTATCACCCTAAGGTGCATCCAGAGGGGCATAGTGAATAAGCAGTTCGCTTTAAAGCTTTATGTACTGCAAACATTAAAAAAAGTAGCTCATTGTTTCCCATGCTTCCAACCTTGCTTTGTTCATCAATTCCGCAGTCAAACAGATCTTGCTGAAATATGAACAAATCATGCTTGTTCACTACTGCAGACCCTACGAAGACTTCCATCTTATTTAATCAAAAGATCTAATAATATCTAACTCCCCAGATCTTGTCTGAGTTCATTCCTAACCATCGCCCTCCTCACACAGCTCCTGCTGCATAGTTTTCCTTGTATTCCTATGGATACAAATCTTCATTTCTTTGCTTCAGTGATGTTTTCCTTGAGCTTAAAAATGGTACACCATCTTAATCCAAGTATCTCTATTAGGCTACTGAAGATTAAAATATATAAGAAATAATAAAATGATTTAGATTTAACTTTTATAAGCATGTTAAAGTAAACTCTTTATACATTAAAAGGTATTCAGCTGTTCCATAACGACAAATGAAATAAATACTTTTAGTTGTCTTAGTTACTGAGACAAAATTTCCGACACCCCAAGTTAAGGAAGGAAAAGTTTATTTAGTTCATGGTTTGTGGAGGTTTCAGTCCATAATCAGATGGCTCCAAGGCAAGATGGAGTGACACAGGGGCAACAGTTGAAGGTGGCAGAAAACAGCAAAAGCGACAAGAGCAAAAAGGTAGGGGCAAGCCCCTTTTCCTCCCTTATGTGGTAAGCAGTCAAGCTGCCCTGGGGTAGGTGTAGCACTCACAGCATCTCTCTACTCCCGTTGCACAGGATGAGGATGTTTACAAAGTGGGGACCCTGACCCCCTGCTGAGCCACAGAATTAAACTTCTAAACTTCTCAAGTTGATACAGTAAATTAACCACTGTAACATCCTACAGTATAAACAGTCACCCAAGGGCATGTCCTCTGCACCCTAGGATGTAGAACTGAGTTACTTAGTTAAGCTTCTAAACTTCTCCAGTTGACACAATGTATCAACCATTACAGATGCTACCAAGAGTAGGTAAGCATGGATATATTTCTTCTTTTACTTATTTGTTGTGTTATTGGTACATGTTTGGTACATACAGTACATAATGTTTGGTACATACAGTACATAATGTTCACATTCCTTGTGTGGAGCCAGTACATGTACTTTAACACAGCTTAATTCCTTTTTATATCTCTTGTCCCTCCTGTCCTCCTCTGCTCCCTCATCTCTTGATCACCTTCCCATTTAAGAAAACTCTTACTGAAAGAGTTTCGGTAGTATTTACTGTAAGGAAAGGAAGATGAACCCAAGACACACCATGATATATTAATAGTATTGATGACAGTAAAACACAGAATAGTTCCTCTTTGTTTTGATATTGAGGAAGCAAATTGTTTTATTTTTCTCATAACTAATTTACTTAGTAAGCAGCGTCAAGGGGCAACATTACTCATACTAATTTTGAGAAATGATAAATGCAGAAGGCTTAAAGAGAGCCACAGAAAATAAAACATTAGTTCTGTTATAGAAAATTTAATGTCACCGCTTCCTTCCTGGAATATAATAAGTATATTCCATGTTTGATTTTTCATAGCAGAATGTTATTACAATTACAGAACAAAAGGGAATTGGTTTCCTCATGAGGAGACTGACTGTATTTCTCAGGGACAAACACACAAAAGTAAACACTTTGCTTCTGAATCAGGCATGTGATAGGCAAACATCTATTTTCAAATCATAATTGGAGTTATTAACAAGCAACAATTCTTACAGGAATAATTTGGACAGGGAAATAAGTCAGAATAATGATAAAAATATATTTATGTAAATCACAAATCACTAAAAAACAAGTAAAAAGAATTAGTCCTAAAGAAAAGGAAGATGGTTGGTCAGCAACCATATCTTACTAGTTATATCAGTTGGCCTAACATATGATCAATATTGATTTTATATTTTTAAATGAAAACAAATCATTTTCCATATCAAATTAACTACTTCTAATAAAACTAGAACATTGCACAAGAACTGAATCATATTGCACTAACATACCTTAGTTTTGTGATAGCTAATCTGTTGAGGTATGAATTCTGATTTAGCTTCATGTCATCTGCAAATTTATACCTACCCTTTTTCTCTGTGCTACAGGCAGAACATCAGACAAAGGTGAGGTCTTTAAAGGCTAACTGACTTACTCATGCCTTCAAGTGTTTTCACGTTTCTGGGCTTCATGTTCTGTATCATTAGAGTGAGAGGCAAAGAATGGAGTTAAGATAAATTCGAGGCTTTAGTGTTGTACCACTCTAAGATTGTACAAATAACCAACACTTGTATAGTAAGCACTCTCAGAGCTTTTGTCACACTGTACTGTTACTTCAACTCTCCTTAGTTGTTTTTGTTAGCCCTGTTGTTTCTTGCTAAGAAAAAATTAAAGGGAATTCTACTTTATCTTACCTATACCTATCCAACAATCTGTCTAGTCACAAGTGCATCTAGTTTTCAGCCATTACTCATCATTTGGATCTGTAGTCAGACACATCACCCATCTATTGATTTACTCATCTACTGATTTACTTTTCAACTAAATATGAAGTACTTAATCAGTGACAGGCTTACTGTGATGGAGAGAGAGGGAGTTTGTACCAGTATTTGTTGTATCTTGATTTTTTTTCTTCTTTCTTTCCCTTCCTTTCAATCCCTCTTCCCTTCCTTATTTACAAAAACTCTGTTTTCATTTTTCCTTCTTTTCTCATTTTCCCCCTTTCCCCCTTCCTTCCTTTCCCTTCCCATTTGAACATTTTCTTCCTAATTTCACAACATCTAGTATACATTTTGGTCCTTATTTACATGTTCAGTTTCCCACTGTCTTGGTTACTTCTTGTTGCTGGGACAAAATATCCAATGCCCAAAATTTAGGAAGGAAAGGTTTATTTAGCTTACAGTTGGTGGAGGTTTCAGTCCATACTCAGCAGGTTGTAAGGCAGCTTGGCACATGGCAGAGGGCAACCATTCAAGGTGGAACAACTTAGCCAAAGCAACAAGCACTAAAGGGAGGAATAGCACCAAGCAGCCTCTTCCTCTCCCTTACATATGCAAATTATCCACCCCAGGGCAGGTGTAGCTCTCACACCCATAATCAGTCAAACTCTAAAAGCTTGCCTCATGACCCCATGAGGCTTTGGGGGGACCCCCAGACACAAACCATAACACCCACATAGAAAAACAATGAGGTATTTAAACACGTGTGTCCAATTTATTTCACTTAAAGTATGATCTCAAAGTGCATCCATTTACTGACAAATATCTCAAATTTATCCCTGTTTATGGCTGAGTAGTACTCCATCGTATAAAAAACTTACATCTTTATCCATTCACCAGTTGATGGGCATTTGAGTTGTTTCCAAGATTTGGCTATTACAAACTGTGCTACTATAAACATGGGTGTGAATATATTGCTGTGGTGTGATGCTTTTAGTTCTTTCAGGAAGATACTCAAGAGTGGAATGGCTGGGTCAAATAGAACCTGTAGTCCTAATGTTTTGAGGAATCTCCACACTGATTTCCACAGTGGTTGCACTCACAGTAGTCTACACTCCCACCAACAGTGGAAAAGGATTCCTTTTTCCCAATATCCCTGCCAGCATTTGTTATTGGTTCTTTTCTTGATAATTGCCATGCTTTGTGGAGTGAAATGGAATCTCAATGTTGTTTTAATTTGCATCTCTCGAATGACCAGTGATGTTGAACATTTTTTCATATGTTTCTTTGCCCTAAGAAGAATTTATTTAAAATGAGAGAATTGTAAAAAAAAAATCTATGTGGAGTTCATGTAGAAAGTTGAAGTGTTTAACTAATAGAAATTAATACCTTAATATTAGGTCAAATGACTAATTCACAATAATTATATTCTGAAGGTAGTATATAATGGACATTTCTATTCTTGTTCACACATTCCTATGGCATTCCTATTTTATGCCAATAATATATTAATTTGGTAATCAGAAAAAGTGAAATTATTTTCATTTTAAAAAAAGTATGAAGGAAAATATTAATTATCACAATAAGGTACTATAAAAGCAGGAATTTTATCTTGATTAAATTTCAGAGAATTTGCTAAATTTTCACAATTTGATGAAAGTTTTGCAGCCCTCATCAGTTCTAGCAGCACTCTAGTCATGAGGGCTCTTCTCTGTAACAGCACTCAGCCTTTGAAGATTTCAATTACAATTCCCTTTAGAGAAAGTCTGATATTATTTTTATATAAGTGAGAACTTGGAACTCTAAAGGTGTAACATAAACTAGTTGCTTAATTAAAATAATAATAGAGAGTAAATATCCTCCAACATTATGAATCAGTATGGACAAACTAATTTAACCAAAACTCTGAATAATTTAAAGGAAAGAAATCAAAACTGTTTTAAAAATCCTTTTCAGATGAAAAAACCATTTCCAAACAGAATTTTTTTTATTTTAAAGATAAAAAACTAACAAAACAACAACAATGGAGACAAAATCAAAACAACAGAAAAACAACAAAAACGATACATGACCTCAAAACAAAAGATAGGAATTAACAATGGTTGCTACATTACATACTGCTATCTTCAATGAAGTTGCTCAGTCCACCAGATGTAAGACTGTAAGACTGATCAAACAATCAAAGACAGTAACAAGAAGTAAAAAAAGAACCTTGGAAATGATGCAGAGCTTTACCATACAAGATGGTAGGAGTTCAACAATGGTGCTTATACTGCATATTGTTGCCTTCAAATCAGTTGTTCTGATTACCAAATTCAAGTGTGCAAAACTGGTCAAGAGAAAAGAAAGCTTTAAGCATTGACTGTTCCTTTCAATAAACCACAGACATCAGATCCTTTGTACATCTTTAAATTGGGTATATTGTCTTACTATTAGATTTATGAGCTCTTTATAAACTTTGGATTTTAATCCTTATGAGATATGTGATTTGAAAATATTGTTCAATCCATAGGTTGCTTTTAAATTTCATTATTTGCTTTGCAATGAAAAAGCTTTTTATGCTGATGCTGTTCGATTTATTTCCTTTTTTAAGCCTGAGCTCCTGAAAAACTATGCTAGAGACCACTGCCAAGACCAGACATACAGCCCTACTTTTAAAATGAAATCACATGTATTCTTTCAGCTAATCAATTTGAATAAACACAACAGGTATTTCCTATTTTGGGTTATGTACAGTAATGACATGAAAATAAATGTTTTACACACATTAGCAATGCGGATAAGGTAGCAGATGCACTTGCATGCGTAGTCCTTGAAGCCTGGTTAGGCCCCTTTCCACTCTTCAGGAAGCCTTCACGGCGGCTGCTGTGACCCTTAATTAGCGTGTACACAGAGCAGGTGAAGCCTTTTCATTTGTGTCCCTGGGGTGCAGTGGTGACTACTAAATGAAGGGGTCTCGGTGGGGCAGCACTGAGAGACAAGTGGACCATCTTGTTCCCTAGCAATGTCATTGTCCGGCAAAAGGGAGGGAGTCAGTGACTCAGAGCAGTTTCTCTTTTCTGGTTTGTTTTAAAATGTATTTATAGTTTAGCAATATAGGTGACATTTTACAGCACTTTTCTCGTAAACGCATCTTTTGGAAGGGCGTCAGTGCGTTACTACTGTAAATCAGTTACTCACTGTACCGCCTGTCACGTTGCTCTCTCTTGTCCTTCTTTGTGCCCGCACTGCTGAGCCAGACCAAATTTTATGAACAGTTAGAGAGATGCCAAAGATTCACCACATCTAACTTCATTTTAAATAATTTTTTAAAAATGATGAATGCTCCTGAACAGATTTTGAAAAATCTACAAATACAACATCTACTCACTTTTTCTGGCAAATAAAGAATTTGAAGATGATAACTGGTTGAAAAGTACAAGGAGCAGAAATCACTTAGATGAATTCAGTCCCATTTCACCTATAAAATACATCTTCCATTAATTTGGAAAAATCCACAGGTGAACTTTGTGTGATGGGGAAAATCATCCCCCAATGGTCAGACAAGTTCCTTTGAAAGGAAAAGGTAAGAAATAATATGACAAGGGTGTCTGATACTTTGTGTGGATTGTCTAATTATTTTTCAGTTCATGTTATCAATACAAATGTTAAATAACCTGGCAGTGCATTATGCACATCTGTAGTTTTTTCATTACTATGGCTTCTGAGTACACACTCTTTAAAACAGTTTTTGAATATTTTGAGCTACTTAATTACCTCCAATTCTCTAGCATTACAATCTAATTAACTATTTCAGCTCCACAGCTGTGACAGGGATAAGAGTACATTCACTGAGCCTTAGTTGAGAGCTGGACTAGATTTCGAAGAGCATCAGGACCAAATCTCTTTGTACTTGTAGCCAATTGTCTCCGGCTAATTAAGAAAATGTATGAACTTTATTACAACTCTCTTTAATTCATGATATAGAACATTCATATTTATATTATGTACAGTCAATCATAATGTATTACAGTAAAAAAATCTCCATGTTTAGCAGTGCTCTTGAATGTTTAGTTTTGCCTAGAGAGGACAAATGATGTATTATTTTTTCCTAGAAGTTAATATCTAGGCTATATCCCAGGCCTTTTTTTACATTGTATTTCTGAGTCAGGGTCTCCCTAAGTTGATATGTTGCCCAGACTCAGCTCAAACTTGTGTTCTTCCTGCTTCAGCCGGCCAGAGTATAGGGACTACAGATGTGCACCACCACACCTAGCTACTGATAATATTTTATAGATGAACTTAGTTAACCTATTTGATTTACTCTTGATCATTTTGAGAGTCTAGGATTTTAAATTGCACAAGATTACATAAATCTATGCAAATGTATAAATCCCATGCTGAAATGTTTTAATGTTATGCCCTCTGATATGGGATGCTTATATTATAGACACTGAGCATCTGAAAATTAGATTATTATTTGGACAATATAATTTTAATCACAAATATAATTATTTACAAAATGGCCAGACTGAAAGAGTTATTTATAAGCCATTAATAACATAACCCAGTTATTAAATTGTATATCAATATATTCAAGTAAAAAACCCTCTACTTCAAAAAGTCTTTCAACTCTTTTACCTTTACAACTTCTTTTAAAATAATTAGTAGACTAATCATAAGTAATTAAAGTAAAACCTCATGAGGGAAGTTCTTAGAAAATTTCAGTTATACAGTTTGACCACATATATATTGCATATGCATACACACATACACACTACCAATACTTTGAATAATCTCCCAAACAGTATTTTCAAGCCACTGGAAGTTCTTGTTGCCATAGGCAGCTGAATTCAGTAGGGCTGATGAGGGGCCTGAGAGTCTATATCTATGATAGGCTCTAAAGATGCTGACACTGTGGTATCTGAGTCACATGTGCGGCAAGCAAGTTTTAAAAAATGTAATCTTAATTTCTCAAAAGTAGATTTCAGTTGTCTATAATAATTTACTAATGTATGCTAAAACTGCTATTCCATATTTATACAAAAATGGTTTGCACTGAGGTAGGTAGAGAATGAGAGTGAGAGAGCATAATAACTTTTCCAAGGTGATATAGCAAGTTAGTGTTTGTACCTGGAATCAATTGCACAAAACAAAAATGCCTGTGGACATACAAAATTGAGCATAGAAAAGAATGGGCAGAGACAGTAAAAGAAATATATTTGGAAGGTCAGAGAAAATCTGCTGGTGTGCAGGGATGAATTTCCGATCAGAAGCGTGTAGGCAAGAAGCAGCAGCAGATGATCCAGCCACAGGACCCAAGCCAGCTCCTCACATCTCTGTCCAAAGAGCAGAGCCCTTTGATTTTTGTTTCTGCCAACACATCTGCTTCATTTTCCTTCTGCTGTTTGTCTTTCTTTTGTCTACGTGAATATAAATATCAGTGTCTTAGCTCTTGAGATTCACCAGCCCCCAGGTAATAGACATTCCAGTAAAAGTTTTTGCTCCATGTGCAACTTGGACCACCAACTGGTGCCAAAATGTCGTTCACTGCTCATACAAGAAGGATGTCTCCTGAGCTTCTCTAAAGAAATAAAATGTAGGCAGTAAGATGTCTCTTACAATTCATTCAGTTAGCACTTGGCATTTGTGTCTTTGTTTTATAACCCTATCAAACAGTCTAGGATAAATTCTTTTATGATTAAACCAAATTAGGGTGTATACCATGTTTATAAAAGTAAAAATTATAATAGCTAAATCTTGGAAACAGCCTACATATCCATCAACAGATGAATGGGTAGAGAAAATGTAGTGTTCATGCATAACGGAGAAGGATAAAAGTTGAGTCATTTATAGGAAAATGGATGCACCTCAAGACCATAATATTAAGTGAAATAAATCAAATATACAAGGTTGAATATCATGTGGTTTCTCTTATCTGAGAGATCAAAACGATAAAGGAACAAAATAAAAGATAATCAGAAGTAGGGAGATAGATCTTTCTCAAATGGAAAGGAGATCCAGAGGTAGAGGAAGGGAGAGGTAGAGGAGAGAAGGTGGATGAAAAGCATTGAGATGTGTTGTGTACATGTACTGACTCCCAACAAACAATGCAATCATTGTATAATACAAATGTGTACTAATAAAAAGTAAAAACTGAAAAAAAGATTATACCTTCTATGAACAGAAAAAAATAAATCAAATTAGGATGAATCTGAAGTTAAATTATATATATAATTGTATATATATAAAGTATACATACATATGTATGAAGTTTCAGGTAATTATTAGAGTAAATGAATATCTAAAAGAGAAAATTTAGATTTAATAAGAAGTGGAGTTTAAAGGTTTACTTAGCACAATTCTGGCTGAGAAAACTATGCGTGAGATAAACATTCTATCAGGGTTGAATGATATATATATATATATATATATATATATATAGTTAGATATAAATATATACAGTTACTTATATCTGTAAATAAATATGTATAGTTAGAGATCTAAACATTAGAACAGAAACACCGAACCTAGTGGAATACAAAATAGGTAAAACATAAGGCATGGATGTAGGAAAGGATTTTCTGTACAGAACCCCAATTACATGAGAAATAATAACAATAACCTATGAGTGGGATTACATCAAATTAAGAAGCTTCTGCACACCAAAGGAATCTATTAGTAGAGTAGAGAAATAATCTACAGAATGAAAATTTTTTTCCAGCTATTCCTCAGAGGACTAATATATAGAATATATAAAGAGCTCAAGAAAATTAGATAACCCAATCAATAAATGGACAAGTGAAATGAACAGACTTCTCAGAATTACAAAAGCCAACAAACATGTGAAAAAATGTTCAACATCTCTGGCGATTAGAAAAGTGTAAATTAAAACTACACTAAGATTCCATCTTACACCAGAAAGAGTGGCAATCATCAGGAAGTCGAAGACTAACAAATGGTGGCAAGGCTGAGGTGAAAAGGAACCCCTCCTACATTGCTGGTGGGAATGTAAACTAGTATAACCATTGTGGAAATCAGCACAGAGATACCTCAATGAACTCAAATTAGAAATTTCATATGACACATCTGTTCTCTTTCTAGGTATCTTCCCTAAAGAGCTAAAGATATCAAGTTACAACCATATATGCATACCCATATTTACAGCAACATAATTCATTATAGCTAAATCCTGAAAGCAGCCTGTATGTCTATCAACAAATGAAATGATTAAAAAATGTACTTTATTTTTTTAAATCTTAGAGTAGTAAACAAAAGAATAGCAACATACCAACATCACAGACATAACAAAACAAAATAAGAACATTAGAAATGATACAGGGTTTCAAAACAAAATGATAGGAAGTTACAGTGGTTGTTATACTACATATTATTATCTTCAGTGAAGCTGCTCAGATTATTAGATGTAACAATAGAAAATTGCTCAAACCGTTAAAGAGAATAAAAAATAATTATTAAATAAAACATTACAGATAATACAGAGTTTCACTAGACAAGATGGTAGGAACTCACCAGTGGTTGTTCTATTGCATATTGTTGTTTTCAAGTCAATTGCTCAGATTACTGGATATAAACATGCAAAATTGGTCAAAATATAAAAAAAAATTAAGTACTAACTGTTCCTTTCAATATACCATCAGACATCAGTAGTACAGCTTTCCCAGATACACACACACACACACACACACACACACACACATATATATTTGCCTTCCTTCTTTCTTTCTTTTTCTTCTTTCCCTCATCCCAGTTGTTTCTTCCTTTGAGGAATTTCTTTCCCTTTCATATCATCTACTGTACATTTTGGGTTTTACTTACTCTCTCAGGTTCCTACACCAGGGAGACAATATGATGTTTATACATGTGGATCTGATTTATTTCACTTATGAATACGGTCTCTAGTTGCATCTATTTAACTATAAAAGTCTTGAATTTATCTTTTTTATAACTGAGTAATATTCCATTGTATAAAAATACTACAACATTTTTATCCATTCCTCAGTGAATGGGCATTTGGGTTGTTTCCAAGATTAAGCTATAACAAAATGCACTACTATAAACATGGGTGCACATATATTGCTATGGTATGGTGTTTTTAATTCTTCTGGGAAAATAACCAGAAGGGGAATAACTGGGTTATGTGGGACTTCTAATCCTAAATTTGTGAGGAATATCAAAACTGATTTCCACAGTGCTTTCAGCAATCTACACTCCCACCAGCAGTGGAGTAGGGTTTCTCTTTCCCCCACAGCCTCTCCAGCATTTGCTATTGGTTGATTTCTTGATGATAGCCATTCTTTCCTGAGTGAGATGTAATCTCAGTGTTGTTTTAATTTGCATTTCTTGAATGACTAGTGATGTTGAACATTTTTTCATTTATTTACTCGCCATTAGTATTTCTTCATCTGAGAAGTGTGTATTCATCTCAGATGCCCATTTTTGGATAGGGTGTTTGAATTTTGGGTGTCTGATTTTTTTTTAATCTTTATATGTTCTAGATAGAAGTCCTTTGTCTGAAGGGCAGGTGGATAAAATTTTCCCCCAAAGTGGGTTTTCTTTTTACTCTGTTGATGATTTCTGTTGATGTGCAAAAACTTTTCAATAAGATGAGATATCAGTTGTTGATTCTTTGATGTATTTCCTGTGCAATTTGGTTTTTGTTCATGAACTCTTTGCCTACCCCTATGTCTTCAAGATTTTTTAGTAGATTTAGTGTTTCTTTTTAAATATTTAGGTTTTTGATCCATTTTGACTTTAGTGCATGGTGATAGACATGGGTCTAGTTTTAGTCTAAAAACTGGCATGTGGAAAAACTAGCATGTGGAAAGCCAGTTTTTCCAGCACCATTTGTTGAAGAGGCTATCTTTCCTACAGTGAGCATGGTGGGCCCCTTTGTCAAAGACAAGGTGGCTGAGTGTGTTTGTACTTGTGTCTGCATCTTCTGATCTGTTCCATTGATTTTCAGGTCTTTTTTTTTTTTTGCCAGTATTTGTTGATTTTATCACAGTAATTTAGTATAATTTGAAGTCAGGAATTGTGATGCCTTCTGCCTTTCCTTTGTTCCCCAAGATTGTTTTTGCTATTTGAAGCCCCTTCTGGTTCTAGTTGAATTTTAGGAATTTTTTTTTAGAACTGTGAGGTATACTAATGGCATTTTTATTGGGGTTGCATTGAATCTGTACAATAATTTTCAGGGTGTGGCCATTTTCACAATGTTAGTTCTTCCTAACTATGAGCAAGGAATATCTTTCCATTTTCTGATATCATCTTCGATCTCTTCAAAGTGCTGTAATTTTCACTGCATAGATCTTTTAGTTCTTTTGTTAGATTGATTCCTAAGTATTTCATCTTTTTGGATGCTATTGTGAAAGGTGTAGTTTCCCTCATTTCTCTCTCAGTCTGTTTGTTACTTGTGTACAGGAATGCTTTTGATTTTTGAGTGCTAACTTTGGATCTAGCTATACCACCAAATTGGGTATGAAATCTATAAGCCTTTTGGTGGAGTTTTTGGGGTCTTCTATGTAGAGTATCATGTCATCTGTGAATAATGATAATTTCACTTCTTCCTTTCCTATCCTCATTCCTTTTATTTCTTTCTCTTGCTTAATTGCTGTAGCTAATATTTCCAGAGCTATATTGAATATGAGTAGTGACAGTGGACATCCTTGCCTTGTTCTTGATTTTAAAGTGAAAGCATTCAAGTTTTGACCTTTTAGTATAATGTTAGCTGTTGGTTTGTCATAGATGGCTTTGATCAGAGTGAGGTGAAGACCTTGTATTGCTATTTTATGTAGGATTTTTATCATGAAGGAGTGTTGGACTTTATCAAAGGCTTTCTCTGCATCAATGGAGATGATCAAGTGATTTTTGTTTTTGGCTCTATTGATATGGTGTGTTACATTAATTGATTTGCATATATTGAACCATCCCTACATTCCTGGGATAAATTCCTTAGTCATGGTGTATAATTTTCTTGATGATTTGCTGTATTCTCTTTGCTAGTATTTTAATGAGAACTTTTGCATCTGTATTCATTAGGGAGATTGGCTTGTGGTTGTCTTTTTTAGTTGGGTATTTCTCTGGTTTTGTTATCAGGATACTACTTGCCTCCAGGAATAAGTTGGGGAGAATTCCTTCCATTTCAATTTCATTAAAGAGTTTGAGAAGAATTGGTGTTAAATCTTGACTAAATTTCTTGTAGAATTCAGCTGTGAATCCATCAGGACCCGGGCTTTTCTTCATTGGCAAATTTTTTATTACATTCTCAATTTTGCTGGTTAATATTCAGTTATTCAGGATTTTTATATCTTCTTCAGTCAGCTTTGGCAATTCATATGTATCTAGGAATTCGTCCATTTCCTCTGTGTTGTCCATCTTATGCAAGTAAAGATTTTGAAAGTAGATATTGATGATGTTTTCAATTTCTACAGGATCTGTAGTGATTTCATTCCTTTCATTCCTTATTGCACATATTTTAGTTTTTTCTTTCTTTTTTTGATAAGGTTGGCCAGGCGTTTGTCTATTT
>NW_004955407.1:5565835-5570196 GCF_000276665.1 Chinchilla lanigera
TAGGAATTCACCACTATAAATTTCTCTTGGAAGGCTGGTTTCATTGTGCCCCACAGGTTTCTTTAAGTTGTAGCTACATTTTCATTTCATTGTAAATATTGTTTAAGTTCTATTTTGATTTCTTCTGCGACCCTTTGTTCAGGAGGTTGTTCAGGTTGTTCAGGAGGGTGTTATTTAATTTCCATATGCTTATGGAGTTTTTGTGATTTCTTTTGTCATTAACTTCCAATTTCATTGCACTATAGTCCGATAGTATACATGGAATAGTTTGTCCTAGCATATGTTCTATTTTAGAGAGTGTCCCATGTACAGCTGAGAAGAATGTATATTCTGATGCTGTTGGATGGAACACTCTATAAAGGTCTATTAAATCCATTTGTTCACAAGTTTGGTTAAGTTCTGGTATTTCTTTGCTGATTTTTTTGCCTAATTGATCTATTTCTTTATGACAACATGGTGTTAAAGTCTCCTGTTATGCTTGTGTTGCTACTTATTTTATTTTTCATGTCTGTTAAAATTTGTCTTATATAATTGGGTGCTCTTGTATTTGATTCATAGATGTTTATGATTATTGTCTCTTCCTCTTGAAGTTTTCCCATCACAAGTTTGTAGTGACATTCTTTATTTCTTTTGATTGTTCTTGGTTTGAAGTTCCCATTGTCTGCAAACAGAATAGCTGCACCTGCTTTTTTCTGGGTTCTTGTCATGTGCAGTATTGTTTTCCATCCTTTAATTTTCAGTCTACAAATCTCTTTTGAGTTAAATGTGTTTCTTGTATACAGCATATAATATGTAATTTGTTTCTTGATCCACTCTGCCAGTGTGCTTCTTTTGGCTGGTGAATTGAGACCTTTTACATTGATGGTTATAACTGACATGTATGGCTTATCTTTGTCATGTTATTTTTTTGCTGTTGGTTCATCCTTTTTCTCTCTGTTTAATTGCTTGCTCTGCTTGGTGGGTCTTTTCTGCTGTTGTTCTTGAAATTGTGGTCTTATTTATCTCTGTGTATAATATTTTTTAATAATCTTTGTAGGACTTGTTTGGTGCTCATGAATTTCTTCAGTTGTTCTCTATTGTGGAAATATTTTATTTCTCCATTAATTTTGAAGGATAGTTTTGCAGGGTACAACAATCTGGGTTGGAAGTTGTTTTCTATTAAGAACTGAAATACTTCACTCCAAGCTCTTCTTGAGTTGATATTTTGCGTTGAGAAATCTGCTGTGATTCTGATTGCCTTTCCTTTATAGGTGATCTGTTTCTTTTCCCTAACAGCTTTTAATATTTTGTTCTTTTGTCGAGTTTCTGGGATCTTGATCACTATATATCTGGGTGTAGATTTATTTTGGTTATGGCTAATTGGAGTTG
The DNA here is from genome assembly GCF_000276665.1 of Chinchilla lanigera. Lineage (NCBI taxonomy): Eukaryota > Metazoa > Chordata > Mammalia > Rodentia > Chinchillidae > Chinchilla > Chinchilla lanigera. The sequence continues at coordinate 5,567,204 of NW_004955407.1, forward strand.
TGCATTCTTCACTTATCTGTATGTCCAATTCTTTTTCCATGCCTGGGAAATATTCTGCTATTATTTCTGCAAATAGTCTTTTTATGTCATTTGTGTTGACACCTGCTATTTCATTGACATATCTATTAATCTTACATTGTTTCCCTTTTCTTCATCTGGCAGCTGTTGAATTGGTATTTCCTGGTTTCTTGTTATTTTTAAGAGATTCTTCCTTTCATATTCATTAATGGCAATATCGTCTTCAAGGTCTAAAAGTCTATCTTCAGCTTCATTCAGGTGGTTTTGCAAGCTTTCAATGCAATTTTTAATCTCCTGGATATCCATTTCAATCTGTTTCATGCATTCTAGTTCTTTTCTATATTGTTCACTCAAGGTTTCCATGAGTTTTCTATGCTCCTCTATTTTCTTATCAATGTTTCTTTGCATGTGCTGAGCAATTCTTTCATTATTGTTATTTCTTTTTTTACCCAAGAGATTATTTCTCATCTGATGTCTATGGCTTGATAGAGTTTTTTCTTTACTTCAGCTGCTATCATTTCAGAAATTTCAGGTGTATGACTTCCAGGCTCTTCTATGTGAATGTCTCCTGGGCTTGTTCTGGTGGAGTGGAGGTTTGAGATTGCATTTTGCTCCTTCATTTTGTCACTTTTGAAGATCCAGAGGTTCCCTGGAGCTCAGTCTCACTCCCACAATGATGTGGGAGTGGCAGGGTGAGGATCCAAAGGTCCCCAGCGCTCAGCATGGCTTCTGTGCTGGTGTGCGCTGGTCAAGGAGGCACAGGGGTGGGTTATTGGGATTCCTTAAGATGCCCAGCATTCAGCCTGGTGCTGGCAGGTACACTAGCAGTGTAGGAAGTGGTCACCAAATCCCCAGAATGTGTCTGGGGCTCCACCCACCTAGCATGCTGATCAGGGAGGTGCAGGGGTATCTCACTGGAGTTCCTAAAGATGTCCCAAAAAACGTACTTTCTATTCATAATGGAACACTACTAGGCAATAAAAACGTATAAATTTAAGACATCTGTAGGAAATTGGATGTACCTGGAAAATAGAATGTTGATTGAAATAAATCAGACACACAAGCTTAAATACTGCATGATATCTTCCATTTGAGTGAAAAAAGTACAAACAAAGATTGCAATAAAGGATGGATAGAAGGAAATAAGGGGATAAATCTCTTGCAAACAGGGAAGTTCCAGGAGGCTGAGGGTGAAGGGAGAAGGGGAGGGGAAGCAGAAGTAAGAACTAAGATATGCCATGCACTGGAACATAACAACCTCAATGAATCTAAGCATTACCTGTCACACACATGAGCCAAGAATAATAATAACAAGAAGAATGAAAATGGGAAAAAGGGGAGTTAGAGGAGAGGGAGTATAAATGTTTGGAAGGGAAAGGAGATTAAAACCCAGCTGCATTATGTACATGTGCCCACACCCCAAGATGAATGTAAATGTAACATGCTGCAAACATGAACTAATACAAATAATATTCTTTCTGTGTAAAACATTTGGATTCAGGAGATCTGGATTCAATCAGTGATTTGCTAAATAAAATGAGGGTTGTGCCATCACTCTAATATCCTATTACCTCCTTAATGAAGTATGCATTTGGAAGAAACTTTGTCACACACACACACACACACACACACACACACACACACGCACACACACGTGACTCTATATATGACTTTGTATCTGTTGGTTCTTTGCTTGCATTCAACTTAACATGGATGCAAAATATCAGGAAAAATACTTCAACATGTACCGATTTTTTCTTGTTATTAGTCCCTAAATAGTTTAGCATGACAGTTATTTACAGAGAATTTACACTCCGTTAGGTATTGTAAGCCTTCTAGAGATGATTGAAAGTATTTCAATGGTTGTGAATAAGGTAGGTGGCATGTTGTACCGGTTTATATGTGGACTTGAGAATGTGAGGGCACGGGAAACTGCAGGCATTCACAGGGAAGCGGTGCTTTTGGGACAGAGAGGAATGAACCAGTGTGTGTGTATGTGTGTGTGTGTATGTGTGTGCGTCTGTGTGTGTTAAGGATTTCATCAAGTATCCATAAAAACTGTGATAAAGATTGTTTTGACATCTGATGACAGCAAATTGTTCTTTATTCAAAATCATATTACATCACAAAAATATTTTCAATTATTTCCAAGAAATCCACATTCAAACTAAGTGCTCTTCATTTCAGTATAGAATAGATGAAAACAAAATAAAGTTAAAGACTGCACATAACAATTGAGTCTGATTTATTTAGAAATATTTCATTTAAATATGCAATACTTTGTGTATAAATAAAACCAAAGTGAACCAAAGATGAAAATCAACACCATGAGAAAAATGCTAACATTTCCGAAACAGTAACTATGTGCCAGTAACTGTACTCAGTCGCTTTATAGGTGTTTCATTTGAAGCTATATTTCATCTGCTCATTAAAGATGAGAAAACAGAAGTTCAGAAAAGTGGAGATATCTGCTGTGTGAACTCATTGTTGGCTGGCTGACTTGTAGCTGAAGTTATTTTCATCACGACTTTCTGCCTTTGAGATAATCATGAAAGAAGAAAATATAACAATGTCTCAGGCTATTAAAATGAAAAATTTCAACCATCATTTGGAAGTGGAAATATTCAGTGAAAGAGATTTAGACATTTCTGCCCTGTAGGAAAAGTGCCAATAACAGAAGTAAACAAACTAGCTATGTTGCAGCACATTTTGTTTCATCTTTTTTACCACATATTATCAATATCTTTAATATTTTATACTATTTCTCCAATTACAAATGTTTGACTTATTCTCTCATCAAATAAAATCTTATCAGTAAGATGATTCATGTCAATCATCACAACTAAAGTCACAAGCTGTTAATTAGACGGCATTTTTCTCCTTATGAGCAAAAGACTCCCAAAATCATTTGTAACAATGAAAATGTTATTATATAAAAAAGATACGAGCAAATGACTTCCCAAATTATTTGCAAT
>NW_004955407.1:5570296-5624773 GCF_000276665.1 Chinchilla lanigera
ATTATATAAAAAAGATATACCATTGCTCAAGAAAAATTTGTCAGATCTTTATGATAACTTGTGATTGTTTTATTTACCAAGTTTTAAAATATTCATGACAGTTTGACATTAGGATATCTGTTATATTAGATTTTATCATTTTCATTTAAGTATTTAAGAAATGTGATTTATATTAAACTTGTGATTTTTAACTTGTATTTCAAGACTTTTTAATATTAAAATTTTAATTTTCAGATGAAATGATTGAGTTACATTTTGTACTTATGAATTTTTTTTTGTTTTGTTTTTGTCTTTTTGGGACAGGATCTCGCTATGCAGTTCAGTCTGGTCTTGAGCTCACTTTGTAGCCCAGGCTTGTCTTGAACTCACAACGATCTTCTTGCCTCAGCCTCCCAAGTGCTGGGATTACAGGTGTGCACCACCACGCCCAGCTACTTACGACTTTTAAATGGATAGCTGTAAGGAAAGAGTAGTTGTAGATAATACATGATAACTTAAAATAAAAAATCTCTTAAAATTTTGGGTTTTTTGCTCATGAGTAGATGTTTCACTGTGTATAAGGTTGTTGTTCATTAGATTTATAAATTGTTTTTATAGGTATTTCAACTGCTTGAGGGATTAGGATGTGTGAAAATTTGTAGTTTTAATTTAAAATGCTTAAGAAAAGTGAATTAAACAAGTTTATAAGTGATTATGTTTGTGGAAATTAACATGTCAATTTAGAGGTCTGTTGAGTACTTGATCAAAGAAGGGAGAAATGCAATCTTCATTTTAACAAAAACAAGAGTACACCTTCAAGTTTTGAGAACAACTAATTCAATTTATAATTTTAACAAATTAAATATAAATTAACATGTCAGTACCTATAGTCATTCTTTTGTGTTTGTATGCACAAAATTATGGATTGGGACATTATTAAAGAATTGATTTAAGGTACAGTTGGGTAACACTTTTAGTTGGAACATTAATTCTACATTCACATCAATATGTATCTATTTTGAAAAACATATTATTTTGCAATAATTTTGAAAAATGAGTAGTATCTTCCCCATGCAGTCATTTCAGCAGGTGCATGATATCCACATAGCATTACTAGTGACCCATTTTGATTACTTAATAAAGGGATTTTGTAGATGTCTCTGCTGTACAGTTATTACCAATTTCTTCAATAGTCTTTCCCTTTAGCACGAAAGTGAAAGTCCGGCCCATGAATGAAGGAAGGAGTTGACAGCTAAACTCTACTTTCTGGAATGGATAGTTACTAACATATATTATTTGGGAATTCTTCTCTGAGGAAGATTTTTCTTATTTATTAAAGTATTCCAAAATTCCAGCCTCTGTAATTCCCTGTTAATAATTTAATAGTGAGTTAGACTTGGTAGCCTTGAGTTTAGATCACAAATTCTATACCTGGAACCTCTGTTGAAAATATAACGTGGATCTTATTGAATTAATAAACATAAATTTAAATGTCATGAAAATACTTTATAGAATTTTCTTCTGGTACCAAATTGTGAAAACATAACTATAACACTGATGATCTTATGATCCTTAAAGCGTGGCTGTGAGCATCCACAACAGATGTGAAAGTTTTTATAAAACCTGTACAATTGTAAAAACACTATATTCAAGCATATTCTTGAGGTTAGGTGTAAAAGTCTGTATATATTTTAAAAGAGTACATTTTGTGTGTATTAATACACCGAGTACCATTTTGAGTTATTTTTGCTTCCTTCAGATGCTGAAAAGAGCAAACAATCAGTGAAATACAGACTGTAGGAGCTCTGTTTTGTGCAGCCCACTTGTAATGCCAGGACTCTGGGAGGCTGAGGCAGCAAGGCCTCAAGTGGGAGCACAACCCAGGCAGTTTAGTGACTTAGTGATTCTGCATCAAAAATAAAAAGGCCTGGTGATGTCATCTAGTGTGAAGGCCCTGAGTTCAGTCCTCTACCAAGGAGTGGGGTGTGAGAGAGAGAGAGAGAGAGAGAGAGAGAAAAGAAGAAGAAGAAGAAGAGGAGAAGGAGGAAGAGGAGGAGGAGGAGGAGGGGAAGGGAGAAGGGAGAAGGGAGAAGGGAGAAGGGAGAAGGGAAGCTGGACCACACACCTTATTATCTACTATACATTATCCAGGTACATATAAGGTACATAACTGTGTAAGTGGAAAAAAGAACCAGCACAAGATGGAAGGGAGAGAGAAGGGAAGGCAAGAGGAACTAGAAAATTAGGATGTATTATGCACATGTACTAATTCCCCACAAAGAATTTAATCATTACAAGCAACAAACATAAACAGAAAAAGTGAGTGTACAATATGGAGTTCTAAACTTCCCATTAAAATCAAAAAGTCACCCCAGTTATAGTTGTATGTTGAAAATTTGGTGCCAGGAAAGTTTATGAAAAGTTATTGTTATGACATTTTAAAACACGTTTATTACTTTACTGAAACACAAAGTATACTTTAACAGAGGTGCCCGGTGCAGGATTTGTGATCTAAACTCAGGCTGCTGTTCCTAAATCACTGTGACATTATTAACGTCATTTTCACTTGTCAGACAGCAGGTTGGAAATTACTCAGAGCAGTGTTTCCCGTCATTAAATAATTGAATGGTAAAATGTCAGATTATCACACATGGCTCATTTAAAGAAAACAAGAAGGCAATTTCCTACAGTCTGAATCATTAAACTGTCTTTTCAAAAGATCTTTTAGCTACCTAGGTTTTCCCTTGTAGTTGCTCAGACCTCAGTATGTGAGGACTTTTTGTTTGTTTTCATTCTTCATTCTTGTTTTAACCTTCAAAGCTTCTCTGTCTGAAAACTTGTCCTAATTTGGAGGGGAAAAATATGTTCCCTAGTCTAAAATTGATAAAATTAGATCTCCTGTGTGCTAGAAACTTTCAAAATCTTTGGGCAGCCTGAAATCTAAAGGTTAAATGCCTTCCATTGTAATTCAGGGGCAGCAGGAGGAAAATATGAAATTTTTATATTGTAAATTTAGTCATTCATGATTCTACAAATCTTCTGTTTGTTCTAAAGAGTTCAAGCTCTTTCTGTTTGTTCTAAAAGAGTAGTAATTATAGCTTCAAGCATTTCTTGAATCCTTATTTTTCTATTAGTGTGCTAACTACTTTAAACTCATTAACTTCATCTGTATAACAATTTTGAAGTTAAGTAATTTATTTATCCATTTTACATAAAGGACATGCATTTAAAGGAAGCTAGTAAGTGCTACGACAGAGTGGATTGCAAAGCCGATGCTTATTTATAGTCACTAATTACATTGCTGAAATAATTCAATAATGAGATTTCCCTATGTGAGTATTTGGGAAAGTAGATGGGATTTTTGGACAATCTATAATGTCCATATGCTTTGTCTCATAATTTCCTCATTGTCAATATATTCTTTGCACTTTAATGCCTTATAAAACATGTACTACATGTTTTACATCACAGTATTACCTTTCCCTAGGTATTACAATTTCAGTGGACACAGTAAATTTGAGAAGTCTCTGATTAACTTTTATCTCAGTTGTTCACTTTGCAAATTTCTCAACTAAAGAAAACTTGGAAGAATAGTAAAATGCAAACTCATATAAGCTTTCTCATTTTGTCACATTTGGTTTTTATTTCTGTTTCTCTGTTTCTCTCTTCCTCATCAGATGTAGAGGCCTTCTTTACAGTGCATGTACACACACACACACACACACACACACACACACACACAATTTTGTAGCTGAGTGATTTAAATTTTGGTGGCACCAGTTGGCACTCCCACTAACAGCGGAGAAGGGTTCTACCACTGTGGAGATCACTCTGGGGATTCCTCAGTAAACTACGATTAGAGGTTCCATTCAAACCAGCTACTGCCATTTTGGGTATTTTTCCACAAGAACTAAAAACAACATACCACAGCAATATATGTGCACTCATGTTTATAGCAGAGCAATTTATAATAGCAAAATCTTGGAAAGAACCCAGATGCCCATCAACTGAGGAATGAATAAAAGATGTGGTATTTTTATACAATAGAGAATTACTCAGCTATAAAGAAAGATAAACTCAAGGCTTTTATAGGTAAATGGATGCAACTAGAGACGATACTCATAAGTGACATAAATCAGAATCACATGTGTAAACATCATATTGTCTCCCTAATGTAAGAACCTGATGGAGTAAATAAAATCTAAAAGGTAAAATAGATATTGTGAAAGGGAAAGAAACTGCTCAAAAGGAAAGAACAACTGGCAAGAGGGAAAAGAGAAAAGAAAGAAGGAAGGGAAAAATATGTGTGTATATATATATATATTCGTATATATACACACACAAGATAACTAAGATAATTGTACTACTAATTTCTGTTGCTTTATTGAAAAGAACAGTTAATGTGTAATTGTTTGATTAATCTTACATACCTGTATTCATTTATCTGAGTAACCAATTTGAAGATAACAACAACCATTGTTGTTGTAATCCATTGTTGTAACCATTGTTAATTTCATATAACCTTGTCTGAAATTCTGTGTTGTTTTTATTGTTTTTGTGTTAGTTTGTTTATGTCTTTGTGTTTGTTAATTTGTTCTTTTCTCTTTAAAATAAAAAATAATAAATTTGGTTGCAAAGTTTTTTAAGTACCAATGAGTAAGTAGAAAAAACTTTTGATAACTGTTTATTCCTATTAATGGAGTAACCCAGTTAACATATTTCTAAAAGCAACTTTGTAATTATACCAGGTTTCCAGTACTCATTACTTATAATAAAAATTTTTTTAAATCAATTTAAGTTTTTAACATTTTCTTGTATTTTGTTACCCATTTTAGGGTTGATTAATTTTGGTGAGAGTATCTTTTTAAAAAATCGTGTTAACTAACATATAATCTATGTTTAACAAATAGTATCCATTTAAAATATATAATTTGCTATATTTTAATAGCTACATACACTTGAAAACTATACCACAATCAAGATGTAACATTTTCAGTTGCTCTCCAAAGTGATCAGGTTAACTTTCAAATAAAGTAATTTTACATGTAAGATGTTTCTGTAAGGTTATGTAGGGTTATGTGTTAATGTTCAGTGAATAATAAATTGTTAATTACATTTAATATCTTGGCATAAATCAGTATTGAGACTTATACTGTTCCACAGCACCACTATCAGAAAAAAAATTATACTGTAAAAGTTAAAATCCGACTAAAAGACGTGACGATCTCAAAATACTTTGCAAATTTGGAAAATGTTATTGTGATAAACTAGATTTCAAATCTGTTTAACAATTATTGGTCCAGGGATATAGCTTAGCAGCATAGCACCTGCCTGGCAAGCATGAGGTCCTGAATTTGATTCCCAGTACCAAAACAAAAAACCACAAAAAACAAAACAACAAAAGCCAAACAAACAATTATCAATGATATATATCATGACTCTCCTTAGTTTACAGATGTCACCATTTTTGACTTCTGGAATTATTTTACATAATAAGGAGAAACTACATTGCTGAAATCTACAAGTAGGTAGAACAGATGCGGAGGGTATACTATTTCCACAGCACGTACAATTACAAAGCATAGTCAAAATTCATTTTCCAGTCTCTACTTAAGACTATTTATAGCTATCTGTCTATATTTATATATACATAGCACTTATTTTGGAAGTGTTGATTGTACTATTTTTACCGAAAGAGTAACAGACCTCATGCTTCTGAACCTTAACAAAGTCAATCCAGTTTTTGTTGGCTACGGTGGGACACCCACATGATAGACCTTTAATGAGACTTCAGCTTAAGGGAAGGCAGAGCAATAGGCTCACCAACTGACAGTGAACACAGTGACTAAGAACAGCCTGTATACATTTTCCTTGTTTTCATTTTTCTATTTTTTTACTATGAAGGAAAACCCGGTAGCTTTGTGTGTGTACATGTGTGCATATGTATGTGTGCATGTGTGTGCACGAGTGTTTGTGTGTATGCATGTGTGTGCATGTGGGCGTGCATGTGTGAGGATGCATGTGTGTGTGCTCAAAGAACAAGGTCAATGAACAGAAGTTGACCGGAAAGCATAATCTCTCCCGTCTACTCAGAGACACACGGGCGTATAAGTGTACAGCTTGTACCTCATCTCACAAGTTTTTAAAATTACTTTTTCAAATTTTGTTTTGTTAGTACATGCTTTTGGTGCAGTCAAGTAAGACTATGAGCAAAAGTAAGAGTCTGACTCAGTTGAGGGCACAAGAAAACCTCTTCTGTGCTCTCATCCTGCTGGAAATCATTTTTACCAACATTTGTGTTCAGTTAGACACCTCACACCTTGGTCAAATGGTTGAACACTGACTTCATGGATCTCACTGGGACCCTTCTGGCAATGCTGCTCTGGAAACTCCATCCCAACACAACAGAACCCTAAGCACCATCTACTTTTCTTCAAAGTGATGTAGCAATCAATGATATGGGTCATAAATGGTCCAAATTTTTACTCCTTCCATGGTAATTTAATCATTTCAAAGCAAAACCTCTTCTCTGGAATGTCTAATTGTATTTCTACTCACAGAACAATTCCTTTTTATGTCTAGCATTTAGATGGTCCTCCATATTTTCTGTGTATTCAAATCTACCCATTTCTCAAGGCTAGTTTATTTTCCTACTTTCAGCAAAGCCAATGTAACCGTTCAAGTTCTTGTTTCTTATACACAAAGCATTTCAGAAAATTGTGTTCTAAAAAAAGTACCAGAAATTGTCCATATTTTATTTGATGAACTGATATGACAGGTTAACATTGTGGCAAAGGGAAAAGATAAAAATGTTAGCAATGCCATAAGAAATGGAAGAAAGGAAAAGGCTAACATGAAATATAACTGTAATGGAACTTTCAAGGCCAACCAGATCAGAAACCTTCACAAAACAATCTCTATTTATTTAGAGCCACATTTATTCCATTTGTGAAGCAGAAGCACTGCTTAAACACATCTTCAATAATTTAGACAAGAAAAGGCAGAAGCCCGAAATCAAAAGGAAATACAAAATTTCTGATGGAACTGTACATCAAGACTCCCATTATTTTGTGTGGAGCAGTACCATTCCAAACCTCAGCATTCATTTCTCTAGTGAATGAAATGAGAACACTTATGCAGAAGTCACAGAAAGTAGTGTAGATTTTTGTATTGGAAGTTGGGTGCTGCTGCTATTACAAATTAAGTGTGAAAATGGTCTTGGAATTGAACACTGGGTTAAAATTGAAAAAAATGTATGAGCATCATAGGAAAAGTCTAGATTATCGTATATAAATTGTCAGTGAAATATAGATTTTAGTGAGTCTGCTAATGACTTAAGAAGAATTATGGGAATTGCTATTGGAAGCAGTAAAATGGGAATTCTTGCTAGACAGTGGCAGAAATCCTTGCAAAGTTGAGTTCTTCAGCTATGTGGAAAATAGAACTCATATGAAATTGACTTGGATATTTACCTGAGATTTCCAAGCAAACATTGACACTAGGGCCTGCCAAGGAAAACAGATAAAATGGAAGACCCAGTATAAAGCCAAAAGGACTAAATTTGATGGCTTTGAAAATTGTCAAGCTATTTAGATTCAAGACACCAGAATAAAAAAACATTCTGGATAAGGAAAATATGCTCCAGAAAAAAATCAAACCCAAGCCAAACTCAACCCAAAACAAATGAGAGTATGCTTGTACAACCTTTTGCTAATCCTTGAAAAACCTCATTAAATCTTTGAATTCATTTATATAAAAGGTTCTTTGAAAAGATTAAGCATATGACTCAGATTCCTGCAGTCACCTCATCAAAATTCAAATACAGAGGTCAGAGGAAGATGCCCTTTTATGCATGAGAAGAATAACAATATTAAAGACTGCAAATTCTCCATCAAAGGGTAGACCAAGTTATAGTACTGGGTCCCAGGAAATATTTGAAGAGACGTTTGGTTTTTTAATATAGCAAATTTGTTGCCGTATATAAAATATCCATGTATGAATCTGAAAAATTTTATACCAGCAGAAACTGCAATTTAAAGTAAAAAATGTGCAGCAAGTATAAAATTAAGGAATACTACTAGATTTTCAAAGTTCCACAGACAAGATACAAGATGATAGAGTGGTGTAAGCACATATAACTTTTCATAAAACAGAAGAATTACTCAGTGGGAAGTCTTGATCCTGTAAAGTGGGGGTCAAATTATAGAAGACTATTTCCACATGTTGAAAAGAAATGAAGTTTGTTGGCTGGATTTCAAAATTGTTTCAGAGTAATGATCTGCTTCCAAAGTATTCTGTGACCATGAAAAAATAGTCTTGATGCAAATTAGACATTTTCAGATAAAATAAAATAGAAAATTTATAAGAAGGATACCATAATTTCAGAAAATTGTTCAAAGACATTTTTTTGGAAGACAGCAAGTGACAGTTTGAGACTTAAAGAAAGAGATGAAGCACCTTGGAGATGGTAAAGAAGTTGATAAATATAAGGAAGTAATCTTTTCCCTCTTAATTATATAAAATTTAAATAATAGTACATGAAAATTATAACATTTTATTGTGGGTTTTATAACATATAGAAATCTGATACATATAAATGGGAAAACAGATGGAGAAATAAGTGGCCCTACATGGCTATGTGGTTTTGATATTTTATGTACAGTGGTATAATATTAGCTTTAATTAAAATGCAAAAAGTTGAGAATGTAATATCTGTAATACACATGTAAAATAATTCAAAGAATTATATCTAAATAAATAAATAAATAAAAATTAAAGCAAGCAAAAGTTTAAGAAAACACAAAATTTTTAAAGTAGAACGTTCATGGGAAGGAATTGGCGATCAGAATTTTCACTGTGCAATAGTAGTTATTTTCTAAAATATTTATAAGCTCTGTGGCCTTAAACTTTAACAAGAGATCCAGCACTTGGGAGGTTGGGGCAGGAGAATCACTGTGAGTTCAAGGTCAGCCTGAGCTACTTAGTGAGTTCAAGGCCAGCATGAGCTACATAGGGAGATCCCGACTCAAAAAACTAAGGAAAAAAAACTTTAACAAGAGAAGTTTAAATCTTGTTTAATGAAGGTGTAAGACATGTTCACTACTGTTACTCTATACAAGTGCAAAAAATTGCTGGTGTATCAATTTAGGTAAGTCAGAGATGATTCTTAGCACATTTGTATAAGTGGAGTATAGCACTTCTAAAGGTATAGACTGGAGTGGAAATTATCTTTTTTTCTTTTAACTGAGGATTTAAGAAAAGCTGTCATTTTCAGGACTTTTTTATTAATTCCATTTCATAATTTAATTGTTTAGGTTTCAGTAAAATGTATTTAGTATTCACAATGAAAGGAACAGTAAAAAGAGTTCTTAATGGATGGATGTGATTCATAATAAAACAAGTCAAATCAACATCAATAATTTATTCATGAGCAAAAGGTGAAATTTCATACTTAATTACAATGTGTTCTGAGCTGATAATAGTATTTTGTATGTATGTCAAGTAAGCCACTTTGGCCTTTTCATCTGTAGTTGTTCAGATTCTAAAATGAGTCTAGAAGTTTCTGAGCACAAAATTTAAATAATCCAATTATGTCATTTCCTTGTGCAAGCAAGCAGATATTGAACTGTGATTAAGGTAAACTCATTTACCTTCACAGCGTTGGTCATTTTAAGCCTGGACTTTAATAAAACTAAAAAAAATGACTCTCTCATTCTGCTTGTTACATCAGTAATGATAGAAAGTTTAAGAAAAGTTTGGTTTTGAAATTAAGCAAAACTGACTTTCTAAAAAATTTACTTTATGAGTACAAGCATACAGTAAATAATATTTAAGCTCCTCTTGGGAGGTTGGGACATGTACAGAACGCACCCTAGCATTGTAATTCCACCATTTCACCCGACTTCCCCTCCCTCCCTTTTCTCTTCACCATCCTTTGATCCCCTTCTTTTATTTGTTTTTTTGTGTGTAGACGTTTGTAGTCTGTAATGTTTACATCCTTTGTGTGGAGTTGGTGCCTGTACATAGCACATCCCAATTCCTTTTTTTTTTTAAAAGAATAACTTTAAATCTAGGAAATAATAATCCTTCAAATAAGGAAAAAAGATCCAATGAAGGAGCCCTGTCTTAATATAGGTGTGATGTGATGTCAGTTCTATAAATGAAGAACACAGTGAAATGACTCCAAACCTAATAGTCATCTCCAAAGACTACAACCCAGTGTATGTAATGCTTCAATTAAATAATGGCAAAAAGAGAACCTAGTATTTCATCTATGCACTTATATTTATATTTTAGCTTGTAATTGTCAATTGATGTAGTAAGTTAAAAGGTGTGGTTATGGTTTTCAATTCAGACGAGGATTATTACAAAATTGCACGTTTCTTTTAAAAACTTTCTTTTTCCACCCTAAAAAAGCATGCTATCACAATATTATGGATGCAAAATAACGCATTTAGATGAATTATTATATTACACATTTCTCTGTGTTTTATGACTCTGTCATGCATTCTGAAATTTTAAAATTTATCTTCAATATCAGGTTTATATTTTTCTAAGTGGTACTTCTGAAAGTTTATCTCAGCCACAATCTAGGATTTGTTTGCTTTCATCAAGGCATGGAGCAGCCTGACTGAATTAAGCCACAGCTCAGGGGCATAAGCCTGTGTAGGAGCAGTGTGTGGGAGGCACGGCCGTCGTGGCAGACAGCAGACGTGTTAGGCTACACCCAGTGCTTCTTGCTGCATTGCATATCACATCTTCAGCAGCCTGTGAAATTCAGTGAGCACTGTTGAATCACAAGCAGTATGCTGGGTTGCTCCCAGGCCACAAAAGTGATAGAAGTTCATTTTCTCAGGTAGGTACAGTTTTGTTGATATGCTTTCAGTGTGTGATTATAAAAAAAAAATTGGCTTTGTAAATATTAAGTGCCTTCGTATGAGCAAAGCAGGCTTGTACTCAAAGATAGAATTACACAGCCCAACACCTCTTCCCTTCCAAACCAATGACAACTGTTAAGCAAAATAGTATGAAAGTATGAAGAGATAGTGTATAGTGTGAAGGATAGTATAAAGGTATTAAGCGCTCTAACATCACCATGGGTTTCCCACATATAAGGCAATTATGTCAATTTTATATACTAATCACTCAATCAACTGCAGAATACGTACTTCTACTTTGGGTACTACAAAGAGTTACAATCAAATCAGAAGAAAGAGCAGAATAGAATGCAATTTACTTTCAAAATCAGTTGTGCAGAAAATAATTACAAGAGTTTAACGAAAGAGGAGCACCTGTTGGTAGGAAGAAGTATAAAACACGTGCAAGTGACAGAAGGCTTAGTTTCTCTGATACAACAGTGTGCAGTTGACACAAAAAAATTTTAAAAATACATCTTTATTTTTACTGGACACATAGCAATTATATGTATTTACAGTCTGTAGTGTTTGATATTTAATATATGTATATGGTGTGCAGTGCTCAGATTGGGTAAGTGGTATATGTACCACCTCAGACACATGTCATTTCTTCATGTTGCATAAGTTTTAACGTATTCAGTGAACCTCCTGGGAATCTTGCAAGATGTAGATTTTGATTCAGCTGATCTGACTGATATCTAGTGAATCCCTGGGTAATGCCGAAGGTGTTGGGGCCACAGTCTATACTTAGTACAACTTACATACGAACTCTTCTCCAGCCCATCCCTCCCTCCCTCATAAATTAAATTCTTCCTGCTGTTCGACATGTTAATAATGGTCTATTTTAGAAGAACTTTATCCCTTTGGGGTAAATACAAAGGTGGTAGATAATGCAGTTTCATATCTGGGTTTTTTTTTTTTTGTACCAGGAATCAAACTCAAGACCTTGAGCTTGACAAGCAAGGTGCTGTGCCCCTGCGCTATATCTCCAGCCTATTACGTGAACAACATGAAAGAATGTTTCCTTCTTGTATTTGCAGCCTCAGAGATTCCTTAGGATTTTAGCTATAAAAGCCAACCTATGTCATAAGGCTGTAAAGATGTCATTGTCTTTGTGGTTCTACCGTATTAGTACCTCCTTCCCACTGTCTGCAAAGTGACATACTGCATACTAGAAAATGCCATCTGGTCTGGTTGGCTCATGTTCAGAAGCCTGAGTCAGGCTAATGTAGTGGTATGCAGTATCCTCTTAGACTCACTGACCATTTACTTGAGACTAATATGCCACAGTGATGAGCAGCAATACTATAGTGACAAAATTTCTTAAATTCAGTGAAGAAAATGTGCTGCTGAGGAGGGTAATTCACAAAAATCCGAGCTGAAACTATTTGCCTCAGGTTTGCAATTTTTTGGAACTCAGGCTTGCAAAGAAACTAGATCCAGTTGGAGATCATGCTTAATTTTAACAAAAAAGGAGACTATAAAAGAAGACTGTGCAGGCTGTAAAAAGTACACAATCCCCATCTTTCTCAGATAAAATTATTTTTACAAACAACTATAGGTGCTTAGAAGAACTGAATAGCACCTAGACATATGAAACCCTATTTTGCTATCCAAAAATGCAGATACTGATATCCAAGAAAGAGTTCATGTGGAACACGACATTAGAATAAATCTCACAGAAGTAAACCACAGACAGACAAAACAATGAATATGGAGGGTTCATATTCACTGTAGAAAAACAAGCTCAGGGGTAGAAGACTGCAAAGATAGTGCTGTATTGCCAAGACAACAAATGTAACTTTCTGGCTGACAGTATAGTTTGTTTGACCCCCCAACACACACACACACACACACACACACACACACACATACTCACACACACACACACTCACACTCACACACACACACACACACACACACTCACACACACACTATGGCCTGTCAGCCTACTCTAATCGTGGGTGCTCAAAATTGGAGAGTGTTTCTGGCTGAGTCAGAAACAAGGAGGAGAGAGTGGATGATGAGAAGGTCACAGCATCCTGGTGTTGATGCTTGAGCCAAAGAACCTGGATTGCTTTTAGAATCTGGATAAAAGCAAGGAACTACATTCTTTTTATGGAAGTTTCAGATGAAAATAACTCCACTTTATGGTTTAAATCTAAAAGGTCTCTCAAAAGTCTCCTGTTCTCTGAAGGAGTTAAGTCTGGTTAGAGGGGTGAGTTGCTGGGGGCCTGACCTGGAAGGGTGCATTATTGTCCTGGCAAGTGCAAGGTCCTGAATTCGATTCCTGGTGCCCAATAAAGATAGCTATAATGATTCTATGCGATTGGACTTATTTCTAATTTAAATATGAAGAGACATGTTAAAAATTTATCTAGCTTTCATTCACTTGCACACTTACCTGCTTTATAAAAATTACTGATCTAGACGGGGATCTAACTAGTAACAAGATATTTGCCTAGCATGTGTGAAGCCCTGGGTTCAATGGCCAGAATTACAACAACAACAAAAAAATAAAACTAATTCTCTGTAATATGGCAGGTATTGTGGTAAAAAGAATGATGCCAAGATAATTTCTTGTCTCATTGCCTTTGCATTTTGCTGGAGAAGAAAGACAATGACTATTAAAGGTAACTAAAGGTATGATGGAGCAGTTAAGGCAAGGAAAAGTATAGGGCCGGGAGTATAGCTCAGCCTGGCAAGTGCAAGGTCCCGAGTTTGATCCCCGGTAACAAGAAAATATATATATATATCCACCAAAAAAGTATGTACATTTGGAAGGAAGAAATAAGGCTGTCTTTGTTCACAGACAATGTTTATCAATGTAGAAAATCTGAAAGAATTACTAAGAAGCCATACTGGAAACATTAAGCAATCATAGGAAGTTTGCAGGATGCAGGTTACAATTCTGTAATTTTCCTGCACACCAGCAATGAACAAGTAGCATTTGAAACAAAACACACTAAAATTTACACTAGTGCTAAACAATGTCCATAAAATCTATATAAGAAACCTACAGGACTCTGATGTTAAGATAATTGTATTACTAATTTCTATTAGTTCATTGAAAGGAATAGTTAGTATTTATATTATTTGATCAATCTTGCATGACTATATCTGGTAATCTGAGCAGCTATTTTGAAGGTAACAATATGCAATATAATAACCATTGTTAATTTCCTATCATATTGCTTTGAAATTCTGTATTGTTTTTATTGTTTTTTAAAATTCTTTTAAAAATAAAACACATTATGATGAACAAGATTAGGAAATGAAATAAGAGATTCTATACTAACAGATAGGAAGATTATACTGTCAAGATATGTTTTTTTAAATTGATTTATAAAATTCAATATAATTCCCTCCAAGTTATTTTGAAACTATTAATACAGATTCTAAAGCTTACAGGTACAGATCCAAAGAGCTAGCAGGATGTTTAAAGAAAAGAGCAAGTTGGAAGGATTGACTTAAAGACTTACCATAAATCTACAGGAGTAAAGACAATATGATATTTGTGAAAAAATACACAAATCAATAGAGCAAAGCTTAGAGTCCAGGAATAGACCTACATAAATATATTCTACAGTTTTTGACAGACGATCGAAGGTAATGCAATGAACAAAAATAATTTTTTCAACCAATAGTGCCAACATAACTGGACAGCCACATGCCAAAAATTTACTCTAAACATTACCCTTATGTGCTCTACACACACACACACACACACACACACACACACACACACTCCAAATACACTGTATACCAATGTGAAAAATTCAAAACTGTAAAGTTTCTAGAAGATAACATGGGGAAAAACATAGATGATCTTGGGTATTGTCATGAATTTTTTTTGATAATTATTAAGGTAATTATTCATGAAAGAAACAACCCAAAAGGCTGAACTTCATGAAAATCAAAACTTCTCTACAAAAGACAATGTAAATAAAGTGACAAGCCATGGGCTGATATAAAATACTTGCAAAGACAAATCTGATGTAACAGTGTTATCCAAAATATACAAAGGTGCCATGAAACCCAACAATAAAACTAGTGACCAGATTAACAGACACCTGACCAAAGAAGTTATACAAATGGCACATAAACAAATTACTGCCATCAGAGAAATTCAAACTGCACCTCAATGACTTACCCATTTTTACTATAATGGCCCCAATGTGAAACACTGACATTGCCAAATACTGGCAAGGATTTGGAGCCACAGAAACTATCATTTATTGATGGTAGGGATGCAAAATTATACCACCGCTTTGGAGGAGAGTTTGGCAGTTTCTTCCAAAAGTTACCAAATCCTTACTATATGATACAACAAATCCACTCAAAGTTGGGAACTTAGGTCTACACAGAAACCAGCATATGAGTGTTTATAGCAGCTTTATTCATAATCGCCACATTCTGGAGCAACAAAAACGTTTTTTGTTAAGTGAATGAACAAATGAATTGCTGCACACTTAGGAAATAGTCAATGATTCAGTGCTAAAAATTAACGAGATCTCAAATCAAGTCATGAAAAGACTTAAAGTAATTTAATACATATTCTTAAGTGAAAGAAGCCAATCTGAAAAGGATACACAATTTATGATTTCAATCACAAGACTTCCTGAAAAAATAAAACACCTGGAGACAGTGAAAGGATCGGTGGTTGCCAGGTCTTTGTTGCGGAGGAGAGGGTGAATGGGCGAGTGCAGGGGAATTTTAGGGCAATGAAAATATTCTGTGGGGTACTACAATGATGAGGAAATGAACTTATGTTTTTGTCCAAGTGAACAGAATACATAACACCAAATGGGAATCCTAATATAAAATACACACTCTGGGTGACTTTAATGCTAAAATTTTAATGTTAGATTCATCAATTTTAGTGAACTGTGACTCCACATTCTGTAGGTTTTATCCCACAGGAATAGAAGGAAGGTTTTATCAACATTCGCAACACCCTGCAGTCTGGATCACCACCATACAGGGTATTGAAAATGTTGATAAAACCTTCCTTTTAACTTAGCTGTGAATTTCAACTTGTCTTTAAAAAGTTTTTTAGAAAGTTTGATTGATGATGCAAAGAAAAAAACAGAAGAGTTTTGAGCTGTGAAATAGAAAGACAGCGTGAGACCCAGGCGGTCAAGGGAAGTTTCTCAGAAGGTATCATTAATGCCCTGGATATGACCCAGAACGAGAACAAATCCGCTAGATGAAAGACCCAGGAGAAAAGCTTTCCTGGGAAGGTGGTACACCATGTAAAAGGGCAGAGATGAGGTAAAACCTGGAGTGTCGAGGAACTGAAACCTAGCTTCATTTTCACAAAATAACCCTAGGTAGAGCAAAGGCATAAAGAAGTAGAAAAAGATGAAAATTGCTGAGCAATGTGCAGAAATTAAGGGACAACCAAGGCTGTGACTCTGTGACAGCACTGTCAGAAACTGTAACAGCCAAGGCCCGTCACTGGGAGGAACTAACGTGGTCATGCTCTTAACACTATCGAGCTCTCAGCAGGGTTAATAACACTATTGGGAAACCCAAATGGAACTTTATAAGACCACACTCCATGTTTTCATTGCAATATTAAAAGTATGAACACAGGTTACTCATTTGCTATAGTATTACCCTTGTCTATAGATACATTTTGCACATATTTAAGACAAAAGTAATTAGTTACATAGTATGAAGGTTTCTTTTTACAAAATTACCTTTTTGGTTTAATAATGATGAATTAGCAATTGATTAGAAGTTTGTCTTCCTCAGTAATGTTGGAAGAAATTCTTTGCAGAAAGCAAATTTGTGTACATGACAAAGAACAGGTCAAAATGTCAAAACTATATTATTCAAGTCAGTTATATATAGACTGTCTCATTTGGCCACTATACACTTTTAAATCATATCCAAATATATTTATTTCTATATTCTTATTTTTTAAAAAATATAATTTATTTTTAGAGTAGTTTTAGGTTTATAGCAAAGTTGAGTACTATTAAGTTACAGAAATTTTCTACATACTCTCTATTCTCTATACCTAATTTTAAATGTTATTTTATTCTGTTCATAAGTAACAAAATAGATGGAAAAAGAGGATTCTAGACATGTGACAGCCTAATATACCCCAATTTTCTTCCATTCTTAGTATAAAAATAAACTAATTTCCTTTCCTGAGTTTGTCAGACTGGATGGAGATTCAGTGAAAGCCACTGGAAGGCTTTCATCTTCTCTTCTGGAGAAAAACTTGGAAGGCCTGGGATGAAGATCTGAGCAAACTAATTCTAGCAAGAGGCAAGAGCTCACTCCAGGAAGACCCTGGTAATATCAGAAAAAATTGATGTTCACAGTAAGAATTCATTAGATCCCTACAGTTTTCCCCGAGATGCAAGAAGTAGCTGTATAGGTGACTTAAATACTCTCTGAATTTAGGGCTTGAAGACCACACTGGAACAAAGCTGCCCTGAGATACTTTGAGAGACAAACTGATTATCAGTGTACCATTGCCTATAAAAGGAGAGACTACACCACCATCTAAAATCAATTATCTGGGGTCCTAGTATTGAAGGAATTGCAACAGATGAAGTACAGTGTATATGAAAATGTTACTTGTTCAAGGAGGAGAACAGCAGAATTAAGAGAAAGAGTAAGAGAGTAACAGTGAGACAGAATGGGAGAGAGCAAGAGAGAGAAGGATAGAAAGAAACAAAGGAAGGGAGGGAGGGAAGGAGGGAAGAAGGAAGGAAGGAAGGGAGGAGGGAAGGAAGGAAGGAAAAGATGACAATAAAATACTCAGCAGCAAAACAATATCTTTTTTACTAGAATTACAAACACAATTTTTTGACATTTAAAAAAAATCAGTAGATAATTGAATGACAAGTCAAATCTTAATTTAATGGAGTAGAATTTCTTTTTTTTTTTTTGGTTTTTCTCCGGTACCGGGAACTGACCTCACGACCTTGCTCTTGCCAGGCAGGCGCTTTGCCGCTGAGCTAAATCCCCAGCCTCAATGGAGTAGAATTTCAAGGGGAAGTCTATCTTAAACCATAGAAGAAAAGAGCAAAAGAGTATATCAGAAGGTTCAATTTCACTTGTTGCAAATACATGTGTATTTTTCTGATTACTAATAAAAATAAATATTAAAATGTTTTGTACATCTTTATTCCTTAATAATTAGGCCACACCATTGAGTATAACTTAGACAATGGAGGGAAGCAAGCCTGGTATATTTTTACTATGTTAGTGAAATGTTTCACTCTTCCCATTAAAATGAATGGATACCAAGAAGAAAACACCCCAAACACTGTATATAGAGGCAAAAGTGTGGCCAGGATCACCCCAATTTCTAACAAAGAAATATTTTAAAATAATATATATTAAAAAACAACCAACCAGTAAAAAAGAAGATCACTTAATAACAAAAGAAAACTTTTAGAAATAAAAAAGAATCTCAAATCTGACCTTCCTAACTCTAAAGAATTGACAATACATCTAAAACATAAGTATATGGCAAATACAAAACAAGTTCAGTAGGGTACGTGTTCAGGGTTTTGGATTATATAATCAAAAAGGATGAGAATTAAAACTTACTAGTACAAAAAAACCTCTTCTAAATCACAAAGATGCACAAGAGAGGAAGAAATGGAAAAAGGTTTTATTTCATTTTAAAAATCTAATTTAATTTAATTTTTTTGAGATGGGGTCTTGCTTAGTTGCTCAGGCTGGCCTTGAGCTCATTATCATTCTGTTCCAATTTCCTCCTGAGTACTGGGTTATAGTCGTTAACTACCATGCAGAACAAGGACATAGAGCAAGAAAAAAATTAAAGAAAAGGAATGATGAAAGACAAAAAATCAACTAGGAAAAATGACCAGAACGACAGGCATGTTTTTATTAATCAATAGTAACCTTTATGTAAATGAATTAAATTCTTCAGTGAAAATATAGGCATGGTGAATAGATTTTAAAAATAAAACTAGACTAGACAATAGGCTTCCTACAAGAAAATCACTTAATCAGTAAGTCAAACGTAACCAAGTAACTATATTTATATCATGTGAAATGGATTTTAAAGTCATCTGATACTAAATCAATGTTTTTAAGTCATAAAAACAGAAAAAGAAAATCACTATATAATGGTTAATGAATTAATTCAAAACAAGAAAATAACAATCTTAAATATATATGAACTTAATCATGCAACATTCAGTTACATGAAACAAATATTACTGGTTCTATAAAAGTGAAGATGCATTATGTACACGTACCAACTCCCCACTAAGAGTTTAATCATTATGTAACTCAAACATGTACTGCTAATAATATAAAAACTAGAAAAGTAAGAATATTGTATGTATCAAAGAAAGAAGTGAACTCTAGTACAAGAAGAGTTGGATACTTCAGCGTCCTACTTTAATCAGTGGACAGAGTATCCAGACATATGCCAGAAGAAATGTATCAGTTGTAAACTATATTGTAGACCAAAGAGACCTCAACAGACATTTATAGAACATTTTGTCCCAGAATTGCACAGTGAATGTTTCTTCTCTTCTAGTAGAACATTCTCCAAAATACAAAAATATGAAGCCACAAAGCAATTCTCAACACATTAAAAGTGAGGTCAAAGTTATGCCATGTACCTTCTTTGAACATAATGTACTAAAATTAGAAATCAGTGGCAAGAGAAAATTTAAAAATTATACAAACACTTGGAAATTATACAACATTCTCTTGAATTTTTAATGTCAGTGAAGAAATTAAATTTTTTCAAACAAGGAAAATTAAAGCAGAGCATGCTAAAACCTATGTATATTACAAGAGCAAAGGGAAGTTTATAGTAGTATATGCCAACATTAAAAAAAAAAATAACCTAATAATGCAATCTAAAGAATAAGAAAAGTAAGAACAAACCCAATTAGTGGGAAGGAAGAAATAACAAAGATTAGAGTGGAAGTAAAGACTAAATCAATGCAAAATATCAAGTTAAACACTGTAGTTTTTAAAGGTAAAATTGATTAACTTTCAGTCATTCCAACCAAGAAAAAGAGAAAAGATCCAAATATGCAAAATCAGAGATGAGGAAGGTGTTTTCAACTGACGCCACAGAAATACAAAAGATCAACAGCACTATAATGAATAAATATATGTCAACAGATTAGAAAACTTAGAAGAAACAAGTGCATGTAACCCATCAAAATTGACATAGAAAAAATACAAAACCTGAGCAGACCAGTCGTAAGCAATGAAACTGAAGCAGTAAAATTCTTCCTACAAAGAAAAATCCAGGCCCCAAATAACTGCTTCTCCATATTTTAAGAAATATTTAAAGAAAGAGTAATGCCAATCTTCAAATTATTCCAAAGTGCTGAAAAGAAAGGATCCCTGTTAGAACTGATAAGCAAATTCACTAAGACAGCAAGATACCATACTAATATAAAAAACCAATAATTTTTCTATACAACAACAATGAGATTGCTGAGATAAAACTAGCAATACCATTAGCAATAGCCACAAAAATTAAAATACCTTGGAATAAATTTAATGAAGGAAGTGAATGATATCAACATTGAAAATAACAAAGTGCCTCAGAAAGAAACTTTAAGAGGACACAAAACACTGGAAAGACAATTAATATTAAATGTCCACACTACCCAAAGCCATCCACAGATTCAGTACAATCCATATCAAAATATCAATTATATTCATCACAGAAATAGAAAAAAATCTTCTAAAGTTTGTGTCAAACTATTAAAAACCCTATATAGCCAAAATAATTTTGAATAAAAAGAACAAACCTGGAGGCATTAAAATTCTTAATTTAAAAACAGACTACAAAGCAATAGTAATCAAAACATTGTGGTATTGCCAAAAACAGAAATGAAGACAAGTGGAACAGAATAGGCCCACAAATAAATTCACATGTTGCAGGCAGTTGATGTTTGACAAAGGACAAAGACAAGAAGAATTTACATTGGATAAAGGAAAGTCCTAACCATTGCTGGGGTAGCTGAGTATCCATAAGCAGAAAAAAAAACTGGATCCTTATCTCTCATCATACTCAAAAGTCATCTCAACATGGAAAAAAGACCTTAATGTGAAACCTGAAACTAATGGAAGAGAACAGGAAAAGTGTTTCAGGGATGCTATCCAGACAAAGATTTTTGGATATGTCCTGAATGCATGGGCAACAAAATTGACAAATACCGTTGCATTAATCAGAAAAGCTTTTTCACAGCAAAGGAAATAATCAGGAGAGTGAAGTGATAAGCTAAAGACTGGAAGAAAATATTTTCAAACTATTTAGCCAATGTAGAACTAACTTTCAGAATATATAAGGAACTGAAACAACTAAATAGCCACAACAACAAAATAAATAATTGAATTGAAATGTATGAATTACCAGAGTAAATGTTTCTCAAAAAAAAAAGATATAGAGGTGGACAATGTGTATATGCAAAACTTCTTAACATTACTAATCATCAGAGAGCTACAAATTAAAGAATAATGATATATCTTATTCCAGCTAGAAGAACTATTATCAAAAATTCAAAGATAACAAGCACTGGAGAGGTTGCAAAGAAAGATGAGCTCTTGTTTACTGTTGATGGGAATATGAATAGGGACAGTCATGGAAAGCAGAAATGCCTCAGAACACCAGAAAAAGAACTATGGTATGACTTAGCAATCCTTCTGACAGGTGCATAGATCCAAAGGAAACAAACTCAGTATGTCAAAGAGACATATGCACTCCCATATTCACTGCAGCCCTATTCACAATAGCCAAAGTATGGAATCAGTTTGGTGTCTACAGATGGATGAATGGCTAAAGAAGATGTGGTACATAAACACAGTGAGATATTATTCAACTATAAGAAAAAGAATGGAATTCTTCATTTGCAACAACACACATAGAACTGGAGGACATTAATGGAAATAAATCAGGCACAGGAAGACAAGTTCTGCATAATTTCACTTACATGTGGAAGCTAGAAGTTGATCTCGATGGGGTGCACAACGGAACTGTGGTGGTGAGAGCCCAAGAAGGGTATAGTGAATGGAGCACAGAGGGTGGTAAATCACCACAGGGGTGCACTTAAGTGGGATGAGTAACTGGTAATGTTCTATGGTGCAACGGACTAACTATTATTGGCAACAATTCAGTGACTTCTTCAAAATGGATAGTAGAGAAGATCTTGAATGTTCCTGACACAAAGGAATGAGGTTTTATATATATCACCCTCCAGGTGACAGATATGTCAATTACCCTGCTTTTTGATTTTATACTGCATGTCCATATTGAAAAGTCACACTATACCCCACAACTTTATACCATTACTAAAAATAAAATATATTTAAAAATAGAAAAAGTACACATGCCATTTTGTATTCTAAGCTTTCATGCTTTTTCTTTGTGCTTTGCCTTTATAAAATATTGTAAGTCATAAGTATATTTTCACAATGTTGCTCTTCTAGACATGTTTAATTTTATAGATATACCATCATTTTTGACTTGTTAAATCTTTTTTATTATTAAATATTTAAATTATGCCACTGTTTTAAAAATTTTGAACATGTCCTTGTATCTTTCATCTGCAAAAAGAAAATGCATTCTGTATATATTATATGGAATTCTGTACTGCTTTGAAGCCCAGTAACCTAAAATTATCTTCTCAAGATTTCTTAAGAAATAAAAGGATACCTTAAGAACTGCTGAAGTGGAATCCCTCAATCTAAACTATAGAAGTTTTAAAAATACTTGACATGTACTGTCAAATAGAACTCTAGTAAATTTGTGACAGTTCTCTCCCAGAAATATAAAATGAAAGTGACTCTTGCAAACTGTCATTATTATCTATAACTCTTTTGTTTACAAAACCAAAATCACCCACTTAATTTCATTCTTTATTTTGAGTACCATTGTACATTTTCATGTTAAACGATCATCTATATGTTTTATGATTTTTGTATTCTTGTTCTTTATTCTGTATTGCATGCTTGTGCTGTGTATACTTCCATATTTTTCTTTATATAACATAAAAAAAGAATAATAACATGGAAAGTTGACATTTTAAAATTTACTTACCAAGATATTTTAATTTTATTTAAAGTAAATTAACAGGGTGATAACCATAAAATGATATACTTTCATCTTCTAGAAAAACTCCTACCAAACCGCTTTAAAATTCAACTCCCCCAAGAAAACCTTGACGTTATCTTTCAAAAACAGTAAATATCCTTACGTAATTAAGATGCAACTATTCTTATAGAAGTTGTATCTAAACAAGAAGAGGCTCATTCAAACTTTACGCTGAGGAGAAGGAGACTGTGATATTGCCAAAAAGTGTGCTCCTTTAGGTTCAGTACAAAAAACCAGTACTCAACTGTGGCAAAGTTAGATTTACAGTTTAAAAAGTTGAAATGCTGACTTTCTGACTAACTGGATGATGTACAAAAGTCACTTGTCTTTCTGTGTGCATTATTTATCTCATTTCTTAAATCATAAAGATGCATCATTTTGGAGTTCTCTCTCACTAATGTTGCTTTGTCTTCAGAGCATATTTAGATGACTTACCATGTGTGTAATGATCTGTTTATTGTTTGCCTCCTCCCCAAGAGAATGTCAACTCTACAGCAGCGGGGACTTTGGATTACTGCTTACCCCTCATTCTAGACAGTGGTACAACACGCTTGGCTCCATTAAAAATGTCTGAAGAATTAGCTCCCTGTTGTATGCCAAGTGCTAGTGATTTGATGAATGAAACCAATGCACCACAGGAATTTACAATCTAGGGAAGAAATTTCTGAGTGAAGATACCAAGGTAATATTTTCTGTGGAGAATATATATTTAATCTCCAAATAAGAAATTGGAATTTAAAAACAAATACAACATATAAAATGCCCAAAAATCTGCAAGACACATTAACTCAACTAAAGAGAATTTGAGCAATGCATGGTGACGCAGTTATTTGAGAAACAGAGCCAGGAAGTGGGGGACCAATGACATATAATAGCTATAGCAAGAGAATTATTGCATTTGGCCAAAAGGTATTTCAAAACAACACATAAGATATAAACATCCAAATTATTAGAAAATCTACTCCACAACAACACAACCCTCATTTCCTAGCTTGGAATGGAAAGTATGTATTAATACATAAGTAATATCTTCCACAGAATCCAGTCAAACATCAATTTACCTTAAATCAAGAGCCTAATTTCATAAAGATTTTACAAGATACTTTCACTTTTTCACTTCTTGTTTCTGAGATTGTTCTTCAGTGAATATAACTTATTATTTCTGGTGGAAAACTTCTGGCATCATTCCAAATACCCCAGAGAGGGAAACTCTCTAAGGTTTCAATTATCCAGGCCAACTTGAATAATGGCTTTCCAGGAGTGCTCTGAAGGCAGAGGTCATAAAACGTTGTGTGAACATGAGAACCTTGATTAACACTTTGCTTTATTAGACCAGCTGCAGCATCTATAAAGCATGGCCTTCACTTCTGTGCCTGTTGCTCTATAGTTCTTAAAAGAGTTTTCCAGCTTTTGAAAATTACTTGACTCTGGCCTCTGAGGGAGGAAAATATATTTTTTTCCTGGGGCAGAGTTCCTTATACATTAGAGACAAAGTGTTACAAGGTTGTTGTATAAAAATCTGCAAGCATTTCTCGATTTGTAATCTGTAGAGATTTCCAGTCTATTGTTTTTCCTTCAGAGTTTGGGTACTGCTTTAAAATAGATATTTTAAGATCATCACATATATGGTAATATTTCATTATGATTTCTTTGCCTGAATAACTTAGAAGTTGCAGTAGTTTAGAATTTTCCTCCAGAAAATTGCTCTGAAATTTGAAATTCTATTACACATAGTTTATGTGATTTTTGGAACATATTCTAATGTGTCAGATCTCATTATTAAAACCATTGTTTTGAGTGCTGTGTTGCTAATATGGAAAGATTCTTAATTTTCCAGAAGAATAACCTTAATGGAAAAGGAGTCTTTCATAATCTAACTAACCTCCAATTTTAGAGGAAGCAAGAGGGCTCGCACCTGTAATCCCAGCACTCAGGAGGCTGAGGCTGGAGGATTGCTGAGAGTTTGAGGCCAGCCTGACCCATATGGTAAGACCCTGTCCCAATGCCTAGCCTCCCAAAATGTAATTTTAGGGGAAGAATAAAAAATATGTGACCAGAAATGAGATATGAGCAAAAGTTTTTTGGGAATTTTCAAAATAATATTTGTTTTATGCTAGTTTTTAAGGACTTCACACAAGTCTAGACTTTCAAATAATACACAGGGAATGTATTTTTTTTTAAACTAGTTGCTGCACAGACCAGAGTTCCTAACTCCCCTTGCAAGTTTATATATTTGTTAGTACAATTAACAAGGTAATGAAACAATACTTTTGTTCCTCTATTCTTTTTCAAACATATAATGCATTTTAGTAAAAATTAAAAGTTTCAAAATGTAAAGGCAAAAAGTTAGCGTTCAGCAAACTGATTCTAACAAGTGCACTCGCCAGAACAATGTAAGGGGGGGGTCACAAGGGGAAGGAAGGAAAGGGCCACAGAATTTTCATGCATTTTTACCGAGATTTTTCAGCTAAACATAAAAGCTCCTTTTGTGTCAGACTACAACAATATATCTTCTCTTTTAAAATCCCTAGAAAGATTGAGGATTTAAAAAGATGAATGAGATAACTTTGTACGGGTTAATATAACAGAAACAGCGTCAGTTTTGGTTCAGCAGAACTCGGCTCCACTTCTGCCTGTGTGATTTGTTAGCTCAGTGACTTAATCTGTTCAGGGTTTAAAGAGTAGGGACTGCTTTGGAGTGAGTGGGTTGAGGGATGTACAGGGGTAAGAACACGGATTCAGAGAGAGAGTTAAATTGTTACTTACAGAAAGCAAGAGTGAAAAGGATCCAAGAATACATGAGTGGCCAGTATAAAGATATAAATATCTGAAAACTTAAAATAATATGTGGATGCCACATATTAATACCATGCAATAGAATTGGCACGTGAGACTATGAGGTTGTGTGAGACCCCAAACTCATGACCTGTTATGTTATGTGAGTTAAATCCCTTTTGCTTTAATTATCAGAAAATGGTTTGATTGGTTTGCTGATGTCTGCAACTAAAAACTATTTAATACTACTGAAAGTGAATATTTAATTAGAGAATATCTATTGATTAATAAGCTATGCTAAAGAAGCCACGTCATTTTAAATTTTTTATGAACACACTAAACCTTATAGAAAAAAATCCCCAAAGAAACTGAATCACAATAGATCACTGATATGAAATGTTCTTCGTATGCTGCTAAGTCTTAGTTTTTTCTCTAACACCTGACCCAAACCTTTCATTTTAGAAGATGTAAGATAGAGTTGATTACATATATTCTTAAACTTTTTCCTTAGGAAGGTATCTGAGGGAGGGGTGAATTACTCCTGCATAGCGCTGTTGGCTAATCTGAGATAGGTAATTACCAATATAATTTGGAGTAATTACCAATATAATTGGGAGTTATAATTTGATGGGGCTTTTCAAAATACCAATAAATATCAATCCTTAATAAAATACAAAGTAAATTTAAAATATTAAGGGATCAACTACTATCACAACACAAGCACAGATTTTATGAGAAAACAATCAATTATGGATACTCATTTTCCAAGTAATCAAGTGTGACTCAATGTGAGGAAAAATAAAATCTTGTGGGAGATTATTATTTACTGGGAGCATTATTGTGTAACTCATAGCTAAGCATGCACAGACTAAAAGAGTAAATGTCTTACCTCATGTTAAAGACAAACACAACCTCAATGGGTAAAGATACTTTCCACGAATACACTGAATTTATTTAGTCTGAGCTTTTCAAGAAAAAGATAAGTTTATTGCCTTCTTTCCTAAACTCTGAGTTGGTTTACTAGAATCACAACTCCCCTTAAAGAAGTTGAACACAAGTATGAAATCCATGAGTAAGTGGGCAGTATATCCACTGGTAGATAATGAAATGCATGTTGACTACCTTTCTTACAGTAATGAGAATGGATAATATTTCTTTTTGAACATAGTCCTTGAGAATCTCTGGGATGACTATAGATTTAGTGTAGCTTTATTACAGGTTTGGTGAAGGTTTATGCTCATAAATATATATCTATCTCAGTACTAGAAAGAAAATGCAGAGTCTTTGTACTGGGCTAATCCCTGGTCTCTTTTAAACACATACATATATAATTTTTAAACTGGCTCTAGCTAAATCACTAAATTGCTCAGGCTGGGCTCAAACTTTGCTGGCCTCCTGCCTGAACCTCCCAGAGTGCTGGGATTATAGACATGTACCTCCAAACCTGGCTCTGACCATGAAATTATCAAGCTAAGATTATTTGTACAACAAATGCAAAGCTATGAGAAAGAGTTTAAGGAATGTTTGCTGTTTACTTTTTAAGGTGCAAACCCCCACAGTATAGACTAGCTAACAAGTGCCCAGGAAACACTGATTTGCAAGTAATGAAATGGCTTGTATCTACTGGCTCAGTTTAGGCTCTAGATGGACATCTTAGGAGCATGCACGACATATCCATCACTAGTTTATGCTAACAGAGAATTTCAGCTCCTGAAGAGTAGGAAAATGATCCTTTATGCCTTTGTGGGAGAGTTACTGCTTCTTGCTTCAGTATCAGGACATTGAAAAACACAGGATGGAAGCACAGGACATTGAAAAACAAACAAGAACATTGAATTGTTTCATTTGCACGTTCTATGTGACTTCCTAAATGTTGGGGATAGGCATCAGTAGTACATAGCATCACTGTGTAAACTAGGGCTCAAAAAGAACTTTTTACTCATGAGGAATATTCTATGATATAGGAGGCAGAGTTGGTAACCTGGGAAGCAAGCCAGCACAAACAGGGCCAGAAAAGTTTATTGTTCTGTGGTTGCTCTCTCGAAATTCTTAGTAATTTCATCTTTGAGTTTATATTTGGAGTCCATTGGGACAATGGAGCAGAAGTCAAGGGTTAGAGCTTCAGTGCATGCTCAGCCCCTCTGTCCCTCCACCCTCTGGTTCTCTGGATAGCACTTGACTGTCCCACCCTCCTGGTCACTGCCACTCTCTGCTGAGGGTAGAAGACAGCGCTGCCCGTGCCTGGACCGCCAGCTCTGCTGTACTTCGGACTGTGGACTCCATGCTTAGTATATCTCCAGCTTAGAGGGTTTCCTGTCTGCTAGGCCCCCAGAATATATGGCCTTGCCTGAGCAGAGTTATGGCTCGAATCCAGTTCTGCTTCATGCCAAGAACCTCTAGAGCAAGAACCAAGGTCCAGAACAAAAATTAAAATTTTATGTTCAAGGACTGGGGATATAGCTCAGTGGCATAAGTGCCTGCCTGGCAAGTGTAAGGTCCTGAGTTCAATTCCTGGTACCAAACAAAACAAAATAAAATTTTAGGATCAGAGTAATATCGGGGAAGGTATTCAATTTGGAGTTAAAACACATGATTTTAATTAGAGACCCACTGTTTACTTTTATGTAGCATGGACATAAGATACTCTGAATAAATTAAGGTATTAGTACACTGTCTTTTTTTTTTTTTTCTTGGTACAGGGAATCAAACTCAGGACCTTGTGCTTGCCAGGCAGGCGCTAGTGCCACGGAGCTGTATCCTTGGCCAGCATAGTCTTTAAAGGGCAGGAGAGTAAATTTGAACTTTGCAGGCCGTGGAGTCTCTGCTGCTGTTACTCCACTGTATCACTGTGGCCTGAAAGCAGACATACATAATATCAAAGCAAACTAGCATGGCTGCTTTCCAATAGGTCTTGTTAGTGGACTTGGAAATTTGAATTGCCCGTCGTTTTTGTTTGTCATAAAATATTATCATCATTTCTATACTTAATAAAACATCTAAAAATGATTCCTTTCTCCAGCGGTACAGAAACATAGGTGGCAGGCTGGATGTGGATTGCAGGCAGAGATTGTCTTATCCTAGACTAAAGCGCTGTTCATTCATTCATTCATTCGTTCATTCGTCACTGTTGATATTTGGTATGTTCATCACTGTGATAAGCATTACTGATCATATCCTTGGCATAACCCTTGCAGTTTGTAATCTCCACCTGTTTTAAGCTTTCTAGGCCTAAACGAATAAAAACACACTAGAACAAAATATCTCAGCTTTGACAAAAGGAGAAAACAGTCTTTTCTAAAACAATATCTGGTTTTAAACCCAAATTATTTTAATTTTTGATGTGCATACAATCACATTTATATGAATATTTACATGTACATATATATGCATACATGTGAGATGTGATTGAAAACTATGATGAAAATTCACATCTAAAAAATTATTAGAGTAAAAGAAACATTACCATTAACTCCCTTGAAAATATTCATCCTCACGTGAGACACACATCATTCTTACCGCTTTGTGAAGCAGTCCTGGAAGGCCTCTGTGGAGGATGCTTGCCTTTGTGTTGTTGTGGCTGTGGCTGTTTTGCTGTCCTGAATCAATTCAAAGTATTTACCTTTCATGGTCATTTTGACTGTGGAGAAGAGCCAGAGACAGTCAGATGGTGCCAGGGTGGGTAAATAAGGTGAAGGAGGGCACATCATAGGGCTTTTATGAAGCTATCTTTCCTTTGCATGGCACCAGGCAGCAGCATCCACTATATTTCTGATCACACATGATTGTCCGTATATCTTTTATAATTCTGAATGAGAAATTTAGCTGCAGCTTGTGTGTGGTTTACTGATTAGAAGGTTCCTATCTGGGCTTTACACCCAATATAGTCATCCTTCAGTATTTGTGGAGGACTGTATCCAGGACTTCTGCCAGTACAAATGCTTGCGTGTTCGTCTCTTACAAAACGGCACAGTATTTGCCTATAACCTTTTCATGTCTTCCAATATTTTAAGTCATTTCTAGATATATAATAGCCAATAAATGTCAACTTGGTGTAAATAGCTTTTACACAATAGAGTTTAAACAGTAAGAAAGCTGGGTGGGGTGATACATGCCTATAATCCCAGCACTGGGGAGGCCGGAGCAGGACAATTGCCGAGAGTTCAAGACTAATCCATGCTACATAGCGAATCCAAGGCCAGCCTGAACTACATAGCAAAACCTTGCCTCAATAAATAAATGAATGAATAGTAAGAAAAGCCTATAAGTGTTATACACAGTTAGTTTTCAGTTTAGTTAGATTTCAGTCCACAGTTACTTGAATCTTCAGATTCAGAACCTTGAATATGGAAGCTGATTGTATGTTAGTTTTATACCTTATAACCCTTGCAATTTATTAGAAACATGACTACAGGGCAGTTTGCAGCAATTAAAAAGCTCACTGCCTTAAGTAGTTTCTTGGTAAATATAAATGAACATATTCTCCTAGGATAAGCAACCAATCTATGTATTTTTTGAAGACAGAACAAAATGATCATCTTTTAAACATAATCAAGATTCAACAAGTAACTGTTAATTCCAAGGTTATTTATTAATTAAAACTGTAAGTAGATGCTTTTTTCCAGAATGAAACATTAAGAGTCTGTGACCAAACCTCAATTATATAAAAATACAAAAAAGACATTTTTTTTAAAAGGTGCTCTTTAAAGTTTAAGTATAACCTGAGTTGCTTAAGTTAAAATATTGCTTGCTTGGTTTCAGTGGCAACGTCGTATAGCAGAAGCAAGAATAGGAAATGTGCAGGTTTTGCACAAGTAGATTAGGTGATTTTCATTTAGAGACAACACTGGGGAAATGGTTTCAAGAGGAAAACAGTTAAGGTTTTTGTTTTCTTCTGGTTTCAGATGAGGAAAATTCTGGGCACTTACCGGAGACAGAAACCTCTTTGCTCTCTATGCCTTGATTTAAAAACAACGCTCAGAGGAGGCGGTCTGCTCAGGGAAAGAATGGCAGTATCACCAGCAGATTTAAGGCCAGAAAAAAGAGCACTTCAGACAGAGACAGAAAGTGTCACCCGTAACGGCCTAAAAATTCTGAACAAGGAGCAGGAACTTCGCGTGCATAGCTCTTCCTTGACGATGGAAGAAAATGGGTTGTCCGGCATAAGAAACTCTGGGTAAGGAAACTGTGATTCTTCAGACATTTAAACTGTGCTACACGTTTTAAAGATGAAGGCAAACAAAACAACGGACAAATGAAATGAACAAAAATATTTTCTCTATCCACTGTCCAACAGGTTTTTCCTTTCTGAAACTCCTGACAAAATTTTGAAATATCTCAAATAGAACTTTCAAACATAATTTTATTAACATGAATTCTTAATAATGTCCAATGTCCAACACTGGACTGAAGATGATACAGCGTGGCTCTCCAAGAGTCACAGCATGTTTGTCTGCCGTGTGAATTCAGTTACAGAAGGTTCACTGAATATGTTTTGTATTTGTTCAATTTTAGAATGTCTATTGCTGTTATAAAACCAAAATAAAGATTTATTTTATTTTAAATTATCAAGGGTTAGATATGAAATTTGTGGTTGATTCAAATCTTTGCTTTCTGATTGTACTTTTTTCTCTTTATACTCTCTGCTGAATGCCTAAATTATACTGATCAGTAAGGCAACATAAATGATAGAATTATAAATATAAATGATAAGATCTACATAAATTAATTCTGAGCTCCAACCAAAGTGAAGAAGTTCATCGGGAACAAAGATTTAATATGTTCTTAAAATAAAATTTTGGATTATCTGTAGATTCCAATTTTCCATTCTCCATTGTTATAGATAATTAAGAGTTGTATTTATTCTTCAACTGAATTTGTTAAAAATTCCTTTTAAAGTAATAAAAGGAAGTTAAAAATATTCTTATCTTTTCCCAAGCATGAGAGTAACATTTTTTTAATGCTTAACTAATCAAACTTGAATGGCACTCCCAGCTCATGTTATGTCAGGAAGTGCAAGTTCTCTGCTTTGTCAGGCATTTCACAAAGTAGGCTTTTGAAAATTCTCCCACGAGCTGAAAAGTGCAGAGACATACTATAAATTACCAGATTTATTGAAAGGTGAAATAGAATTTATAACAAGAGGGTAAAAAATGAAAATATGGGAAGGAGGAGTACAATTACTGTCCCCTGCTGAGATGGATCTAAAGAAATCACATCTTCTGATCTAGGCCCACCATAGAACAAGCTACTAGGAAGGTGTTCTAATATTCTACTCTCTCTAGCCTTTGTCTTAGTGACGAGGACCTGTGCAGAAGAACACAGAAGTTCACTATGTTATCCTAGGGGCAAAATTACAGTTTCCTTGGATTTTTGATATTCATTAAGCTGGTGGTACTGAGGTTAAAGACATCACAATAAGTGGAGGCCAGATCATAGTATATTTCCTCACCCTTTTGCAGGTGAGGAGTTTTACTCAGGACCATATGGTAGGGATATATTGTGTGGCACAAACTAGAAATGTGAAAGAACATTGGGAATTAATTACACACATTTATTTTGAAGATTGTTCAAATTATGCTTCACTGATTGCCAATGTATTTATTTAATAAACTGGCAAAAACATGATCAAGGATCTTTTAAATAAGAGCTTTGAAATTTCTTAACATTGATCTCATTTACGGAATTCTATTTCCATGCAAGCAGGAGAAGCGTATGTACGGAAAAAGTGTGAAAAGAAAGCATGGCAGGGGCGGATTCTGTCAAAATGTGAAGAGGATAAAGCAGGGAAGACTATGCAGTCTTTATTTGCACTTAGAACCTATGGGAGTTGTTGATGTGCTGTAAAGAAAATAGCCCTGGGAATAACAGTTTCCAGCACTGTAGAACAAGGCTGTATAGACACAGGAAAACACACAGGGTGCCTATGACACAATATGGGGTCCCATTCAGGTGGCTTCGTACTGTTTGAGAAATATATCTGTGATCCCTAAACGTAGCAGTAGAAGTGTTTCCTGGGCACCATCTGATGAGGTCTACAAGTGGTAGGAGAATGAAAGGATGGAACTATTGCTGGTAAGCATCAAGATGTTGCAAATATCTTTTAATATGTGTGATCTTACTTAGTCTGTACACAATACTGAGTAGTGTGAACTATTATCTCCAACTCAAATATGGTTAAATTCAGTGTTAGATTGGTGGACATGCTCAGGATACCACTGGAAGAGGCAAAGAAGTAGTCTGAAACCAAGCCTGTCTGGTATCACTTACAGTCTTACTGTAGACTCTCCTACAGTCTTACTGTAGACTCTCCTACCTCAAGCTCCAAGTCTGTGGTTCAGTGTACAGGGACAAGATGACCATTTCCAGACCTTACCACCTTTCAGGGAGAGGGCGTTGGACATGATTCTGAGCTGAGTCCTCTGTAGTTTTATGCGAAAGTGGCAGGGCAGTCAAAACTGAGAGCTACACCCCAGTGAAGTAGAATGGATCAATGTTTAAAAGAAGCCACTTTGCTCAAGCAGAGAATACATGCCAGAGACCTTATGCAGAACTAAGAGGTGTGGTGACCCATTTGATATGTGACATGAAGGCTAGGCAGGCGTCAGTGAATGGCTCTTCTGCATGGGGACAGGATAAAAGAAGGCCTGTCAGCCAAAATATAAAATATGCAAAGAAGAACAAGGTCTGTGATTAGGAGATTAAATTTGACCTGAAAACAATGAGACACATTTTTGTAATTACTAGATTCAGGAGGCAGGAATCAGGGATTTCACAATATCCTACTTCTTATATTTCTAGTAATTAACTGACTGCAGACCTAAGCCAATGACAACATAGTACGCTACCAGATTCATTACCAGTGAGGTCTGAATACTTTCAGTTCTGGTACAGATACCACTTTACAGATGAAAGATATGCAAATCATTTTGTCTAAAATGTTAGGGCAAATACGAGATCATGGAGGAAGATAACAGGTTCATTGCTGTATTATATCTATGCGTTTTAACTACTGCACAATTTAAAATAAGAAAGGCATCATAGTACTTCTTATAATCTCTATCAGCAAGGCTGAACATAAGTTTTTGCCTATGATAGGATAGATATAAAATAAGCTCCAAGGATTAAAATTTGGAAAGTAGAGAAGAGTGGCACCAGACGTAGTTCATAGTAGAAATAAAAAGACATTCACTTGTCTTGTATTTGAAAGCTTTCATTTTTATAAAATTATGTTAAGTTGAAAATAGGTAAAGTTATTTATTTGAGTCATTGTATCATTTTTGGCTTTTTTTAGTCAAGAGTTATTATACCAAGAGTGTATCTCAGGAACAGAGAGTGTGTTTATGAAAACACACCTGCACATGTGTCCCAGTCGAGCACATTGATGGTTGGTTGCTTGCATCTGTCAATCTGATTCCCAACAGTTTCAGGCCTGTTCAAAATCAAGGATTTATACTGTGGTAGTGAATTTATTCATTATCAGGTATTATTGAGTATCTACAAATGTGCCAGGCACTACTGCAGACATGAACCTGGGAATAATTTTTAAAATACTCATGCATTAAGAGAGCAATATACAATAAATAGATAAAAACATGAATCTAGTTTCTCGGGGAGATATATGGTATGTAGAATATTCTTAGGTGAAAATGATTGTCTTTCAAAGATAAAATAGTGGCTAGGGATCCAACATGTGGCTTTTATAGGGCATGATTACATATAATGTATGATATACATATGTATGTGTATGTGTGTGTGTGAGTTATATGGAGTACTATCAAAAAGATTTGCTAATAGATAGAAATGGGATCAAAAGGAGAAAAGTAGGGTCAAGAATAAAACCTATATTTTTGGCTTTAGCAACTAAGGAGCTATTTCATACTGTTATAAACTAGAGAAGATTTGGGAAGGAACAAATTTAGATGGAGTATGGAGAATTTGACTTGGTACATAATTATTTTGAGATACTTGATATTAGAGTTATACAAACAGCTGCTGAGTACTAAATGAAGAAGTCATGGAGAACTCAGGGCTAGGGCTACAAATCTGAAAGCCTTCTGCATATGCAAAGTTCTTAGCCCCTGGGGCCGAATGAGGAAACCTTAATGTAGATGAAGAGAGGGCTGAAGATGCACCCCTAGTATATTTCAAAACCTAGAAGCCTTGAAAAGGAAGATGAGCTGGAAATCATGGATAAGAGGGTCCTGAACCATAAACTGCTGGTATTTTCTATCATGAGTGAGAATAAACACACTATAAAAATAAAACCTTTATAAGCAATCCTAAGAATGAGGGAGTGCTGGGAGTTTCTAATTTTAACCCATGGAATTATGCACTGGTATGAACTGTTGAAAATATTTGTCATAGATAATACTTTATGACTACCCACTTAAAAATTTACTGGTACATACCTCTAGCTTTGTAACTATAGTTTTCAGGAAGTAGTGTGTCATGCTCTCTTAACAATATTAACATGTATATGTGCCAACATAATCATTCTGTTTGAATTATTCTTCTAAATTACAATATACATTTACATTAAATAAAACTTTATAAAGCCTTCTTCATCAACACAGACAACTGAGTATTCATTGGGAAGTGAATCTTATCACCTCCACTTTGCCAATAAGCATGATGGATTCAGAGGTTAACTGATTTGAATAATATCCGTTAGGAGCTAACAGACCTGTCCTATGATCTAAGCAAGGATTACAGATTCCTTAATTCATTGCTCTTCCTAAGACTGGCATTTATTATGTAGCGAGACTTCTTATGTACACTTAGAATAAAAGGCAATGTGTATGAGTAATGCAGGTTGTGCCTTGCACGGATAGACTATTTTTAATTCCCTGAGCTTGGGCAGGTTGTCACAGAGCAATACAAACAATAGTTCTGCTTAAAATAATACTTTACTTCAAATAGCCTCATCACATGGAGGGAAAAGAGCCACAGTTGGTTTTTTTTCCTATGAAGGCTGATTATCTTTCCAAATAATGAAAAATAAATATCAGATCTTCCAACCGATAATTGTTATTAATCAAATTGTTTTTTAAATTTAAAATTCTGCAGGTATTCTTTCTGATACAGTTCTTCATGCCTATTTTTCACCTTATGAGCTTTTCCCTTTCTGTGTGCTTACACGCGTTCCCTGAATTATGAGCGCTCACCCAGACGCTCCCTCAGGCCTCTCCCCTCTTCACACAGCTTCCTGGAGTCACGCTGATATCATCGTGGACCTTGCCCTTTTGCTGTCTCTCCACTGCCCTCAGTGAACCAATTAGTCAATGTCCATCTCAAATTACCTTTTCCTTGAAACAATATTTGTGCTTTCGCTCCTCCAACATCATTTATTTTTATTTGCTCGATTCTGCACATTGTTTTTTCATTTTCTTATTTATTTTCAACTTAGTTTTCTTCGTGGCTGAGGCCCGAGAATACTCACCATGCTGTGATGGACTGAACTGTTGGCTTTTGTCACTCTGCTTCCTCATGTCTTGTCCTTGTAAAAAGACAGCGAAAGACTCACAGTCCAGGTCAGTCACACCTTAGCCCCTCCTTAAAAAAAAGAAAGAAAGAAAGAAATTACTTCTCTTGCACCCTCCTGAAATGTCTCCCTTTAATTCGCCTTGACTCTGGTCTACTGAAGCAATTATTGCCCTTTTTTTCTTTCTCCCACTATAACTACTTCTTTTTAATGAAACAAAACATCAAGTAGAGAAATCAGTGGAAATCTAGCTCTTTCGTGAAGTCTAGCCATAGTAGTTGCATTTTCAAAAACTTTACTCTTTTTATTAGTATATATGTTTCATACATATTGATCACATTCGTTGTAGAGAATCTGCACCTGTACATCACACGTATTAATTCTTTTCTCCCGCTTCCCTCACTGCTTCAACCCTTCTTCCCATCCCCATATGCACAAGCTTTGTTTCCATTTTTTCTTCCATTCTTTTTTCCTTCTCCTTTCCTTCCATCCCATTTTCCTTCCCATTTGAACATGTTCTTCCTACTTACTAATATCTGTCTTCTGTTATGCTCCTCACTTACCCTTTGCATTTCTCATACAAGAGAAATCAGGCAATACTTAAACTCGTATCTGATTTATTTCACTTAAAATGAAATGCATTACCACGAGGGTATTAGTTCTTTTTGTAACTATCATTTACAAATATCAGTAGGTATTTGATTATACGATCAATTGGAAAGCTTGAATGAAATTTAGCTATGACACATGGGACAGTGGAGTCACTGACCTGCTCCTTGTGGTATTTATGCAGGAGAGCAGGACTGGTGTTAGTGAACAAGCTAAAGTCAATCGCTCATATTTTGGGATTTGAGGGACAATGGAAGGTGTGGACTTTTAATCACCAACATTTTGATCTAAAATAATCTGAGGCCATACTACATGACATATTTTGTGGGATTATTTTGTGGGGTACAATGAGATCACTAAATGTGTAAGTGAAAAACCAACAGAACAACAACACCCGTGATCTGATTACATAGGTCTGTGATGCACTTGAATGTACTTTAAAAATATAGATTCACAAGTTTTACTTATTATAACTTCTTGGAATGCTTCATAGTGTCTTTCAATGAAAGAATATAATGCAGCAAATGTATGGATCTTAAAATCAAAACAATGTTTTTCATCAAATTTGCTGTAAACTATTTGCATGCACCCAAATCATCCATATTCTACACTTACGGCCTTTAGGCAGGAGTGATCTTGAATAATCGAAAGAATAAGTTGATTTCACATGTTAAAAAAGCTTACATTCATTTTGATTTAGTCATAATTTTTTTTTTTTTTTGATTTTTCTCCGGTACCAGGAACCGAACTCACGACCTTGCACTTGCCAGGCAGGCGCTTTTGCCGCTGAACTAAATCCCCAGCCCCTGATTTAGTCATAATTAATAGACATCATTCAAGACAAATGTAAATTCAATGTACTCGAGTTAATATTTAAACTGTGATGAAAAATTATGAAACAAATAGCATTGTAAATACCATTGCTACTTGAATCTGTAATTTTACCCTTTTATTTTAAGCTCATTCATTCCTCTTTAAGAAAGAAAATGAGTAATGGTAATTATAAGAAATCTGATAAATTGAGCTCAGTCAAGCACACAAATATCAACTGTGCAATTTATTAAAATTTAACTTTCAAATTTAAACAAGATGAAAACACCATCATTTTATGAATTGTTTTTGAAAATTGTTCTAAAACAATTTATTAGCATATTTCTGAATATCTAATTGCCTCTTGCTATTATAGGGCCATCCTGATGCATATTTCTCCACACGTGGAAATGGAGTGGAAATGGAAGCCAGCGCACTCACACAAGTCATGTTAAAACAGCTCGTGATTTTAGGAAGCTAGAGTTACTGAGTTACTGTTATTGTTACTGTTAGAGTTACTGTCTATTCATGCCTATTGACTTTTGTCTATCATAGTTTAAGTTTTAGACTTTTTTTGTTGTCTTTCAAAGTTAGGATGAGTTTCTATATCTTCAAAAGCTCACATATTTACACAGAAATATGGAAAAGGAGAATATAAAAGTTAAAAATTAGTATTATATTTTCCACTGGACTATCTGTTCAAGGTACTGTTATGATTTAAATAAAAAAATTTCCCCCAAAGTTTTGTATGTGGATTAATCAACTCATGAGTTCATGTGTGGTTAGGGGTCTGGTTGGGCCGGCAGCTCTCTGAATGTGCGACCTGCAAGGACGTATTTCTGCCCCGGTTTTTTCCTTCTCTACCTGCTTCCTGTCTACCAGGGGTGAGCAGCTTTCTTCTGCCAAGTCCTTTCCAATTTGGATCCAGCCTACCATGGTCTGAATCCTGGAAAGCTGTGGGCCAAAATAAACCTCTCTACTCTTTTGTCCCGGTGACAGGAAAGTCACTAATACAGAGGACTCAGTGAATTTAAGATTCAAATTGTTCACATTCAAAATTTAACTTTTTCTCATTTGTAGTTTGTTAAGCATAACCATATA
Source organism: Chinchilla lanigera (assembly GCF_000276665.1). Classification (NCBI taxonomy): domain Eukaryota; kingdom Metazoa; phylum Chordata; class Mammalia; order Rodentia; family Chinchillidae; genus Chinchilla; species Chinchilla lanigera. Next base: position 5,609,091 of record NW_004955407.1, read on the forward strand.
TTTTCATTTGAAATACTAATTAATATTGATTTTAATTTTGTAGGAATTTATGAGATGTAAAAATATTTTGGTTCTTTTATTATCTTATATACATTAAAACTTTATAATCTCATACATATAAAAACATTAGTCACTTGTAATTTTTTCATCAATAAATAATTCACATTTCCCAATTTTAATATTTTATGTAAATCATCAAATCCCACCATGGATACACATGTGGAAAATAAAAGCAGAGAAGGATTTTAAAAGAAATAGCATCAAAACAATGATGCTAAAAGATGGGAAAGAAAAGAGAAGAGTCTAGTTAACATGAGGTAATTTACTAAAATTCTTTTAGCATTTTTCCATAAATTTAGAAGAACCAAATACACAAACTTGATAAAAAATAAAATTATCCCATAAAAATAGGCAAAAATATAGGCACAAATCAAAAATATTCAAAAGTTACACCAAAAATGCATATTATCCTAATTAGATTAGCAATTAAAATATTTACATGTATGTCTGGTGATGGAGATATGAACAGTAATGTTTACAGTAACAATTGATAAAATTCTTTTAAAAAAATCTTAGCAGGAATCAACACATCCCCAAAACATTCACGGCATTTGACCAGTAATCTTACTGATGAGGCATTATCATGCCAAAGTAATTTAGATGGAATAAAGCAGTAGACATTGAGCTGTTTGTCATGATGAAAAACTGGAAGTAAACTTTCTTTGTCATTAAATATGTAAGAGGGTGTAGAGGACATTTTTTATGGAATTTCTCCCCAAAACTGAAGACAAAAGGGAACAAGAACCCAATAAATAAGTTTGTGAATCCACCTCTGAAGTGTAGTTATTAAGGTTGGTCATATTCTTGCAGAGCTTAAGAAGTGGACTGCAAAGTCACCTGCTTGTGCCTTCCCTTCTCCCCTTCCAACTCAAATAGTGGCTTGTGGTACAACACTTAAGAGGTACTTTTTTAGCCCTGGGAGTGAATGTCTCCTTCAATTTGAGCTCTGTAATTCCACTGGATGATGGTTTATCCTGTAGGCATGACCGTGTGCTTGGAGGACACACAGAGGAACGCAGAGTGAGAGATGCAGGGACAGGGGAATGAGCTGGGAGAGTGAGAGAAGAGTGACAGAGAAGGAGCCTTCCAGCCCACTGTTGGGATGTCACAGGCTTCAGTCACCCTGCAGACTGATGTCTTCTCCTAGGCAGATATGTAAGTTTGGGCCATTCTTCTACAATTCTTCCTGCTCCCCACACCCTTTTGGTGTTGCTTCACTCTATGAGTCACCTTCTTGTGGGGTAGCAGACAGGATGGTTCAAAAGCAGCTATTTTCTATCTTTTCCACTTGACACATTGAATATGTGCCTCCTTGCTATGTCTGACAGTGAGGCTAAACCTCCCTATTCTCACCCTGCTTTCCCCTGTCTCCTTGCACACGGATTACAGTTGTCCCTTGGTATCCATGAGGGATTTGTTCCAAGCCCCTTGGCAGACAACCCCAATCCATAAATGGATAAGGAAAATGCGGTGTTTTACACAGTGGAACATTTGTCTGTCATAAAGTAAGATAAATTTGAGTCATTTGTAGGAAAATGGATGCACCTTGAGACAATGATGTCAAACAAAGTAAATTGGAGGCACAAACTTACATACCAAGTGGTTTCTCTTATGTATAAATATAAATAAAAAGCAAAATAGAATATAACAGGAAACAGGGAGACAAGCCTTCACAAAGGGGGACCAAGAGACGGAAGGAAGGGAAAAGGCATGGAAGAATGAAGATGTGTTATGCTCAAGCACAGACTCCCCACGATGAATGTCATCATCACATACTGCAAACGAGTACTAATAAAAGCAGAACTGAAAATTAAAACAACTCAGTGCACATCCTAAAATATACTTGACATCATCTTGATTACTTGTGATATCTAGTGCTACTTGAATACTCTGTAGATAGTTGCTATGCTGTACTGATTACACAATACTGACAAAAGCATCTCTGTACATGTGTAGTATAGACACATTTTTTCCTATGTTTGATCCAATGTTAGTTCAATCCATGGATGCAGAACTTACAGATATGGAGGAACGACTGCCGTTTTAATGTCCCTACAGCATAAGCTCCACTCTCTGTGCCTGTTTGTATTAATAACATTAATACTAGAAACATCATGGAGTATTTGTCGTATGTATGGGTGTATTTAGTACAGCTCTTTGCAGGTCTTCTGATCCATTCAGAAGACTAATTTACATCTTAGTCAACACCTCTCTGATCTGAATTGTTCACACAAGAAGCAAACAATGTATGTGTAGAATTCTCAGAGCGGCACTGCATTCATTGCTTTCTCTGGATGACCCAAGAATAAATCACAGAATTCTTGTTTTTCTTTTTGAAAGCGATGTCATTGTGGTATCTTAGAAAAGTAAAGTGCCATTTCTGAAGGTTATCAGTTTCCATGGAATTTGTACCTGTCATTTCCATCTCTGACAAGAAATATCTATCTACTAACACTTCTGACTTTGACAGAGCTGTGCTTTATATAGCATAACTTCAGCAGCAGCATGAGTAATATCACCGAGGCAGCATCTGCAAAACCAACGAATGATGAAAACTTTGACAAACATTTAAAACACCTCGGTGATCTCACCATTTGTTTTCTTTAACTTTTAAATTTAAACTTCTTTTATGTCACATGGAGTAAAGGCACAGAAAGGATTGCCAGCAGTAGATGTCAGGTCGTGTTTCAGCCATGCATCTCATTTGCAATATTTAACAGTGCTCAGAATACTGAAAACATGGTATTTCCTATTCATGGTAGGTATTTCCTATTCATGGAAAACATGGTAATTCCTATTCAGAACAATAATATGAGGCCAGAGCTCCCAGTTGCAGCACTCCTTCACTTTCAAGGGCTCATAACACTGTTTCACTGTCTAAAATGCATGTGATTATGCAAAGAACTTTGCAGTGAGGATGGTAAAGACTGTTTAGTTTTGCTCATTGTTTACAGCAATTTCTCATAGCAATTTTCTATTTCTTCCAATTCTGTTTAAAGTCACGCACTAAGTGAATTTCAGTGTCAAAGATGAATTCTTTGACTGTGTCTCATGACACATTATTTACTACGTGGAGTTGCGCTTATTATCTTTTAGGAATTTAATATCTAAGAAATAATAATTTCTTTGAACTAAGATGGTTCAAAACTATTCAGTGGAGTAACTATGTCCTTCCCCTTGATGGCTCAGATGTGGCACTACTGAATCTGCAAAGTTGTTTCTTTTCCCAGTGATGGGGAAATTTAAGAATAGATCCAGTAGCGTTTGATTTCATTCCATTTGTATGTGTGCATGTGTGTGTGTGTGGGTGTTGCGGGTGAGTGTGTGTGTGTGTATGTATGTGTGGTGTGTGTGTGTATACCTGCACTTGTACACAATGCACAGTATGGGTGGCTATTGGTTTTTAATATTGAAACTGGCCTATTTAATGCTCATAAAACCTTACATTTATAAACTACTTTCAAAATCAATTTTCTTATTTGATACCAAATAACAATCGTGAGATTTTAAGGAGGTGGTGCAGTGTTATCCTCCTCTTGCAGGGAAATATAGTGACAAGTGAAAAGAACAAGAGGCCCCTGTTTTGGACTAAGCTCCCATCCCAGGCCTTTGTGGACCGGGCTAACAGTGAAAACGGGGCACTCGCACTAAATTTCACATCACCAAGCTGATACCGAGCGTTTTGTGTGGCCTGCTGAGAAGTTAGGATCAGAAAGACCAGAGTCACATTTCCCAAGCAGGCCGGTTCCGTTTGGCATGATGACAGTGTTCCCTCTGTTTGAATGGGCACGTAAAAGAAGTAACCTGCAACAACCAACATTAATTCATAGATTATTTTTCTATTATTCATGTCCTCTTTCCAGGCCTTATAAGGAAGGTAATTAAAGTAACCAATCACTTTTGTTGTTTTATTTTTGCTTTTTTCAGCCTCTATCTGTCTATGGAACCAAACTCTTTTGCTCAATCCGTTAGAATATTTATTCTATTTGATGGAACAAAACGTTGCCCAATTCTAAAATATAAATAAAACCAATTATACTAAATTGTTGTAATTTCATTGTTGGAAAAAATCAAAAGCTTACAGACTTGATGAAGATGATAGTACTGCTAAGAGGGCCAGCAGTATTGACTGACGATTCTCTTGCTGAGTAAGTATGGCTTTGCTGCTTTTTAAGAGCTTATTTTAATCACCAAGTTCAGAAGCTCGTGGCACAGTGGAGATGAGGAAACATTTTTAGACATAAACTATATATAAATGTAGTAAATTAAACTATAAATATTCAAGTAAGAACTGTAAAACCTAGTATACTACATAACGTCTAGAGGAACTTTGGGAAGAGTTTGTTGAGGATGTGCTTGCAAACATGCTCCAAGCTGAGAGAATCAGAATAGCAGATATGTTCTGAGAAATGAATCTGGAAATGAGCATGTGGCCAGGTTAGGGTGAATGTCTGTATCAGGTTATGGGTACTGGAGTTTATCATTCTTCTACCTCCTTATCTCTACCACATTGCTACCCAAGTCCTAGCAAGACAAAAACAAAGTAGCTGCTTAAAATACGGGATGAATAAATGTCAGAAAAAATCAGTCTTGTTGTAGAAACTAATTAAGAAAGAGTTGAAGAAGAAGCTCCTGTACATTATACTTGAATGCTGCCAAGTGTGTGTGTGGTAAGATAGGCTGAGGGATACAGATTGATTTTTATGTTTATCAGTTTGGAGGCCACTGGGAGAAGCAGAGAAGGAATCGGAGACACACCTGCCCGACACAGCGTTTCTCCCGTCACTCAACCAAGTGTGGCTTCTTCGCTAGAATCACATGCTGGCAAAATCTCTTTTCTTGAACCACATTTTAAATTTTCTAAAGGCTTAGTTTTCTGCAGATGGAACTGAAAAATTATCCAAACTAATGTATTTCAAGAGTAGATGGTGAACTTACTCCTTAGTAAATCCTTGGATTAAAAAGTGGGAAATACCTAGATTTTCTTTTTAATACTAACAAGGGCAAACGCATTTTCACTGGTATGTTGCAAAGAGGGAACGGGGAGAGCAAGCTTCTAAAAGGGTCACTCTTGCTTTAATAAATAAATAACTAAAACACTGCCACCTCTCTATTAAGAATGGCCCTTTGGTAGCCACAGTCACTGGAAGCTTGCAATTTTGCTTTGAGTGTGCAAGTTAGGAACCTTAATTGGTAAATGTCACATCACTGTGGGAGAGGAGTAGGTTCCACTGTGCTACTGCCATCATCAAAAACTGTCAGTATCTCCTAGATGATAAGCTGTAGAAAACCAGAGCATCTCTGGGTCAGTTCCTCTTTTATAAAACAGGACCATAGTTTTCTTTTTAGTATTGATCTGGAACTGGAATCTAATATTGTGTATGCATCTTTAAGTATAATGAGTACGTAAGAAAGGACAAATTCGTAGGTTCATGTTTCAGTTTAGCACCCAATTACTTTTGTAGCATACATCCCCATTCTATCCTGGATTACTTTGTGTTGGGAATATACCAGGTCAATTGCCTTTTAATTAAAAATATTCTATTTCTAAACAAGATGGTAGGAATTTAACAAGGGTTGTTATATTGCATACGCTGTCTTCAAATTAGTTGTTCAGATTACCAGATACAAGCATGCAAAATAGGTTAAAAAAATTAAGCATTAACTGTTCCTTTCAATAATTATTCGATCAATCTTGCATTCTTAGATCTGGTAATCTGGGCAACTTTGCTGAAGATAACAATATGTAATGTAACAGCCACTGTTTATTCCTATCATCTTGGTTTGAAATCCTATATCTTTATTACTGTTTTTGTGTTGTTTTGTTTTTGTCTCTATTGTTGCTACTTTGTTATTGTTGTTTTTTCCCTTTAAAATAAAAAATATATTCTATTTCTATGTCAATTCTCTTTTTTTCACTCAAAATGTTCCAAATATGGCTATCATTATCCATAACAATACTTCAGATTCACTGGTAAATCTCAGGCTTCTGAATCTCTTCTGTTATTTTAACTAAAAGTTTTTTTTTTTTCCATTAGTTCCTATAACACATTGTCTCTATTTTTTTGTTTTTTTTTTTTGCAGTACCAGGAATTGAACTCACAACCTTGCACTTGCCAGGCAGGCACTGTGCCACTGAGCTAAATCCCCAGCACCCTGTCTCTATTTTTTCAAAAGTTGTATTTTGGTGGAAACCATAGGATGGATTATTAATACCTTTTCCACACTCCTTGACTTCCTTTCCTTCAACCATAGGGGCTTTAAAATGATGTTGCAAAACCAGGTCATGAAGATTATAGGGTGCCGTGGCCTGTGGCTTTCTCAAAGTTGTGTGCTTATTTTGACACTTCATACAGGAGAAAAACAAATTTTGTTGTGAAATCCTTCCTGTGATGTGTGCTTGCTATTAAACTTCCCTCCTTTATAGGAACAATTTTCAGGTAGCTGGGTAGGTGTGGAAACATTAGAGTTGTAGTCATTTCCTTTCCAATTTTACTACTTTATATGACCTCAATTTGTTACTTTCTCAAAAGTAAGGAGCAGAAGGAAATGAGCAACGCAGAAACTGAAGGAAAAATAATAATCATTTATAATCTCTATACCAGCTAGTCATTTTTATTCTGTTTTTACCCATTATGTTTGCTACATATTCCAATTTTTTAAGGTTATAGATGAATAAATTAAGCCTTAATATATGAAAACTAAGAAAAAAGTCAGACTCAAAAATAGCATAGAATAGTGGTTACCAGGGGGTGGACTAATTTAGTCAAAACATACAAAATTTTAGTTAGGTAGGAAGAACAAATTCCAAAGACTGATTGTATAAGGAGGTAATTATGATTAACAACAATGGATTGTAATTTGAAAATTACTGAGAGTAGATTTTAAATGTTCTTACAAAGTGCATACATTAATCGCTTTCCTTTAGTCATTCTATAAAGTGCACATATTTCAAAACATCATGCTTACCATATATATATGTAATTTTTATTTGTCAAGTAAAAAATAAACTAAAAGTCAACACGTAGATAAATTTAGTAATTTGCTACAATCACACAGTAAATGTGGTGCTGAGATTGAAACTCATTTCTTTTCAATACTTTATGACCGTATTCATGGTCTCATTCACTACTGTAAGCGGGAAAAGATATATTGTCAGGCACAAGATACGTTTGCCTTTGTCAATTAGCTGGGTAATTTTTAAAAAATATGTTACAGAGATTATCAGTGGTTTTCAGGAACTGGCTCTCATTGGCTCCTTACAGTCTCCAGACACATTTTTTCTTCTGTTTTCAGCAACTAAATGTTGATAGTTAGAAATTCATCACGTTGGGAGGCTTTACACTATGAAAGCTAGCAAAGTCAGTAAATCAGGGCTTCAGCTTTCCCTTCTTTGTGTGGTTGTTAAACATTTACCAGAATATCACTAGCCAAAAACATTTTCACTGAGACTAAAGACATCTTTTAAAACTAATTTCAGATTAATCTTTTTTTGCTATTATGTATTCCTTTGAGAGATGAATTTTCACCTATTGATGTTGAAAATATTTTCATGCTCTTTATGTTTCAAATATCTCTAATAATTAAAAAGTAAAACCCATGAAATTTCTTTTTCCCTATTTTACTCATAGGCCTACTTTGCTCTTGTGTGAAACTGCAAATCCAATGTGTAGTTGCACTAACACCTATCTCATTTCAAGTAATTTGAGTGTCTGTCTGTAGAGAGCTTTTTTCACAATAAAACTTTATTGAAAGACTTGAACATAACTAAATAGCAAGGGCATATCTATGGGAATCATTTAGAAAAGCCAATGCATCAGAGTAGGGGTAACTTCCAATTTTGAGACTATGATTTATATGTAACTTAAAGTATTTTCTAAGCACAAATAAAAAAGACAATGAAGTATAGAGTACTTCTGAGTTATGATAGAAAAGCAAGCTAGTGATTTATCTCAAACCAGGACTATTTATTGTACCTAGTCTATGGCCTACTTGAACATAAAAAAGATTATTTGGGAGACAGCAAGAGAAATTTTTAATTTTTTCAATTTCTATGAGCAAATAGAATATCCATTTCAGACAGGTAAGTTTAGTATGTAAACATTCTAGCCAAGTTCTTAAAATTAATTACTCTTGTGTAATTTTTTCCTTCTTTGTATTAAACATAAATTGGGTCAAAGGCTATGACTCAGGGAATTTCTTTTTAAGAAATGTAGTTCCTAAGTCACCTGACTTGGCATTGAATTAATTTATTAACCAGTAGAAGAGGAAACAACCACGCCACTGCTAAAACTTATTGATAATTGACAGCTTTCTGGTCAAAATTTCAGGAATTTTTGGTGGAAATCGGGTGGAAATCAATTAAGTTGATGGAAGTCATAGAGATAGAAGTAGAACAATTACAATTTATCTAAGAGGTGCCACTAAGTAGGTGTACTGTGGTAAAGAGGGCAACAGGAAATGCAAGGAAAAATGACACCTTGATGAAAGACTTTTCTTTTAGGAGTATGAGCTTTCTCTTCCTTTTAGGCTCTAGGATCTTAGAAATGATAAGTTCAGACAGTGAGCAAAACCAATTTCTAACAGAACCCATATAAACTCCATTTGGGTATAAACACAAACTGCCAGAATGCATTTTCTTCCAAGAGAATAAATAAAATAATTACCAATCAGTGCAAAAGGGACATGGAAAAAATAGAAAAGACATGACCAATGAAAAAGGGACAACAACATGAAACCATCAAAAATTCTCTGGTCCAGGTAAAATGGATCTTGGTATTTATGACAGGTAATTTAAAAATAAGTTAGAGATGCAGACTGCCAATAAACTCTAGGCAACCATAAAGAAGGAACAATAAAAGACGAATCTTAGATAACACACTTAATCTGAATGATAAAATCAACAAAACTTCACACAGGAAGCCCAGATAATCATACATAGTAAGTGCTGAATAATCAGATACCACAATACAGAAAAATCATATGCTAGATAAATCCAATGGAAAAAGAAAGAAATACAATTATAGAGGGAGCTTTAATATTTGTCAATAATTAAAAATAGACCAAAATATAAAATATGAAAGTATTGACTATAAGTTGAACTTTTTTATTTTAAAGAGAAAAGAACAAAAAAAGTAACAAAAACAAAGACAAAATCAAACAACACAAAAACAATAAAAACAATAGAGAATTTCAAAAAGAGATGATAATAAATCAAGAATGGTTGTTGTATTATGTATTATAACCTTCAAAGTAGTTGCTCAGATTCCAGACATAGGCTGGAAGATGGATCGGACAATTAAACATTAACTGTTCCTTTAGTGCTGCACTTGGTGTGTAATTTGCTGTTTGCAAGTGTACAGTGTAACTCCACACCAATTAAGTGCATGTACACCAAAAACCAAACCTTAGTTAGGCATCTTAGTTGGAAATATGCTGTCTACATTTTCCAGACACAATACAATATTAAGACTAAGCCTCAGTTGAAGAGTTAAACATCAAAAACGCCAATCTTGAGATTTAAAACAACTTCTTCAAAATAACTTGACCCAGGTACAGTAGTGTGTGCCAAGAGTCCCATCTATTGAGGAAGCTAAGGTAGGAGAATCTCTTGAATTCAGAAGCTGGAGACTATCTTGGGCAACATAGTGACATGTAAAGCAAACTAATAAACAAACAATAGCAGCAATAACAAATACTTTGGAGCAAAGACCACAGTAATCTCATTGTTGTCTTAATTTGCATTTCTCTAATGATCAGTGATGCTTAGCATTTTTGCATGTATTTATTGACCATTTTTATTTATTCTTCTGTAAACTGTCTATTCATTTCACCTGGCCATTTTTTGATTGGGTTTTTTATTTTATGGGGGTCTTTTAAAAAATTTCTTTACATTTTCTAGATACTAGTCCTACAGTTATACCAGGAATAACTAGCAAAATATTTCCTGTTATGTAGATTGATTTTCACTCTGTTGATTGTTTCTTTTGTTGCAGAGAAGCTTTTAAATTTGATATGATCTCTTTTTTTGATTATTGCTATTATTTTCTGTGCAATCAGGGTTCTGTGAAGAAAGTCCTTGCCTATATCTATAATTTTGAGTTTTACCTATTTTATCTTTCAGTGGATTGTGTTTCTGTTTTAACACATTTCTTTGATCTAATTTGATTTTAATTTAGAAGATGGTAAGAAATAAGGATATAGATTCAATCTTCTGCATGTAGATAACTAGTTTTCCAAGCACCATTAATTAGAGAGTGTCTTTACTATAGTTACAGTTTTGGTCCCTTTGTCAACTATCAAATAGTTGAGTGTGCTTGGGTTTGTTTCTGCACTGTTTATTCTGTTCCACTATTCTGCATGTCTGTTTTTGTGCCGTTACCATGCTGCTTTTATCACTGTAACTTTGTAATATAACTTCAAGTCCAAAACTGTGTTGCCTCTGACTTTATTCTTGTTACTCAGGATTGCTTCTGCTATTATGGTTCTCTTTCGGTTCCATATAAATTTTAGGATTGTTTTCCCCAGTTCTGCCAAAAAAATGCTGTTGGTGTTTTGATTGGGATTGCATATCAATTTTAGAACTACAACCACTTTGGCTATATTGGTTCTGCCTGTCCAAGAATAGAGGATATCTTTCCATTTTCTAATGTCTTCTTTTTATATCCTTTTTCTGAGAAGTGTAGTTTTCATTGTAGAGGCACTTGACTTCCTTAGGTTATTTCCTACATTTAAGTTTTCTTGTTTTTTTTCCCAATTTCTCTTTTAGTGGGTTCATTCTTAGTATACAGAAATGCTACTGAGTTTTGTATTTTTGATTTTGCTACATTACTGAATTTGGTTATTAATTTTAAGAGTGGACTTTTTAAGGCTTTATATATAGAAAATCATGTCATCTGAAAATAATGATTATTTCAGTTCTTTATTTCCTAGATATATTCTTTTTATTTCTTTTTCTTGCTTAAATGATCTCAGAATATTTTGAGTAGTATATTGAACAGGAATGCTGATAATGGACTTTTTCATTTTGGGGAAAGTTTTCAGTTTTTCTCCATTTAGTATGATGTTGGCAGTAGGTTTGTCATAAATAGCTTTTATCAGGTTGGTATAATTACCTTCTATATTTATTGTCTGCAGTGTTTTTATTATGAAAGGATGTTAGAATTTGTCAAAGGGTTTTTCTGCATCTATTAAGATGATCATGGGATTCTTGATTTGCTTATGCTGAACAATCCTTCCATCCCAGGGATAAAGCCTACTTGCTCATGATGTATATGTATTTTTTTAAGAGCAGAATATATTTACTGAGGGAAAGAAAGTGTCTCTCTGACAGAGCAACAGAAGGGGACTCCAGAGGTCTGCCAAGGAACCTGTCTTTTCTAGAGATTTTTATAGAGCAAATCCACGAGGTGAGGTAGGTCAAAGGAGAGGAAAAATGGGATGTCAAAATGTGGGCATGAGGTGGGACAAAACTACAGTCAGCCAATAAGTTTACAAGTACAATTGTTCAGGTAAAATTGATTAAATCAGGATCAAATGGGGAAGTGAGTCACCTAGCAAGCAGACATGAATACAGAACAGGGGCTTTTCCTGTAGGGGTTGTGTTACTTACTCTTCCTGGCTTCTTCAAGGTGATTGATATCTATTTAGAATATTAATCCCTGATATCCATCCATAGGGAGGTAAGTGGGTGCATTTGTTTTATCTTTTTATCTTGAGGTCTGGCCTACACGGAAGTGCCTGTCCATGATGTATGATTTTTTCTGAGTATGCACTGCATTCTGTTTGCAATTGTCTTGTTGATGGTTTTTATTTCTATATCCATTAAAAAGATTGTTCCATAGTTCTTTTTTTTTTTTTTTTTTTTTAGCTGGATCCTTGTCTAGCTTTGGAATAGGGTAATGCTAGCTTCCAGGAATGACTTAAGGAGTACACCTTCCCTTTCAACTTGATTAAAGAGTTTCATGTATATTAGCATTAGATCTTCCCTTACATTTTTGTAGAATTCAGCAGTGAATATATCCAGACGTGCGAGTTTCTCAGTTGGTATGTTTTTATTGTTGTTTCAATTTCATTGCCTGTTATTGGATTATTTAGGGTTTTAAAATCTTCTTTACTCAGTTTGGTAATCCATATATATCTAACAATCAATCCATTTCTTCTGAATTCTCCAATTTGTAAGTAAACAGTTTTGTGAGCTAATTATTGATAATCTTTTTTATTTTGGCAATTTCCATTGTGATGTCAGCCTTTTCACTCCTAACTGCATTTATTTAGGTCTCTCTCTCTCTCGCTCTCTTTAGTTCGACTGGCTATAGGTTTGTCTATTTTGTTTATTTTTTCAAGAAACCAACTCTTTGATTTATTGATTGTTTGTAAATATTTTTGGTTTTAACTCACTGATTTCTGCTCTGATCTTCATAATTTCCTTCTTTGCAGCAAGTTTGGGTTTGGACTGTTCTTATTTTTCTAGGACCTTCATGTGTATCATTAGATTATTGGTTTGGGCTTTGTTTTTGTGATGTGGGCATTCATAGCCCTAAACTTTCTTTCTAGGAGTAATTTCATTGTGTCCCATAGATTCATGTATATTATACTGACATTAACACTTAGTTCTAGAAACTGTCTTATTTTTTCCTTGATTTCATCCATAATGCATCATTTATTAAACAGTGCATTGTTTAATTGCCATGCATTTGCATACTGTTTCTGTTTTCTTTTGTCACTGATTTCTAGTTCCATTACACTATGATATGATAATGTGCATGGTGTAATTTCAGTTATTTTGCATTTACTTAAACTTGCTTTTTTGACTAGTATATGCCCTATTTTAGAGAAACCTTCAAGTGCTTCTGAGAAAAATGTGTATTCTATTGTTATTTCTACAACAATGTGGAAAATATTAAAATAAAACTATATTTTTATATATTGGAAAATCTGTACAGTTAATGATCTGAAAGAATATGCCTTTTAATTATAAGTGAAAATATCTCAATAGATTATTACTGAAATATAACAGATAATGAAAAGACAAAATACATACTAAAAATAATTCAGAGGAAGATGTAATTTTTCTCAAACATCTTAGTGTTAAGAAGTAACATTCTAGGGGGCTGGGGATTTAGCTCAGTGGCAAAAGCGCCTGCCTGGCAAGCGCAAGGTCGTGAGTTCAGTTCCCGGTACCGGAGAAAAAACAAAACAAAACAAAAAAAAAAAAAAGAAAAAAGAAGTAGCATTCTAAAGCTGCAAGATGCCTGGGCCAAGATGGAATGTGGATTTCTGCCTACCTACAGCACTTGTTTATCAGATAAACTATTTAGTCTCTCTGGGAATCACTTCCTTCCTCTATACATTTAGTCAAATCATGCCTTTCCAGAAGTGAAGATCAAATGTAATACTATATTTGAATGCCATTTTGAGAGCAATCAAACAGTTCATTCTCAAACTACTGTGATTGTGCTCATGGAATTACACATAGTCCTAAATTATTCTTGTAACTACTCAGTTTGTATCTGGGTCAGGCATTCCTCTCACTTTACATTTAGTTATGTGTGATACCATTTTTTGCATGTTACAGGCAATCATAAATGTTTTAATTCAGAAAGCATTTATTTCCCTCCTCTTCAATGTGAACTCTACATATTGGAATCTTATATTGAATTAGGTACCTTTTTTTGGGAAAAGTAATGCTTCAATACCTGACACTAGTTTTAAGGTAAACTTCCTTAGTTACTGCAGAAGTAATGTCTATTTAAAATTTCATAAAGACAAAACACTTGTACACTTTTTCAAAGCACAACAATCTTTTATAAATTTGTATTTTAATGTAATACAATTAGATATTAATAAAGAAATATAAAAAACTTTTCTTATTTCTATGAAAAAATAAAACAAAGTACTTACAGGACAATAAGAGTTAATACACTGTAAACCATAATTTTAAAAGAATGGCCAAGATGTTACTCAGAGGAGCCATGGACGAAAAGATTCTCTCGGAATAGTGCAGAAGTTTCTTTTCAGTGAACCAAGAGAAACTAGTAGTATAAATGAAACAAATTAGCACGTATAGTTAAACAGCTTTGAGACAATGGAATAGATAATTTTGAAAACTATTTGACCTTCTCCCTACTTGCTTTTCCTCTGTCTTGCATCTTGCCAAACGAATATGGGAAAGCATGAGAACCTTGGCAAATCTCCCCTTCAGGCCTGAGTGCGACGACAGTGCGCAGGGAAACGGCACGCCTGCTGTCAGTGAGTGCAGAGACCTGAGGAAGGGAAATGAGCGTGGGCATGGGCATTTAATCCTGGCAAACTTCTCCAAACGAGAAAAAGTTTGTTAGTGTTTTAACTCATTCACTTGAAGGCTCTTCCCAGGATTGCGACCATGAAAGAGATACTAGTTTCTTTCACCTGCTATCTATTAAAATTGATGGTGGCAGATTGAACCTAATCAGGAAAAAGAGAGGAAAGAAAGATCCATAGATGAATTTCAGAGAAAAAAATGGTTGTTTGACCACTTGAAATCCAGGTTTCTCTTTTTAAAAGACAAAGTCTCCAAATCATAAAACCTAGATTTAGTGATGAGAGGCAAGAGTACAGAGCTCTGATGCTTTATTTCCATCAGAATTATACAGATTGAAGGGTCCTTGGCTTGTCAAACACGGTTGCCAATATTCCAAAGAACATCTAAAGATCCCTGGAATTATTAGTGCCATGCTGCAGTGGCTGCACCATATAATATGCAGGCAGAAATGGCCATTTTCCAAATCTAGAATTTATTATTGCAACCACTTAATAAAATGTATGGAAAACAGGCAATTACTCTATTCACTATTACTCGTACCGTGTAACTTAGCTACCCTTACTTGCAAGCATGAACCAAATCAGTCTCTTTTGATGTCATCCAGCTATTAGTGCAGTGCTCAGGAATCCCGGCTGAAAGGGTAGTGGCTGTTTTTCAGTGCAGAGGATCAAACCCAGGGTCTTACACATGCTATTGAAGACCGCTGCCACTGATCTACATTTTCAGCCCTTTTCAAGGGTAATTAGAATGCAGAGTCATAAATTAAAATTTTCTCAAAAACATAGGTATATCAGAAAGCAAGGCATTAGCAGATCAGAACATAATTACAAAATATTAAGGGGACTTCTCATGCTTAGCTATTTACATATAACCTTGACTATTTTAATGACATGTTACTTTATATTTAAATAAAATCTATCCCAAAGAAGATTTTACTTAACTTTCTCTATGAGTGTTTTGATACACTAATACATTAATTACAAGATAAAAAGAAAAGAGCACTTCAAGCTGAACTGTAGGAAAAGACCTGAGCCTTGGATAACGTGGAAAGTAAACATTTGGAAAAGATGGGTGGGTATCACTAACTTCTGATTTCATTGAGACAATTTGCTTCATACTGGCCAGCCCTGTTTCAAAATAGATAAAAGATTGATACAAGGGAAATGTAAACCAATATTGCCTTTCTTTTCCCAAAAGAATGCAGTGCAGAAATATCAATTTATAATGTACATTAAAAAAAGGGAGTAGCACACTAGCATGGCTTATTGAATGAGGTTATATAATTTTCTTTCTGTGAGGTTTTATTATAGGTTTTATTTAT
>NW_004955407.1:5624873-5641198 GCF_000276665.1 Chinchilla lanigera
TTATATATATTATATATATATACAAGCAAAATAACCATCTGTCTTGGAGATAGATGGTACAGATGATTATGTTAGGAAGCTCCTGGTTTTTTCTATAATTTTAACTTTGTAAATGAGTTTCAAAGAGTAAAATGTTGGAGAGTCGAGAGAGGATATTTGAGTGGATTTCTAGAAAGTCACTCCCATCCAAGCAGAGCTGTGATGTGTTCAGCTACATGACTTGTTCAGATGCTCTCCAGCTCGGCAACTTTAGAGTCTGCAAGCTCCCTTTTGGTGCTTTTTGTGCCAAGCTCTATGGTACAATCAGTCAGCAGATACAGAGACCAACACGGCTCAGCTCCTGTCTCTAAGGACTCAGGGGCTTCATGGGAAAGGAGCAACGGAAATGAATAAAATGGAAACAGCACATATATGCTCACAAAAGGGCCCTAGCTTATCTAGAGGAATAGTTTCCTTTCTAGTGAAAGAAGAGGTGTTGGAAAGAAAATAAATACAAGACATTCTGGCAAATGACTAAGGATTTGACAGAGAGTAGCACATTTAGAACTGAGTAAAGATTTTAAGCATGGGGCATAACAATCAAAATTAATTGGGTGGCGACATGGGAAAAGTGATTAACAGGGACAAGGCTAGATTCAGGGAGGTGAATGTGGAAGATGTAAGAAGAGTCGGGCCAGGTGTATTGAGTTAAATCAAGCAATGAGTGGTCAGAAGGTACAGCAGGTAGACTCAAGGGACCCAGTGGGAATACACTGGTCAAATTTAAAATTAGGTGCAAAGAAGAATTAAAGAGAAGATATCTGGAAGTGTTGTTGATATGAGTGGTTTAAATAATATAAGTGCCTTAAATATTTAAGGGAGAAAGGTGAGTTTAATCATGAACTTATTTACTGAGCTTGGAGGTCACTGATTGCCCATGTAGTGATCCCTATGGATTTTAGCAAAATGGACAGGTTTGCGTTAGATATGCAGAATGAGTTCAGTTTACCCAAATGTGAGACATGCCTCAGTGAGCTACTCAGCATAACTACTGTCCTTTTACTGGATCATGGCATTAAGTGCCGCTATATGGGAGAGTAAGGAATTTCTTCCTCTTTAAATTTCCTTCCAGGGCTGGGGATTTAGCTCAGCGGCACAGTGCCTGCCTGACAATCACAAGGTTGTGAGTTCAATTCCCAGTACCGGAAAACAAACAAACAAACAAACAAAAAATTTCCTTCCTTTTTCATTTATTTATTTATATATTTATTTTTTGGAATCACTCAAGAGACATTCAGTTTGGTGAAAGTTGTTCTTAATTTTTCTGATCTTCCTTTTTGCTAACTGTTCAAACAAAAACTTCAAGCTAAAGACTTTTAGCCGACAATGAATATCTAATTAAAGTTAATATCACTATTTTTTTTTTGTTATTTTTCATCACCTATTAAGACTGGAAGTGACTGATTTTCCCATTAGCAATAGTGATAATTTTATTTTTACTTATATTTAAAAATAAGACTCAATTTATGAAGAAATTGAAGAACTCATGCAGTACATAGGTATGGAGAATCATGCAGGATATCTGGGCTGGGACTTGGGTATACCAAAAGTAGACCATGAGTGGGAAATGGTAAGGCTGAGGTTCACCTTCACTTTTGGGATAACTGGGGTTCATCTTGTCCTTTGGAGAGAGTAAAAGAATTCATAGCAGCTGTTGAAATTATTTTACGAGCATTCCTGGGAGAGTTTCCTAATTTCCATTGGCTTCAATGAGTCTGTCTATTACTTAAAATTATCTGCAAATATTTGAATCTATACAAACTTTTTTTCCTAGGGACAGATACAGTAGTTCTTTGTGTTTTATTTATTCATTTACTGTATTTTTTTTTGATTCTCAAAGAGATCTTTGAATGGAAGAGAATAAGAAAGTTAGAGTAAACAGAGAAGAGACCTGAGGATGGAAAAGAATCATCGAGTGAAGTAAAATTCCAAAATATAGAAAATGGGCCAAGAGTGATTTCATCGACTTCAAAGAGAAGAGAGGTTTCAGTGGCTGGTAGCCTTGAATGTAGTGATATTCTGACCCTTGCCACAGGAGTTTCATAGGGCTGCAGAGCAGAAGCCAGTCAGGGGTGGGAGAGAGTGTTAATGGAAAGGGAGGAGATGGTTACGGGAAAAAATAGTTTTTTTCCTAGAAACTGACAGAGAAAAAGACTTAGGACTATAGTGATGCGGTTGAGGGAAGTATTCAGGGTAATAATAAGCTTTTACCTTTGTCTTCTGGTCTCGAGGATGGGAGTGACAGGATCTTAATAATACGTTTAGATGGTGGAGCCATCAAACAAAGTAGAGGTTAAAGTCACCAGCGAAGAATGTTTTGTTAAGCAAGGTCCAGACTGGACTGGAATTACTGCGGGGTCCAAAGCAGGGGCAGAGGTAGCTTGACTACAAATGTCAGGGCAGCTGAGTCCCTGAGCAGATAAATGCACAAGAGTTAGAAGTGTCAGGGAGACTCATTCTTGAGAACTTCAGAATTCACAGTAAAGAAAAATAATGCTGAGAGGGAGGGAGCAGGTGGCAGAGGCAGAGTTAATTCTCAGAAGGGCGACGACTGTGCCAGCTGCTAAGGGGAACCAAGCAATCATAAGGAAAGATTCGACAAGATGTCGAGGGTGAAAATGGCACAGGAAACTGAGCCTTTATGGGAGCATCAATGGCAACAGTTTACACAAATGATGCAGGAATACAGAATGCTGAGCAAAGGACCGACCACTGTGTGTGGGATTCTAGGAAATGACACTCTCTTCCTGGTCAAGCCAGTTCCTCCTTTCACCAGTAATTCCAGTGCCCTCCCCTGCCGCTTATTAAAGAAATATGCTCCCACAATTATTCTCTTTATGCTATTGTTAAAAAAATCAACTTTATGTTCTGTGTGGTTCATTCTCACTAGTTTAATGCAGACATTAATAGCTTCCACTTTAAAAGCAAATCTCCATGCCTCCTCCAGCACCTTTAATCTTCTTCTGAAAAGTTCTTTAATGTTATTTAGAGTGCTCACTTCCTCACCACCCCATCCTTTCTTTTCCCTTATTTTAAGTTACAAATACTTTTCAGATTTATGAATAATTTTTTAGAGATTTAAGTAGCAATCTGCACGTACATAATTCAAAGGAATGAAAGTATATACAGACGTCCATTTCCTCTCATTATATGTCCTACCCCGCCACTTTCCCTTTCTGTAGGCAAACACCATTATCTCCTGTTTTTTAAAACAGATTTTTATATACAGATCCATTTTTCCATTTTATCTGGTAAATGATAAGTACTATTGTGCAACTTTTTCCTTGCTCTATATAGGTCAAAGATCTTTTCTTTTCAGTACATAGAAAGCTATCTTAATAATGTTAACAGTTGAGCAGTATTCTGTTGATTGACTACACACATCTATTTTGGTTATTTTCTGTTGTTTGCTTATGCACAAAGCTGTTTTGAACAGATGCTATTTTACTTAAATATATCTGTAAGATAAATTCCTATGATTGAAATCATTAGGTTGCAAATAGTTATTTAATACTCATCAATCCATCTGTAGCCATTCCCATTTTGATTGAAATAATACCTATGTATGCTGTGGTAGCTTGGATACTGAATGCCCTGTGAAGATGCATGTGCAGCAGGCGTTGGGAGGTGGTGGAGCTTGTAGAAGGTATGGCCTAGAGGAAGGAAGGTAGGTCTTAATGGCCTGCACTTGAGAGGGACACTGGGAGCTGGACCCCTTCCTATCTCTGCTCCCGGGGCACTGTGAAGAGAACAGGTCTCCACTGCACACTCCTACCACTCCTGTCTGCCACGTACTACAACTGTGAGGCAAAATAAATATTTCCTCCTTACAAGGTGGTTACCTCAGTTATTTTTTCACAGTCATAGAAAACTAACACAAAGGTCATATAAAGATTGTTCTTTAACGCCTCAGCAAAGTTGAAGACAACAGGCATCACCTGCTTCTTCTTAAAACACTTGTATATTTTGGGTTGCCCAGTATTATACCGTGTGGGTTTCTCCCTACTCATCTGTTCTGTCCCAGTTTCCATTTCTTACTCCTAGTCTTGTCAGCGTCTGTGTTCTGGACTGTTCTTTCTCACCTTGATCCTTTAAGTGGACCAACTCCTGAAGTTGTTTAATAAGATCCATTTGCTATTGATGCCAGTTCTCCGCGGATGACTCACACATTTTCATCCCTAGCTCTGACTTTGTCTCCAAGCTCGGTCTCCACAACCCTTGTGATCTCTGAGTCCGGGGATCTAATAAGCTGCTCGGAACTTCACTGTTCTCCTTTGGCTTCCCATAACACTTGGTGACTAATTCATTATTCCAGTCACTTTGGTTATAATTCTGTACATGAGCCTTGACTGCTTTCCTTCCATCAACAACAGCATTAATCTATCCTCAAGTCTTCTCCCCTTTACTTCCAAATAAATCCAGGATTCAGTCACTTCTCAATTTTCTGTTGCTGTCTCTGGTTACAGGGTAGGCTGAGAAGCTCTCGTGGTTTCTTAACAACCTTCTCCAGCCTTCTCTTCTTTCCCGAAGGTAATCTTCATGCTCTAGCAAGAGGATTTTCATAAGATGCTTCCTGCTGGAATGCTTTCATGTCTTCCCAAAGGCATGGAAGCAAACAGAAATTCCATATTTTGGATTTAAAGGCCACATACTATTTCTGAGAGAAGGAAACATCACAAATTATAGATGTGAGCAGATCTGTCCTGTTTCTCCTTCTTAACACTTATGTGTACGTGTATAATTTTTGTTGACAGATGTTCATTTCTAAGCTCTGAAATATTTCTTATTCTATATTTTCAAGTGGAGGAATCATTCCTGTTACAATTTTGAGTTTTCCAGTAAGTACTTAACTTTTAGAGCAGAAACTAGTATTTCTTGCCTGTTTAATGTAAGGGTAAAGGAATAGAAAAAGCAAGATTGTTTTACATTATCCATTTATTATTGATATGCCAGAAAGTGTCCTTCAGACATCCTTGAAATGATTTAGTAATAGTTAATGAAATTCAAAAGGAACCAGCTATGTGAGATTTTAAAAACCTTCAAACTACTACTATTATTTCCAATAAAGTTTGGAAGTTATGGGGGAAAGAAAGCATATATGTCTAATTTTTTTTTTGTCTTTTTGAGACAGGGTCTCACTATGCAGTTCAGGCTGGCCTTGAGCTCACTTTGTTGCCTAGGCTGGCCTCAAACTCACAATGCTCTTTCTGCCTCAGCCTCCCGAAGGCTGTGATTACAGGTGTGGGCCACCACACCTGGCCTTTTATGTCTAATTTTAAATTAAATTACTTTTATAAGCAGCTTTATGATAATCCTTGTAAGAATGACATGTCTAAGAACTTTATAAATCTAGATAAGTAATACATGTATTTTTTTAAAATAATTGAAAGAGCTACCCACACAAGTGTGCTTAATCCTAACCATGCATAAAATTTACCTAATATGGCAAGGTGACAAAAATTTGTTTTTATCGTTTGTTTTCATTCCAATAAATAGAGATTTTTATAAACTGTAGAAGGGGAACAGCTCTTAAACCTACTGGCTCTGTCCTAAGCCAAAGTTTTTTCCGAGGCTTAAACAAATGACACATGCTAACTAATGAGCGGATAGAAAATATACTAACATTTTTCGGAAGAAAATAAGTCACTTTTGATACCTAGGAACTCCTAAGGTACTACCAGGAAAGTATCCCGTTTGTTCTAGAAATACACGACTTTGGTCCTTCGCGACGTTCCAAAATCTAGAAAACCACTTTTGATTGGAAATAGGGAAAAACTGCTTTCATGATCAAGATTGACTTGAAGTAGAGAATGAATTGGGCCGAGGGAAGCAGGAGCTACACTTTCCTTTGAGGTAACCAGAAGTGCTGATGCTGGACCACCTTCAGAGTTTCGGGGAGCTCTGAGGCAATGGGAGTCTCGCTCAGGTTAGCGTCGGCGTGGGCAGTCTCTCTCCAACAGTGACCGGCTGTGAGTCTGGTCCACCTCCCCCGCAAACACGGACGGAGCACAGTGAGTGCAGTTAGGGTTAGATTATCGATCACCAGGGTGAATTTCAAACATCTATGTGTAACGGGAACTGGCACGGAACGTGCCGTGAATTTGCACCACTTTGCTGGTTTTAGGCATAGCACACCCACTAGAATGCGATCAAACAGCAAGAATTAAGTAGTTGCTCCAGAGAAAAGGACCGGAACGGCGTCCTACCTGCTTCTGTCCTCTTAACCGCACACTTTACAAATCATCCTTCTTATACTACAAGGTGCTTGGGAAGTGCTGCGCCTCAGGGAACACGACCTCTACAGCACCGCAAGGGCCTTCCGAAGTGCGCGGGGGCGCACGTTCTGTGTCCTCCCAGGGTCCTATCTGGCCACTTTTATGTAAACGACACAAACCCGAAATAAAACACCGAGTGTAAGGCATTCGAAATGCCAATGTCTGCGTGTCCTCTTCCTCTTCACCCCTTCATTTCATTCCTTACTTTGAAGGCACACGCTGGCGAATCTTTAAGCCCCTGGGGGGGGGGCGGGAACCCCAGGAAGGACCTCAGTCTCCCGGCCCCGGGTTGCCCGTTCTTAGCCCCATCGCGCCTCGGAGCAGGACGCTGCCCACAGCCCTTCCTTGGTCAAGACCTGCAGTGGCCGCGGCACTTGGCTCTTTCTCACCCCTTTACCCCGGGAATCAACTTGGAAAACTGCAAATTTCCAAGAACTGTGGCTTCTCTCAGCCTCTCACTCTCGCCATCCCTTCCCCGGGCCCTCCGCAGACCCGCCGGTGATAAACACTCAAAGGCCCCCGAGCTTCCAGCGGCGGGCTCCGGCCGGCGCCTCACCTCTGCTGGTCCCCCGGAGACTCAGGCAGGGGCGCCCGGACCTGCGCCTCCCTGGGACGCCGGGGCTCGAACCACGTCCCTCGCCCTCGGGTCTGCGAGCAGACCCGCCCCCGCAGCCTGGAGCACCTGCTCGCGCAGCACCCGCCGGCTCCCCGAAAGTTCGCCCGGGGGAGCAGCGGCTAAGGACGGGAGGGGAAGGGAGATTTTTGAATTCCGGAGCTGCTCCACCGAAGTAGCACAGGAAGGTGGTGTCGCCTGCCCCTGGGTCTCCCCAGCCCCTCGGCAGGGAGCCGGACCCGGCGGGGACCGGGCCCCCCTTTCCACCGCACCCGACTCGGCGCGCGCTCCCCCGCGTCTCGCAGACACTCGTACTCACCCCCTCGCGCCCTCAGCCGTCCGCGCGCAAGGTGACCCTGTCCTGGGTGGGGGGCCCCTGGGCTGCAGGACCGGGCTGCTGGGGGGCAGCGAGCGCGGCTCGGCCTGCACGCCTCCCTCTCTGCTCCCGGCCGTCTGCTGCTCCGTCTCCGACTCCGCTCTGACTGTGCTCGCCGCCCCCCACCGCCCTCCCCGCCGGTGCGCGAAGAAGGGCCGGGAGGAAAAACCCCGTCTCTCTAATTTGAGCGATACCTTGGAGATTATCTGTGCATAGAATCTGGAAGTGACGCGAGCACCTTTCTGAAGGCATCCAAAATAGCACCGCTCTTATTTCCTTTAACTTTTCCTCTTGCGTCTCCAGGCTAAGGAGAAGTTAAGGTCAGATAAGGAAGGGCGAGGAGCGCTTTGACAGCAGTTTGGGAAGGGGATTGTGAGCCGGCCCTGTGGGTGGGGTCGGAGACCTGTTCACCCACAATCTTACGGGGTAGGTATTTCCTGAACAAGAGTTGGGTTTGGGGGCAAGCCAAGGAAGACAGGCCAAATGATCAAGTCGAGGTTTACCCTATCTTATTCTAAGACTTCTCTGGTGATTTATCCTGGAGCTGCTTTACAACACATCTGTACTAGTGAGACCTGAATTTGACCTTGAAAGAGTACCTTTCCTTATCCTGGTATTAAATCTTTCCCCAGAAAAGCGTTTTATAACCCTGTAAACAGGGTTCGGTTAGTGTACCCGAAATTCTCCAAATCTGCTTTGACTGATCCTAGAAACTTAATGTTTCTTGGAAGACAGCAGCCTCCAGTGCTAGGAGGAGTGGTAGGGTTTCCCACAGGGAACCATCCCCACCCCCGAGTTTCATCTGGGCCTCCTTGTCCAAGATTCACATTCCAAAAAGGTATTTATGCCACAAGGTCCTTTCTGCCTTCCCAGCTACTACACTTCCTATAGACCAAACTTGTGTTTTCCATTCCATCTTCCATATGGTGCTGATGTCAACCTTATACCCTGGAGCTGTGTGTCTAAATGAGACACTGTTTGTAAATATAATGCGTGGCACTTGGTAAATTCTAGTTGAATTATGGCTAATGACTTCCAATTCCTGTATCAGCATTTATTTCATGTTTTCATAATTCCATCTGCCAAAACTTAAACCCTTTACAGATATATAAGGATGAGGTTGTGGCTACTTATTTAGGGACATGCATGAAAATAATTCCAGAGGAAGTCAAGATTTAAAACATTCTTAAATGAATACAGTTACTTCCTTGCAAGATTTGATACTGACCACTTTCATTGTACATTTGTATGCAACAGAATTTGTCACAAATCTTGTAGGTGACAGCCATAGTGAAAGTACAAGGTTACACAATCTCAACAAGAACATTAAGCAAGTCTTCACCTTCTACAGTTTCTGCAATGACAGTGCAAAGAGCAGGTTGGCCATCAGGGGTGCACAGATGCTCCAAAGTTGTCTGTAGCAGATTATGGTCTATTTAACAGTGTAATAAGAACCAATTTAAAATTTGGAGCATTGAAGTCCAGAACCTTGGAATGTTTCCAGACGGTATGTATGAACTGGAGCAAATGCATTTAATAATCGGGTAATGAATTTAGGATATATGTTCTGTTAAATGAAGGTATGAAAAAGACCCTGCCTATAATCCAAGCGGGAGATCTAAGGTTGCAGTTGCTTCTGCTGTTGCTACTGCAGCAAATGAAATTGCCGAGGTGTCAGTGATGAAAATGCACCTTGCATGCATCAACAGACCTTGTGCCCTAGAGGTATTCCATTGCTATTCGGTGCACAGAGGCTTCACCTAGCAGGCAGGGCAGTCTTAGCACTCAGTGAAAGCTTCTCTCAGTGACTAGGGTACACTACAGATGAAACATCTAGGTCACTTATTTGGATATTGGACTGCATTGTAGAGGTTTCAGTCTCAGTGAGAAAGAAACTGGAATCTCAGACAGTTCTGGAGTTCAAGAAGAATTAAGACATCCCAGACAAATTATATTTGAAAACTAAAGGAAAATTCCAGAAAATGTCAAGCCTTAAGGGTCTTGTTTATTTGAAATTTTAAATATGCAGAATGAGGAAGATGTGTCTTAATAGGCAAAGCTCTGTTTTTTGAGGTTTTGCCAGAAAGGAGATTTTTATTAAGGAAAATTGGTCTGTTTTGATAACCTTGATCTCTGTTTAAGACTAAATTGAAGTTCTTTTGTTTGTTTCAAATAAGCTGACTGCGCTGTTAAAATAAATGGAAAAGCCAGGCATAAAGAGCACTATTAAGCAAAAAGCTGAGAAGTTGTGAAAGGATGTAGGTAATGTAGACAGAATTCGTACAGGTAGTACAGACCTAAACGATTTCACCTTTGCTAAAATGGCTGATGTTTTCTTTGAGTTATTAGGGAAAAGTTCCAGAAGACTAACCTGACTTCATAGATCCCAGAAGTTAGATACACTGAGTAATTCCATGGCATCAAAGGGTCAAAATTTGGGAGCTTTATTCTGATTACCATTTTTCTATTTTGGAAAAAAATAATGTAGAGTGAAAGAAAATTATAAATAAAATAAAGGTAATTAAGTAAACATCCCCTCCCTGCCTTTATTGGAAAGATATTTTTGCAGTTATTCAGATTGGTTTCATGCATTCATTAAGTTCATCAGATAATTGCTTAGCTCTTCTTTTGGAAGAAAGTCAAATGAAAAGATGTGAGAATGTTGAATAAATATAATTTAATAATTCCATAATACACAGAAGAAGAGTGATTTGGAAATAATTCTTATTATAAGATAATATTATACTTATACATAGATAATATCCTCAGGCTAGTTTCTAGGTAGTACTGTCATATCTAAAGCACTAACCAAAAATTGGGTTTATAATTTGGATTGATTCTTTAAATCATTAAACTTTTCACTCTATTTAGATAGATTTATGAGCTTTTTACGAGACATACACACTATGATATAGCAGAAAGACTGGTGAGTTAGAAGGTTCCAGGTCTGTCGCTATGAAATAATTACACATTTGTTGAATTAAGCTGCAATTTTATCTCTAAAATTGGGCAGATGAGTAGTGAACAAAATGAATACAAACATCAGAATGATTTCTTATCTGTTACCACATTGTTCTTTGGCTCTAAAACTTAAAGAATTATGACACAGTATTTTGTACACTATGTGTCTTGACAAAAATGTTGACAAATACTTCATGTGTATAAACAAATAGTTACTAAGTCTACTGAGAGGGTATAATAGACAACAGCTGATTAATAGTATCAAGTCAGCTAAAACTGACTCTAATGAAACTATATTACTATTGAATCAAATCTTCCATGTAAAAATCCAGACTAGTTCATGAGACAGTCAGTGTCAATAAATTCATGCTTCTTAATAATTTTATTGAATTTTTTATCTTAAAGAGAAAAAACAAAATAACAACAACCAAGGCAAAAATGATACAACACAAAAGCAATACAGAATTTCAAAACAAGGTGATAGGAAGTTAAAAATGGTTGTTATGTTACGTATTGTTGTCTTCAATGAAGTTGCTCAGATTACCAGATGTAACAATGCAAGGTTGATCAAATAATTAAAGAGGATAAAAAATCATTAAAATGGTACAGATTTTCACTAATCAACACTGGTTGTTATATTGTGTATTGTTATCTTCAAATTAGTTGTTCAGATTATCAGATATAAGCATGCAAAGTTGGTCAGAAAAAGAAACATTTGAGCATTAACTCTTCATTTCAATAAACCAATAGACATCAGCAGTACAATTATTCCAGCTATTCTTATATATCTATATTTATTTTCCCTTCCTTCTTTCTTTTCTCCTTTTCCTCAACCCAGTTGTTCCTTTCCTTTGAGCAGCTTCTTTCCTTTCCACAATATCTATTGTACCTTTTGGGTTTTATTTACTTTTTCAGGTTCTTACACTAGGGAAACAAAATGCTGCAGGAGCTGTAGAGAAAAAAGAACGCTTCTCCACTGTTGGTGGGAGTGTAGACTGGTGCAACCACTATGGAAATCAGTGTGGAGATTCCTCAGTAAACTAGGATTAGAAGTCCCATTCAACCCAGCTATTCTCCTTCTGGGTATTTTTCCAGAAGAATTGAAAACATCATACCACAGCGATATATATGCACCCATGTGACAAATAGCAAAATTTTTCATAGCAAAATCTTGGAAACAACCCAAATGCCCATCAACTGAGGAATAAATAAAAACGATGTGGTATTTTAATAGAGTATTACTCAGCTATACAAAAATAAACTTGAGGCTTTTATAGGAAAATGAATGTGATTAGAAACCATACTCATAACTGAAATAAATCATACCCACTTGCTAATAATTTTGATGATATTCTGTTATATTATCACTGTATTTTACCTATAGCCATTATATATTAGTCTCAATATTTTTAGTACCGTTTCACAATTTTTCAAATATTCTGTACTTTGTAAGGCAATAAGAAACTGTAGCATGTCTGCATTTAAGAGACAATGAAGCAAAAAGTCATGAATAAAACTTGCACTAGAATTGAAATAACTTGAGTCTTACCTTTACTGCATCATTAACCTGTTTGATGATTTAAAGAAAGTATTTAATTTCTTCCAACTTTAGCTTCTTAAAACTTAATATGGTAATAAGCCAATTTTAGTTATCTCTAGAAGTCACCTGGAATGCACTGGGATACAATGTGTGGACATTCAGAAAATAAAGAACCACACAACATAAGATCAAATTTATGGAAATAAAGCTAGAATGAAATCAGGAAAAATCCACCAAGAAATGACACTTAATGAAGTATTTTGGAGACTGCTAATCTTTTGATTAGAATCATATTGTGTCATCACATATGTTATGGTTTGTGTCTAGATGTCCCTCTAAAGCCTCTCGCAGTCATGGGCTGGCTTCAAAATCAACCCAGTTTTTGACTGATTCGTGGTCCAGTGCTGGGATTATGGGTGCGAGTGCTACACCCGCCCTGGGGTGGGGACTCTGCATATAAGGGAGGGAATGAGGTTTGCTCTTCCTGTTGCTTCTTCCTTTTGCTCTTGCTGCTCTTGCTGTCTTCTGTTGTCATGAACTGTTGCCTTGGAGCCAGCTGAGTATGGACTGAAACTTCCACAAACTGTGAGCTAAGTAAACCTTTCCTTTCTTAATTCTGGGCATCAGGTATTTTGTCCCAGCAATGACAGAAAAATAACCAAGACACCATACCAAGCAAATTTCAAAGTGAAAGTATTTTGCACAAATGTAATTTGTTGTAGCTTCTGGTAACCTGAATAATGTGCTTTGCATGCATTTGTACCATCAAGTACTAAACCAATTGGAGTGCCCCACCTATACTAGAATGAAAATGCTAGCACGTACTTGGAGCATGTGGGGTTTTCCTTTTCTTCACAGTATGTTTTTGATAATTTCTATATAGATGTAGTCAGACAGATAATGCCAGTAAAAAGAAAAATGTTTTTGAAAACTCATGGTAAAATCTTATACTGTATCATTGCCAGTTCTTACATGTAAATTAGGCTTGAATATATTTAATGTATACTCTTGGAATTTTATTAGAACAAATGAGTAAATTCAGTGTTTAAAATGGAATAAATTTACCCCAAATATTAGTATTTAGGAGATTAATACATGTTCTTGATAAAGAACAAATTATACTTAAAAAATGTTTATATATACATTTTATGAATATTAAATGGGATAAATTATCATCTTAATGTGACTGTTGATGTATTATTATTGCTTAATTAAGTGGAATTCTTGCAGGCTTTAGATGTAATTTATCAAAAGATTTATGCCAATTCTTTTTTTTGTTTTAAAGAGAGTAGTAAAAGAAAGAAAGAAAGGGGCTGGGGGTTTAGCTCAGTGGCAGAGCACCTGCCTGGCAAGTGTGAGGTCGTGAGTTCGATTCCTGGAATTAAAAAAAAAAAAAAAAAAAAAACAGAGAAAGAAAGAACAATAGCAGTATACCAACATCATAAACATACACAAAACAAAACAAGAATGTTAAAAGTGATACAGGGTTTCAAAACAAAATGATAAGAATTAACAGTGGTTGTTATATTACATATTGTTGTCTTCAACTAAGTTGCTCAGATTACCAGATGTAAGAATGGAAGATTGTTTAACCATTTAATTTACCTGAATAGAAAGAGCTGAAAAGTGAAAACTACAAAAAAAAATGCAGCTGGAGATTAATATCAGTGAACTCTGCTGATATAGTTGGAGTCCTACTAAGAATATGAGGGGTAGATGGTTTCTTTGTGGTAGACTTCACACATATAGCTATTTGTTTTTAAATAGAGAAAAAATTTTCAATATTTTAGTTAAAAATTTACCTTTTAAAAAGTATATGCAATATTTGTATATGTACTTGAATTAGTTTATTTTAGAGTAAATTTTAATGCTGCTTTGGGGACTAGGTTCTCCCAAATGTTAAATTTAAAAATTTCCACTAAAATAAACTATATTCATCTTATTTTATGATTAATCACAACTTTTGTAATCATGTGTGTAAGTATATTATATCTCTTTTCCTCTGGATTCTGAGTTATTTTGAAGATAAACTATTTTATTTTCATTTACCCTTAGTGATTTGCCTAGTGTCTCGAAATCAGAAGATTTGCTGAAATGCAGACAAGACCAAATTATTAAGTACTGTGGTGTAAATGCTTTTGTTTGTGAACAATTTGGTTCATAAACAGAAGCATTTGGCCAACTTTTGTTTTTGTTTGAGAACTCTGCATCAGGTGGTGAACAGGGTCGTGGTGGCTACCTTTCCATATAAACGCAAACATGTGCATGTTTTCCAGGATTGTTGGAATGAATTAAGTTCATGAACCAAGGTACCATTGTATATATATTTAACTTTCTTATTTAAAAAAACCCTGCGCCATATATGTTTTCAGTTCTTTGTCTTTCTTCCTCTTGCTTTCTTTTTTTCTTTTTTTCTTTCTTTCTTTCTTTCTTTCTTTCTTTCTTTCTTTCTTTCTTTCTTTCTTTCTTTCTTTCCCTCTCTTTCTTTTCTTTTCTTTCTTTCTTTTCTATTCTTTTCTTTTTCTATTTTCTTTCTTTTCTTTTTATTTTTTGATGCAGGAATTGGATCCAAGGCCTTTTCACTGAGCTAGATCTCCAATCATTTTATTTTTTATTTTGAACAAGGGTCTCACTAAGTTGCTCAGGAAGAACTCAAAACTTTTGCTTCTCCTTCCCTAGTTCCCCAAATACAAGGGTTATAGGTGTACACTATTTCACCTAGCTAGGCAGTCTTTCTATGTGAAATTTATTTTATAGTTTTTTTTTTAATCACAAAGGATGTTGAAGTTTTCCAAGTGCTTTAGGTGCATATAGTAAGGTGATCATACAGCTTGTGTTCTTTATTATGCTAGTGATATTTTACCTTTATTGATTTGTATATAATGCATCATCTTTGGATACAGGCATAAATCTCTTGATCTTGGTGAATGATTCTTTTAATATGTTGTTTAATCAATTTTCCAGTATTGTCTGAGGATTTTTGCATCTATGTTCATCAGGGATATTGGTTTTTAGTTTTCCTTTCTTACAATATCCTTTTCTGGCTTTGGTATTGAGGTAGTACTAGCCTCATAAAAAGGTTTAAGTAATTCTCTCTTCAACTTTATGGAAGAGATTGTGAAGGATCAGTATTAGTTCTTTAAATGTTTGGTAGAATTCACAATTGAAGTCATTAGGTCCTAGGCTTTTCTTTGTTAGGAGA
Source organism: Chinchilla lanigera (assembly GCF_000276665.1). NCBI lineage: Eukaryota > Metazoa > Chordata > Mammalia > Rodentia > Chinchillidae > Chinchilla > Chinchilla lanigera. Next base: position 5,639,880 of record NW_004955407.1, read on the forward strand.
CCTTTCATTATTGGTTCAATGTCTTTACTCATTATTACTCTGTCCAGATTTCCAGTGGGTTATTTTAAAATTTTCTTTGATGGCATACTGTGACTCTTTAAAATTTTATGAAGTCCAATTCATCCATTTTTTAACTTTGTCTTTTATACGCTTTGTGTCATATCATATAAGGCTTTGCTCAATGCATAATGATAATGACTTCATGATAACTCTCTTAAAATGTTTGAAGGTCTTACATTTAGATATTTGACCCATGTTGATTTAATTTTTGTGTATGGTATAGAGATGGTGTCCAGCTTTAATCTGGATACCTAGTTGATCCAGCACTATGTCTTGTAAAGATGATGGTTTTTCTTTCTGAATTGTCTTAGCATTTTGTGAAAAATCATTTGATCACATATGTAAAAATTTATTTCTGAGCTCCCTACTATTAATCTTTCTATGTTATCAAACATATATCCAATAGCACACCTCTGATTATGCTAGTTTTGTAGTAAGTTTCAAAATTGGAAAGTGACACTTTCAAGTTTGTTCTTTTTTATTGCATAGGCTACTTTAATCCTTTGAGTGTTCATTTAAATATTAGAATAAGCTTATAAAATATTTAAAGAAAGCCAATTAAGGTTTGATATGAGGTTTGATATAAGGTTTGTAATGAGGATAAATCTGTTAAGTCAACTTGGGGAGTATTGTCACCTTAACTTTACTAGTCCTCTTATCCTTGGATATAGACTGCTTTTCCATTTATATAGGTTTTCACAAATTTTTATCAACACTCTTGTTTTCAGCTGTAAGCTTTCATTTCTTTTATTACATTTTTATTAAATATTTTTACTGTTTTTATCCTACTATAAATGGAATTGTTGCTTAATTTCATTTTTTTGAATTGGTTATTATTAGTACATAGAAGTACAGTTGAATTTTATGAATAAATTTTCTTTAGCCTGTAACTTTGCCAAACTCTTTCTGTAGTTCTAATAGGCTTATACTAGAGATTTTGAACATTCTATGTGAAAGATCCCTAAGTGAAAATAGAGATAGTTTTACTTTTTCCTTCCTAATTGCCTACTTTTGTTTCATTTTCTTACTTACTTGCCCTGGCTAGAATCTCTAGAATTATGTTAGATGTATGTTAGATACATATACATGAGCAATAAATACTTTTGGTATCCCTTACACTCCATTTGATCTTAAGGGAAACAATCTAGATTTTAACATTAAGTGTAATACTAGTGATAAGGATTTCTTAGTTCCTTATATCTAATTGAGGAAGTATCCTTGTATTTTTAGTTTCTGAGAATCTTTTATTATTATTATTA
>NW_004955407.1:5642598-5654946 GCF_000276665.1 Chinchilla lanigera
CCGCTGGTCAGAAGACCGGCACTCCCCGCCCCAAGAATTTTTATTATTAAAGAGTACTAGTTTTATGGGTTTTTATTCTATTGTTATGGTGCACTGTAATACATTAGTTATATTTAAATGTGAAACCAATCTTGAATTCCTAGCATAAATCCACCTTGGTCATTGTGTATGTTTCCAAATGTTGTTGTATTTGGTTTGCAAGACATTTGTTGAGAATTTGTATTCATAGGACAAATTGGTCCACAGTTTTCTTTGCTTGTAATGTCTTTGGTTTGGGGTCAGTGAGTTTGCCTTTATATGATGAGTCAGCACATGACATCTTCGTTTTCATGTTTTGGAAGAGATTTTGAAGAATGCAATTAATTTTTGTTAAATTCATTGTAAGAATATAAGTAAATAGGTGCATGTAAGTTTTCTACAATTCTAAGTTTTGCTTGATAGTTCACACATTTTTATTGACAAACATGTTTATTTAGATATAAATTTTTGGTACATAATTTCTTCAAAATGAAGATATGGGATTTTCATTTTCTAGATATCCAATGGTACTACATTTTCAATAATATTTGTGATATCAAACAAAAATTAGAATTTTGGAAAATGTGTGTCTAGCACTTCTGTTATTTTCACTCTTAAAGGATTTTTTCATGGAATCAGTAGTGACATTAATGAAGGCAGTTGTTTTCATATTATATATTTTTAAATGTCAAGATTTGATAGACATAGCTTAGCAAACCAGTATTTTCCAAATGACCAACACATAATCTTAGAAAGTTATGTATGAGTAGCATATTTTTTTTCCAAAGCTATGCCTTGATAAAATAACTCAAAGTGGAAATGAACATATAAATTTTAGTGTTAAAAAGGTATAAAGTTTGCTATTATGGTTTCTGATTCTACTTTGTAATTACTTTTTAAGAAACTACCACATGTTGAGCATCAATATTGTATCACAAAGTAATAGCCACAATTATCTTTAAATGTTTTAAAAATATTTCTTTTCTCAAAAACATACCTGTAGGGAACTCTATTTTTGTCAAATACTCAAACCAAAAAATAATCACAATATATTGAATATGGAGACATTATAAGAATCTGGTTAGCTTGTCATATTCCAGACATTAAATAAATTTATAAGAATATAAAAGTTACTTCTTATTTTCCATTTTGGGAAAAGTATTCTTTGATAAACACATATCTGTTAAACGGAAATACCTTGGTTTTTGAACTTAATTCATTCCATAATTCTGTGGAAGATGGCCACAGTCATGTTCATCACTCTCTGCCAAGCTTGCAAATGGAAGCAAAATTTTGTGGAATGTTTCTGTTTGCAAACTGAATTATTTGCAAACAGAAGCATTCATGAACCAACGCATTACTGTATTCATATATAATGAACTGATGATAATGGTCATAATGAATTGATTATGGATTGATTATGGTGTTTTCAGATTGGCTAATTTTACATATATATATGTATTTCTTTATGACCTTACCAGTGTGTTTATTCTTAGTGCTGAATAATAATCCCCAGACTAGATGTAGCAAAATGTATTTACTCATTCACCTATTAAAAGATATTTTAGTTAATTGCTAAGTTTTGACAATTCTGAATGAAGTTGTTATAACATATATATATACATATAATATATATATCATCATACCACAATGATATATGTGCATCTATCTTTTTACCAGCCCAACTTGTCATAGCTAAATCTTGGAAACAACCCAAATGCCCATGAACTGAGGAATGGTAAAAAATGATGTGATGTATCTATACAATGGAGTATTTCTCAGCTATAAAAAAAGATAAACTCAAGGCTTTTATAGGTAAATGGATGCAACTAGAGACCATACTCATAAATGAGATACATCAGACCCGCATGTGTAAACACCATTGTTGAATTCATGTGTATATTTTTGTGTGTATATGAATTTTCAACTCCTTTGGGCATGTTAACTTTTGGTAGAAATTGCTTAACTGTTTTCCAAAGTGGTTGTACGCTTTGCATTCCTAGAAATAATGAAGGAGTGTTCCTGTCATTCCATATCTTCAAAGCATTTGATGTTGTGTGTTTTGGCCATTCCATTAAGTATTCAAGTATGCAGCAATATCTTATTATAGTGTAATGTTTGTTTACATTTCTGGAAAAGATATATCATGTGGAGGAACTTTTAGTTTGCTTATTTTCTACTGGTATATCTTCTTTGGTAAGATGTATGTTAAGGTCTTGGGCTCAGTATTTAATTGGATTGCTTTCTTACTGATGTTTTTAAGAGTTCATATTTTGGTCATTCTAATAAATGTGTGGTGATATCTCATTGTGTTTTAATAAGCAGTTCCTTGATGATGTATGATATGGGATGTCTTTTTTACATGCTTATTAAACCATCATACATATAAACAGCAAAGTGTCTGTTAAAATCTTTGGCCCAGTTTTAAATAAAGCTTTTATATTCTTGTGGAGCTTAGAATTCTTTGTACATTTTATCAAATGCGTGCTTTGCAAATACTTTCTCCTCTATTAGTAGTTTGTCTTTTTAATCTTTTGAAAGTGTTTTTAAGTGAATGGAACAATTCAAATTTAATAAAATCCAGTTTATGAATTATTTCTTTCATGAATTAATCCTATTGAGTCACATCAACAAAGATACCTACCACTAAAACTAAGGTCATTAGATTTTCTCTGATATTATGATTTATAGCTAGAAGTGCCCCACAACTAAATTAGTCCACTGATTGGTTTATAGTTCTGGGTGTGGATAATGGGAATGCTCATCATGGCTATGGATAGCACCACCCAAAATGCTTGTACCCTGGATGGGATAAGAGGGGAAGGGAGGCTGGCTGCTTGCTGTGTCCTGCCTGCTCTGCCATGGACTGTTTCTCCTCTGCCATGCTCATTCGCCATGCTGTCCTTCCTTGGGACCAGCTGCTTATGGACACAAACCTCTACAGTCAGTGATCTGAAATTAAGTTTTCTTGTTTAACTTGTGGGTGTCAGATATTTTGATCCAGCATCAAGAAAATAAGTTTTTTTAAGACAATTATACAGAAATTTATTAATTTTGTGCTTTGCATATGGATTTGTGATTCATTTTGATTTAATTTTAGTGAAGAATATAAAGTCTGTCTAGATTTTGGACTTTTGCGTGTAGATGTTCAATTGTTTCAGGATCATTTGCAGTAAAAGACTCTCTCTGTTACTGGATATCTACTCCAAGTGAGAAAGTGCTGGTATCCTAATTCTTGTAAGTTTTGTCATTTCATAGATTTTGCTTTTAATACTTTCTCTGTACCTTCAACACTTTTGCATCAAAGAACATTTGTAACTTTGAAGATTATCTGAACTCTTTTGCTTTCTTATAATGGCAGAAGTAATGCTTTTTCCAACTTTCCATACCATGAAGCTCCCAATTAATATAAAATGTTTGAATGTTCTGTGACCATATGTAATTCTATTAAAAATCAATAATGCTTGACCATGATACTTAATAATGATGATGTATAATAAAAGTAATTGAAATTTAAATAAGAAAAATCATCCAAAATAAAACAAAATTATGTGGGATAGAGCTAATGGTGCATTTCTACAGTAGACCCTACTTGCTGGTGATGCATTATCCTTTTAATATGTAATTAAACTCAAAATATTACTGCAGGAATGATAGATTGGTATAATAGTCTAATGTGAATGAAGGTGACCTGCCAATATATTATTAATTTTTTGTTTCTGTGACTAACATACCTGACACACATTTAAAAGAAGGGACTTTAATTTTGGCTCATACTTTGAGAGTGTTCAGTCCTTGATCAACTAGATCCAAGCAAGGAACGATGTTATGGCAGAAGAACATGGTGGAACAAAGCTACTCACCTGATGGTGACTGGGAAGCGAGCGTGGGGAAAGAGCACGAGTGAGACATGTGTCCTGCAAAGACATGTTCTCAGTGATGCACTTCCTCCAACTGGCCTTGCGTCCTCACATCATGTTCAATGTGAACATCCGTGGGTTAATTCACAGTGACCTCTGATCCAATCTCCTCTCCTGAAGTTTCCTAATCCAGTCAAGTTGACAGGGTTGACAATCACAACCATGATAAGAATATCGGAAAGATAACATGTGTTTCCATGATCATTTTAGTAGATCCTGGAAAAGTTTTTGACAATGCTGACCTCGATTTATGACTAAAAGTTGCAGCAAACTGAGATGAAATGCATTACAATGGATTCAGGAAGTTACATTCTAGTGCTAGTGTTTTTATTTTACAGAAATCCACTATGGTCATTATGACTCTATCTTGTACTACTCTGTTCATTCCTAAAGGAGGAATTGGGACTTTCCAGGCAATAATAGTTAAGGGGCTAAGAGGGATCCTTACAGAGCATCTATTCAATAGATCTTGCCTTACATAATTTGTAAAAAATAAAGGATAATATAATTTGTTATATAAACTCTAAGTAAACAAAAAAGTTACTAAAATCACCATAAATTCTCATATATGTTAGGTATATTTTCTATATATTACTTTTTATTTAACTTTATTTTAACTGCTATAGGAAACATAACATTATACATGTTAATGGAGTGTTATATGTTATTTTGGTTTACATTACACAACATGCATATGTTGTGTAATGTAAAAAAATCAGGTTAAACATCTTTTTCTTCAAAAACATTTTTTTATGGTATAAGCACTCAAAATCTTTTCTTCTGAGTTTTGAAAAGTACAATACATTAAAATTATCTGTATCTCACCAGAGCCTAATTCCTATCTTACTATTACATAGTAGTAACATTGGTCAAATTGCAGCCCCTACTTTCCCAGCCTTTGAGAACTGGGATTCTATTCTTAATTTTTGAGTTCAACTTTTTTTTTTTTTTTTGGTAGCTTCTACATATGAGTGTGATCATGCAGTATTTATCTTTCTACGCCTGGCTTATTTCACTTAGTGTAATTATCTCCAGGTCCATACATGTTCTTGCAAATGGCAGAATTTCCATTCATTTTTAATGTTTGAATAGTATTCATATATATGTGCATGCTATGTTTTATTTATCCATTCATTGGTTTGGATGCTGGATACTGAAAATGATTTCATCATCAAGTTGTTTTTAGTTATTGTGAATAGTGCTAGAATAAAACTCAGGGTACAAATGTCTTTCAACTTACTAATTTCATTTCATGGGCTATATCTATTAGTAGAATTACTGGATCTTACAGTATTTCTACATCTATTTTTTTCAGAGACCTTAATCCTGCTTTCTGTAATGGTTAACCTCATTTTTATTATTGCAAGCAACACACAAAGGTCACTTTTCTCCACATCCTCATCATTGCTTGTATTTTTTTTTTTGATGATAATCTTTCTTACTAGAGTGATGTGATATCATGTGGTGATTCTGATATACATTTCACTGATGCTTAGAGATATTTTAATATGCTCAAATATACATTTTGGCCATTTGTAATCCTTTCTTTTCTTTGTTTTTTTTTTTTTGTTTTTGTTCTGGTACCAGAAATCGAACTCACGACCTTGTGCTTGCCCAGCAGACGCTGTGCTGCAGAGCTAAATCCCCAGCCCCCATTTAGCTTCTTTTGAAAAATTTCTTCTTGGGTTTATTGTCTGTTTTTTAAAATCAGGTTATAGTAAGCCCCCAGCTTATGAACATATAAGATGTAAATTTTCACAGATATGAATAGACTTTGAATTATGAACATCTAAAGATGTGAATAAATTGCAGAAGTAGCTCATACATCTGCCAGATGTTGTCACAGTTGTGTTGCTGTGTGGTCATTGTACAGTGTGACAGTGTACAGTAGTACAGAATAGTTGGAGGCTTACTGTATCTTTGTGTGTTTGATTTTATTATGTTTTGCATTGCGCATTTGTGTCAAAGTTATATAAGATTCACTTTGTTGGATTCATGAAGAAACCCATCTTACAAATATTCTCATGAAACAGAACTCAAAAGTTGGGGACTTACTGTAGTTGATATTTTGCTATTGAATTATTGATATGTCTTATATATTGTGTATTTTAATGTCTTATAAGATATATAAGATAATTTCCCCCATTCTGTATATTTTCTCATTAGTTTTTTTTCTTTGATAGCTTTTTAAACTTTGATATAATTCCATTTGTCTATTTTGCTTTTTTTCCTGTGCTATTGGAAGTTATGTCTGGCACTAAATCTCAAGGCAAAGTCCTGTTCTAGCTTTACTGCCCCATTGCCCAGCAGGTTGATCTTTGAATCCCTCTCAAATGTTTTTAAATATTACATAGTCATATAATTCTCTATTTAGTCTTTTTTCTAGACTAAACTATTCCACAGTATACAAGTTATAAAATTTGTATAATAATTTGTCACTGTCTGCTTAAATTGTTTCTATATTATTTTTGTTGCTAAAATAAATTTGAAATGAATATGATTCATATATATATTTGTCTCTTTCATGGTTTAATATGAAATTTTCTAATATCTTTGTTAGAATCATTGCCCAACTACTTTTAAATTATATTCTATATTTTGCACAGTTAATTTTTCAATTTTCTAGTTTTCAAGAATTTTCCCTTTTTAATAGACTTCTTAAATGAACATTTTTTTCCCCAGTAGCAGGAATTGAACTTGTGACCTTGCATTTGCCAAGCAGGCACTGTGCCACTGAGCTAAATCCCCAGCCCCTTGAATATTTATTTTTTTAAAAAAATTTAGGTACATTTGTTACTCTGAAATGCAAGTTGTCCATGGCGAATGGAATAAGTTATTTACATAATTTTCAGTTCTTTATTTTCTTTACTTTAGGTGTCTTTTTATGAATATTTTTTCTGCCTCTTTCCATGCAGATATCAACCATTGCCAGGAAAGAAAGAAATAAAATACTGACTGAGGAGATTTGCTATTTTCTTTAACCATCAGCAAATATACCTTTAATCCAAAATACTGAGAAATACATATCTTTTACACTTCCTTTTGTTCAAAACTCAATTCAAAAGAAAAGGAAGAAGAAGGTTTTTCACTGATCTTTGTAGAGTAGGAACTGACAACGAGATTCATTGGGGTCTTGAGACTATAAAGTGCTACATTTCTCTCAGTTCCACTTGGTCACAGCAGAGAAGGAAATTTTTTCAATTTGGATTTGAAAATGGCCACCACAGTTCATCTTCTGTTTAAACTTGGGCTATTTATAAAATTCCTTTGCACCTCAGTTTTTGCCTCTATATAATAGAGATGGCATTTCTCTAATTGCATGAATTCACTGTAATTAAATAATTCATAAGATGAAAATAAGCTGATGAAGAGCCTACAATAATGTTTGGAATGTAGGAAATGAATTAAATAATAATTATTATATTTGTTATTTAAACACATTGATACATAGAGAACCCCTTGTCCAACCCCTTATTTAAAAAAGCACATCAAGATGATTAAAGCACACAAGGATTATTTGTACAAGTAACATTTCATTTTGCAGAGTTCCTCAAATTCTATTGGTTGCAATAATTCTTCCTAGAGTTTCATGTCCTAAGATTATGTTTATTATTTTTGCTGAACTCATCAATGTGCCTATCTAAAGTCTAGAGGACATGCAAACATTTTGAACTTTAAAATGCATAGGAGTCATTTGTGGCCTTTTTAATTTTTTATATTTTTTGTCTTAAAGAGAAAAAAATAAAACAAAATTTTAAAACAAGATAATGGGGGGTAACAATGGTTAATGCGTTGCATAGTGTTTTCATTAAATGACTTACTCAGCATACAAGATATTGGCATTTGATTGTCCAAACAATATTAGCAAGAATCTTTCTTACGATGAACTAAGAGAAATTAGTAATATAACTAATTTAACTATCATATATATACATTTTTTTTTGCCACCTTTCCCTTTCTTCTTTTCTCCATTCCCCAGTTTCTCCTTTCTTTGGTTTTCTTCCCAGTTTACAGTATCTATTGTACATTTTGGATCCTATTTACTCTTTATACCTTACTTTCTGTATTTCAAATTCTTTTTCTGTACTATGGAAGTTTTCTGTCATTGCATCTGTGAACAGCTTTTTTTGGATATGATTTGTGTTATCTCCTGCTTTTTATTGACTCCAGTCAATCTTAAGTTATTGTTTACCTCGTCTAAAAGCCACTGCATTAATTTCTCATAGTTCCTTGCTATTTTTAAGAAATCATTTTTTTCATAATTGCTAACTGCAAGCCTGTGTTCTATATCTGAGACCCTGTCCTCACATTGGCTTAATCTGCTGTGGATACTCTCAGTGGAATTTTTATTCTCCTGGATATCTGCTTCAATCTGCCTTATGTATTCCATTTCTTTCCTATGCTGAGCATTCAGGGCTTCCATCATTTTCTTAAGCTCTTTTATATTTTTGTCTGTATCTACTCTATTGTCACTAAGCATGGTTTCCATTGTGGACACCATTTCTGCAGTTATGTGAGAAATTATTTCTGATTTGACTTTTTCTAGAGCCTCATTCAATTGCTTTGTTTTTACCACTTCAGAAAGGCTAGGTGGGTTCAGATTATCCCATCTTATTGTGCCCTGGATTTGCCTTTGGTGAACTGGGTGTCTGGAGTTGCATCTTGTTTAAGTGTCTTCTTATTTCCTTTTGTTTTCTTTAGTTCAATTCCTGGGGTGATGTTTGCAAATTGCCTATGGTGGGTTGCTTTATTGCTAGTATTTAGAGCTGTTAGTTTTTGGGTTTGAATCTGTTGCAAGATCCTATCTCTTCAATTTGTTGTGGATGAGAAGTTGCTACATGTTTGGCCCAATCCCTGATTCTTTGGCACTTTGCTATAGTATTTTCTGTGATTCTCAGTCAATCTCAGTTTGGAAATACAAAACTAACAGCTATTTAGAACAATTATGTCACTTTTGGTTATAGTGGTACCAATGATAGTAGCATCAAACACAGCCTAGAAAATGGCAAACTAAGCTATCCATTAATTTGCCACCTTTAGCCATATGAACTATATTTGTGGTTATACGACAAAATCTAAAATAGACCAGAAAATGGTATGCAGTATAAAATCCTTAATATATCAATTTTGCTCTCAGGAGTTAAAATTTAAAATGAGTTAGGGAGAAAATAGAGAAATGGAAGAAGAGGAAGAGATTAGAAGTAAGGCTGTGGACAAGGGGGGCTCACACTAACTTTGGGAAACTAGTGCAGAAGCCTAGAGGGAAAAAGAGAAGGAAGAGATAAAAAGAAGCACAGAACAGTACCACAACCTCAAGGAGGCCAGAAAGCACATTAAAAACAAGATCAAACAATGATGAAAAAAAAAAAGAAAAAACAAAGCCACAACAACAACAAAGCAAGAGAGAGAGAGAGAGAGAGAGAGAGAGAGAGAGAGAGAGAGAAAAGGAAAAAAATCCACTTCCAGGATGATCCCAGCAAGCCTGCACCTTCTCAACAAGACCAGAAATTCATTTGGCCCACAGCCAGCAGTGCACTTGCTGTGGGCCTGAGCCAAGCTGAGAGCCACTAGATAGAGCCCGCAGCCACTCTGAATTCTGAGCTCAGTTGACTCCTTCTTCAAAAATGCTTCGTGGCCAATCTCTTGTGTGAGATGACTGAGCCCTCCCCACTCACTACCAGCTAGTGCAGTCCTTCACATCATTTGCTCCCCTCTACTGTGCATATCTCCATGAAGTTACCAGCCTCTGGGGTCACCAGCAGTTACTATATGTCCACAGGTATGAACTGCTCCTCCAGCACAGCGAGTCCCATCTTAGGGAGAAGGCACTATCAGCTATTTGCTTCTTCACTGAAGTTTCTCTCTTCACTCTCCTTAGGCTTCAGTGTGTGCCTCAGATCCTTCCTGGGTCCAGGGGACCCACTTCTTTGCTTCCTCATGTTGTTATATTCCAGCATCTGGATGGTGAGTCTCAGAGAGGCTCCTTCTCTGCTGCTCTCTACTCTGCTTAGTCTTCTCCTGTGGTCCTTTTTTAAAGGTAGAGCTTTATTTGATTGGTGTGGATGGGGCCTGAGATTGTGAATTTCTAGCATGCATGGAAAGGATAGCAACACTGGTGCTGCTCATAAGACCAATTCTTTTTTTTTTTTTTTTCCTATGGTTCTGGTGAGTGGACCTGGAGCCTTTGCTTCGAGCTACATTCCCAGCACTTTTTTCTTTTCTTATTTTGAGACAAGGTCTTGCTCAATTCCCTGGGCTGGGTTTTAAGCTTGAGTCTTCCTGGCTCAGTCTCCCAGAGCAGGACTACAAGTTGCTGCTAGCATTTTCTTCTGTAATTAAGCTTCACTTACTGCCTTACTAATTTATTCAGCCACAAACTACTTACTGTGGAGTAGCTCTTTGTCAGGCATTGCACAAATAACAGGATACAATCATGAGCTGAGTCTGAGAAAGTAGATATAAACAAATTAATCACAAAATATAAGTAAAACTATAACCCCACACTGTGTGTTCCTATATGACCTTTATAATGCCCTTTTTTCTGTCCTTTCTTTCAATCAGACAATACTGAGAGCTGAAATTTATATTCCTTTGTAATGCAGTTCAATTTTTTTTTGTAGATGCCAAAGTGCAATGTCACTACCTGTGTGTCACTTTCTGCATTTCCATGCTTCCTTTTTTTTTCTTCTCATATCCTCTCAGTTTTCTCTTACTACTCTATTCTCTCCTGCTAACAGTGATCTAGATTTGCCGATGCCTTTCCAGGGTGTAATTTTGCTTCATGAAATGCACCTACCATCTATTTTTCTCTTTGTAAGAGGTAATGAAAATATATGATGAGTATATAAGTAATAAAGAAAAAGATGTGACAAAGTACATATTCCCATTAATCCCCCTCAAAACACTCTTTCTTTCTTCAAACATACTCATCCCGTCATCCTTGCCAACTTTGGCTGTATATCTGAGAATCTCTTTCGTGAGTGCTATTATAAGATGTGATCAAGAATCTAGTGAATGCTACTGTTGACTGCTACCCATAGAAAGGCAGGCTCATAAATACATTACAACGTGTCCTCATCTGCCTTATCCACAGAATCTGCCATTGTGCTGCTCTTGGCTCTTTCCCAAGGTCAAAATGATTATTGAATTGAACCAAGACATTAATGTAGCCTGGATAGTGCAACTAGACAGTAAGTAAGGAAGACTTTCAGAACTGTTTCAGAAAATGGAGAGAACAATGGGATAAGTGTGCTTGAAGAGAGGATGTGTATTTTGAGAACATGTGACGATGTATCCTTTATTGTAATACACTTTTTCTTTTAAAAGTAAAAAAATGAAAACATATTAACAAACAGACAACCATTTACAAGGTAGTAAAAGAATAGTACAAGCAATACTGAACTACAGACAAGGTGACAGGGAATTAACAATCGTTTCTGTATTACATATGGAGAGCTTCAAAGTGTTTACTTAAGAAAACAAACATAGACATGTAAGATTGATTAAATAATTAATCATTAATTAAATAATTAATCATTAATCATTTTTCCTTTCAAAAAAGTGATATGTCAGTACTACAACTGTTAGCTATCCTGTATATACATATATACATAATTTTCCCTTTCTTTCTTTTCTCTTTTCCCTCATCCCAGTTGCTCTTTACTTTTGAGCAGTTTCCTTTCATTTTGCAATGTTTATTATACCTCCTCATTGCCTGGGCAACAAAGACAAGTCAGGTGGAGCACAATCCCTGACCTGAAACTATACTACAAATCTACTGTAATAAAATCAACACAGTACTGGCTAAAAAACAGACCTCAGGATCAATGGAACAGACTGGAAGAAACAGACACAAACACAAACACACTCAGCCACCTAATCTTTAACAAAGGGGCCAAACAAGCTCACTGGAAGAAAGATAGCCTCTTTAACAAGTGGTGTTGGAAAACTTGGCTTACCACTTGCCAAAGACTGAAAATAGACTCAAGTCTATCACAATGCACCAAACTAAAGTCAAAATGGATCACAGATCTCAATATTAAAATAGAAGCACTAAATCTACTTGAAGAGAAAGTAAGTAAAAATCTTGAAGACATAGGGATAGGCAGAGAGTTCATGAACAAAAACCAAATCGCAAAGGAAATACTTCAAAGAATCAACAACTGAGACCTCAGTGTATTGAAAAGTTTTTACACATTTAAAGAAATCATCAGCAAAGTAAAAAGAAAATCCACAAATTGGGAAAAAATTTAGCTGGTTGTCCCTGAGACAAAGGACTTCTATCTAGAACATATAAAGAATTAAAAAAAAAAAAAAATCAGCCCTCCCAAATTCAAAGACCCAATCCAGAAATGGGCATCTGAGATGAATACTTCTCAGATAATGAAATACAAATGGCAAATAAATACAT